>NC_080705.1:33833304-34151742 GCF_943734765.1 Anopheles ziemanni | reverse complement strand
CCTTGCGTTCACGAAGGGCTAACACACATAGGAAGGAAATAAGCTCTACAGCTTGAACCGGAAGGATTCGGTGGAACTTTCGCAAACTGATAATAACGCATGTGCCCCTTCGGATCCGCTCGACAATCATAAAACCAATTCGTCTTTCCAGATTTTTTTTCTTCTGAAAGCCAGCAGTATTACCTTTCGATTGAATAATTCGACATGTTCCCTTCTTATGCAGTGCTCATATTCCCATGAAGCAGCTGTGCAACTCATACCCATGAGTGATTGCAGTCTACTGTCAAGGAATGTCACCCATACTCTTTCCTTTGTACCAGAAACAGCTTTTGTCCGAATAAAGTTCCTCTGCTTCAGTGCCATCGTTTTCCGATACACTGAAACCAGATTGACGCTACTGTCATTGGTACGATACACATTCATAACGAGAAGAATTCCAATGGGAATGGAAAGATTGCCGTACTAGTGATTTCGGCCTTGACACCCGGAAGACCGGCGTATCGACAAGAGTATTTTATGTTCAGGTCCTCTGGTGATTCCTTCCCACAGCAGAGTTTGGTTCTCAAACTCGTAGACTCGGCGGTGATTTCTTCGTATTTGTGATGTGTGGGTCCTGTGGGTGGAGAAGAGAAGATCTAGTTGCATCTGCAAAATGGAAGATCGAATCTGATGTTTTTATTAGGCAAGTTAATGTAACGGAACGACACAATCCAGGTCGAGGATATCTCTTCGATGGAAGAGTTCCTGTGGTGCCAAGTTTTGTATTGACAGTAGTTTGGCCCTTGTTGGTGTATCTTGGCGATGTTCTGACTTTATTCGAAATTCCTCGATTTATTTAACATAATATAAATACGCAACTTGTATCAAACAGCCTACAAATCACAGGTAAACGAACGATTTCCCTAATTTGAGGATAAATTCGGACCCAACTACACTTGTTCTAGCAGAACAAACAACATTCACAGCCTATTTACAGGATTACCAACGGATGGTCCCTATTTAGTCTGTAATTAACTCTCCCTTATATTGCTACCTAACCGCAGCCATTAAACCCGACAAACCACCTCCAGAATCCACCCTCGCGAATCGCAAAGCATTCGGACATGAACGGTAGCGGGTTCCATCGGACCGCATCTGCATCATTAAGCCTACGACCGCAGATAATTGGCCAATTCGGTTCTGGTTACGAGCGGCGCTAAATACACGGTGACTTCACGCTCAATCTATCTGACGTCTGGCCAGAGTGAGCCTGAGGTGCCTGTGAACAACTGAGGTGCCTGTAACAACTGCGGAGCGGCAAGAAAACACCCAGGAAATGTGAAACTTCATTCTCATGGTGGATTTTCGGGTGAACCATTTATATCAGTGATGGTTGCGGTTGTTCATCATACGGTGGACATGAATGATGGACCACTGAACAGACATGCAAACTCTGCGTGAGTGAATTTATTCACCATTAGCAAACTGATATGCCTTCGGTAATTTCCGAGCAAATTAGTTTTCCGACAGAACAGTCGATACCACTCAAGATTCGAAATGTAGGTAGTTCAAACGAGCCTTGGTTTCAACGGCTACTCGTCTATAAATAATACTTGCCATAATATTCCTTTCGAAGTAATCCCCTAATAATCCAACGGTGCGGTGCCGCTTGCAGGTTTTGCGGACTGATTGGGTCAGGAATTTTCAATCACGAGTGCCTCTTCAGTTCGCGCCGTCTACCTCGGAAAGGCGAGACAGTATTTTTCAAAAAAACATTCCTTCAGCAACTTTTCCGCCGGATTATCTAGAGATTAAGATGGGAGTCGGAGTAAGGATAGAAAATAGCAAAAGGGCGAGAAACTGAAGCAGCAAACTAATGAACGAAAGGATTAATAAAGGTATTTTGAAGAATGGAGCCAGCGGATTGTGGTTTGTTTGCACTCCTTAGTCTGTGCTAAGGAATGCCGCTTTGGGAGGAAAGAAAATTTGATAGAATGTAAGAAGAATAGAAGAAACTTTCAAACATTACCGAATGGATCGGGGAAAACAACTTTTCGGTAAACACAAAGTGCATTGAGTGAAAATTTGTTATTTTCTTTTCTCTCTCCACAAAAACATAACTATTCAGCCAGTAGTATTGTAAAAAGCCACCTTTCTTTTTCTCTTGAAAGTTTTTTGGCCATTGCGAGTTGGTTTGGTATTTGTTTATTCATCCGTTTCTCGAGATTTGTTTCATTTTGCATGCTTCATTTCACCCGTTCGCAATTCTTTTAAGCGGTATAGCACAATCCTTGTGGTTTTCTGTTTGGTTTTTGTTTTTTTACCGAATAGGAGTTGTTAAAAACACAAACATTTGCTAGTCCACTACAAAGACTGTTTTTAAGTATTAGTTCAGGTCTGGCGACTCTCGAGATCAAGACATCGGGTTTGACGGTCTCGGAATGATTAAGCTGACCTAGGATCGGAACGACGACGACGATCAAGCTGTTTGTAGCTGGAAAGAAAGTTTTCCTACGCGCTGCAAATGGAACCCCGATGGCGGGTTTTTCTTTTTCGTTTGGCTTTCACCTTTTCACCCACGACTTCTCCACGACCTTTGAGCTGTTTTATGAACATAGTAAAATATTTTCTTTTGTATGGTGGGACGAAGTGCTGGCTTGGAGAGGAATCGTTTACAACAAAACTCGCTGGTCTTTGTGGATGGTTATCGCGTCGGCTGTTGGCTTCGTAACCTCCCCTTGCGCGTTATACGTAACCGAAAGAAAGTTTTCATTGCTGTTTTTTGACTGCACAAGAAAAAGTGCATTGAGGTGGGCTTAAATTCCTTCTTTGTCCGCTTAATTGAAGCATTTTAGCATGAAGTAAACAGCCAGCGAAGCAGCAACAAGGATGGCAAGGATATTGGAAGAACCCACAGAGCCAGTAAAAGTGATTAAATGTAATGCCAGGGTAAAGAATTGAGTTGCATTTGGCTGTGACTTTCGTTGCCGTTACACAAAGGCTTCGTTTCTGCTAGAGTGAAACTGGGTCCGCGTTGTTAAACGGTCTTGGATTCAAGTTGTTCTGCCGTTAGTGGAGGTTGGTTAGCGATTTGTCAACTTTGATATGGATTATGGTCATAGCTAGAAAGTTCAACAGGGAAAAGCAAGACTCGCTACGTTTATTACATTATTCGATACAACTACATTGTAAGTAGTTTTGGTTAACAAAAACCTTCAGCAAATTTACAATTCTATCCTATGTTGTACTTCTGCGATAACTAGACAAGTCAGCTCGCACGTTGTAAAACATAAGAATCCCACATTCTAGCATTTGAATAACAGTTGATGACCAATCCAGTATTGGTAAAACTACCGTCTTCGGCCATGCTTGACCCATTAAGGGTTTACTACACTTTCTTTCCCCTTCCCTGTCCCTCCCTGAGAAGGTCATTATAATTTAAATATTCAAAATTAGTAGCTCTAAAAATACTACGTCCTCCTGGAAATTGCAATGCCTTGCATCATATTGCTATAATTATTTAATTCCCAACGTCCTACGTCTTCAAATGCTCGCAACGTCTTAGTTTCATCAAAAGCCCGCCCAAATGGTCCGTACCGACTATGAAAGAAGTCGAAAACCCCAAGAAAGTTACAAAACAATCGCAAAGGGATTTCACTCCTCCGTATCCAAGAGCGAAAGGCGGAATTAATCCTACGCCAGGGACAGCCGGAACACCGAAACCCAGAACGATCGAACGAAAAGCTTATTTGGATCAACGTCACGTTTCAATCATTATTATCAGCTGGACCTCCAGAGGGAATTGTGCACCCCTGGCGATGGGATAAGGAGTGACAAAATGTTCTACTCGTATTTTATACCGTCCTCATGGTGCTTTTTACGACCGTAACTTAAATGGCGAAACGATGGACCGATTTTCTTTTTGCTCCGTGCTTGCGCGAAGCCCTTGACAGTAAGGACAATCTGTGTTTGGATGGCGCAAGGATGCTGCGAGTGCGTTTATCATCGTCTGGCATTTTCATCAATGTCCATCCAACGAAAATAGAAAATAATGTACTACGGGGAAAGTGCAAAGTTTTATTCAAAATTATGCCCTTATTCTTCTTTTTCAGAATGTTTGATGGCGGAGACGAAAATATCTGCATTTAACGTCGTTCATGGCTTTTAACCTCTCACTTTTCTGTCTGCGAAATGTAATAAAATATCCGTTAACTTTGCGTGAATGTCCAGCTGTAAACAAATCTAAACAAAAACTATGTGGAAAAGGACCGTCACCAATGCGAAAAAGTCTGGCACATTCATAGAATTTCGTGATTGCCGCTTTGCAATTTAGTTAATACCCACTCAAGGTGAAATGATCTTTTCCAACGTTTTTATTTCAAGAAATTTTATAAATTGGGTAAAAGAGTAAATGAGGCCCCGGGCTAGATTCTCCTCTTCCTACTGGTTCACATTAAGCGCCTGAAGCTATGCAAAGCGCGACGCATGCATACTTTTCAAATATTTGATCGCTAACGGTTCGCTTAAAAGAACATAACGGTTCAAACTAATCACGCAGTGGAGGTTGAATGCGGGTTAATATACAGTTATGTGAAACACAAGAAGGCAATGCGCCACGCGCGAACTAGCGGCCACAACGCCACGCGTGAGCCAGCGGCCACAACACCACGCGCGAGCAACTGGACACCAGCATGGAATCGTGGGAACGGACGCTTCCGGACACCAGCAGCCAGACGCATCGTCAGCGCAATCGGCGCGGCCAACGTAGCCGTACTATTTCCAATAAAGCAGTCTTCAGTCTTTAGTCGTCCAAGCTCGGACCAACATCGGAAAATAAATAGTTCATTTTTTAAAAAATCCGAAAGGAAAGTTATCCTATAACTGGCGCAGCCGTACGGGCCTTTTCGCTGTGGAATCATCCGGTTAAACACCATCTCCCGACACGAGGACGATTAGTGGCGGTTCCCGACGTTTGAATATCAATTCAGAGAAAAGGACTCAGATCTACTCTTCAAAATTACCAACCGAAGCTGGACATCGACTGGACTCAACCCAACACGTGGAACCCAGGTACCAATCGAATTTTCGATTAAACACGAAAGGTGAGTTAGTAAGTTTTAAGTGTAGTGAGTGAAGTGATTGAAACTCTATCACAAAACGCTTAAACATACAAGTGCATAACTAGTGAAAAAGAAGAAAAATACGTATTGTCCAACGCGTGACAATCGTGTGGAAAAAAGTTGCTTATGCCAAAATTTTCCCCTTTTCCAAAAGTGAAAGCACGCACCTTTACTACTATGGAGGAACACAATTACCAAGCGGTATGTGACTCCATCCGACAATTGGAAGCACGCATTAGTGCTCTCCAATCGGAAAACAACGCGCTGAAGTTGCAGAGCCAAAGCCAATCGGCTAGCTCGCTCTATCGCATTCCCGATCCAATTAGGATCATACCTTCATTTGATGGTAACAAAAAACAGTTGACAGCATGGTTAACTACTGTTCGTAGGACACTGAGCCTATTTACGAACACAACCCCACCTGAATTGCTTGCTATTTACGAGCAAACAATAATCAACAAAATCGAAGGCAGGGCACGTGACACAATTTGTGTGAACGGGAATCCCTCAACCTTTGAGGAGGCGGCTGAAATTTTACAGTCAGTGTATGGCGATAGGAACACCATTGCCACTTACCAAACGCAACTCTGGTCTATGAAGATGAACGAGTCGCTGAACATTCATTATAAAAAAGTAAAGGAAATTATGATTAGCATGAAGTCGGTCGCAAGAGAGAACGACTTATATGCCAAACATTGGCAGGCTATAAATCACTTCCTTGAACAGGAATGTTTAGCCGCATTCATTAATGGACTGAGCAAGCCCTACTTTGGTTATGCACAAACCGCACAACCAAACGACTTGGAATCAGCATATGCATTTTTGTGCAGATTCCAAAACGCTGAAAAAACAAAAACCCAAACTCAGGCCGTATTTGAACAAAACCAATCCGGAAAAGCATTCAATAACAAAAAAGACAAAACTTCGGAGAAAAAATTTAACTCATACTCTCCGAAACCGCAATCAGATAGACAAAAGCCAACCCCCATGGATATTGACCCTACCCTCAGGGTAAGCAATAGAAACAAAATTTTCGCACACACAACCAATAACGATGAAGACTCAGATTCAGCTGAGGAAGTCGAACAAGAAACCCCAGAACAGGAGGAAGTAAATTTTCAAATCTTAAGTCACGAAAACTTTCCGATTTAGCGACAAATGGCTTACCCTATCTTTGCCAAACAATAGAAGGAAAAACTGCAAAAATCCTTATTGACAGTGGTTCAAACAAAAATTTCATATCTCCAGAACTTGTGCCATCGACCTTAAGAAAAAAGTGCCCAATAACCACAGTTACAAACAGCAAAGGAAAGCATAAAATCAACGAATGTTACTACTCTGACATATTTGGTAAAAAGAATGTGAAATTTTACGTTTTTAAGTTTCATAAGTTCTTCGATGGAATCCTCGGATACGAAACTCTATCAAGTTTGCAATGTCACATTGACACACGTGAACACAAACTAATCTTTCCAAACAATACAGTACCATTATCCATAAAACATTTAGGACTTCCAGATGTAACTCTGAACGCTCATACCGTACAAAAAGTGAAAATTCCGGTAACTCATAAAAACGGTGACGTCTTCTTGGAAAAAAAGATAAAAATCCTAGACTCTGAAATTTCACCTGGTCTTTATAAATCTAAAAACGGATTTATTACAGCACTTGTAACCAATTTTGGCAATGAAGTCAAATTTGTATGGACACGTCCTGCTGAAGTTCAACCAATTTCAGACACAATCGAATTAAATTGTAGCATTTCAAACGAAACCGAAACAAGTTCGATTCCTATTAAAACAATAGAAACACTGATTCGCACAGAACATCTAAATTCGGAGGAAAAAACCAAACTTTTACAGATTTTGCAGAAAAACTCTCAAATAATACACAATGAAAAAAATAAACTTTCATGCACATCCTCTATTAAACATTGTATTAACACAACAGATGAAATCCCTATCCACACAAAAACATACAGATATCCCTACGTTCATAGGCAAGAAGTTGAGAAACAAATCAACGAAATGCTTGCCCAAGGAATAATTCAACACTCAATCTCTCCTTGGACATCCCCAATTTGGATAGTTCCAAAAAAATCAGATGCTAGCAAAAAACAAAAATGGCGGATTGTAATTGATTACCGCAAATTAAATGACAAAACCATAGATGACAAATACCCTATTCCAAATATAGAAGAAATTTTGGATAGACTTGGCCGTAGTTGTTATTTTACAACTCTTGATCTAAAATCAGGCTTCCATCAGATCGAAGTAGAACCAAAAGATCGTCCAAAAACAGCTTTTAGCACAGAAAAAGGTCATTTCGAGTTTATTCGAATGCCATTTGGCTTAAAAAATGCTCCATCTACCTTCCAAAGAGCAATGAATAGTATTCTGAACGAGCTCATTGGTAAATGCTGTCTTGTTTATCTAGACGACATCATAATTTTCGGAAGTTCATTACAGCAACACATGGAAAACCTTAACAAAGTCTTGACAAAACTCGCAAAAGCCAATTTAAAAATTCAACTTGACAAATGTGAATTTTTAAAAAAGGATTGTGAATTTTTGGGTCACATCGTAACCCAAGACGGTATCAAACCTAATCCTAACAAAATAGAAAAAATATTAGATTGGCCAATTCCGAAAACCACCAAACAAATAAAAGGATTTCTTGGAATTCTCGGATACTACCGTAAGTTCATTAAAGATTTCGCCAAACTAACAAAACCACTAACAAAATGTTTAAAAAAAGATGCTAAAATAATTCATACCGAAGAATTTATTTCATGTTTTAGTGAATGCAAGCAGCTTCTTACATCCGACCCGATACTGAAATATCCGGACTTCAACAACAAATTTATACTGGAAACAGACGCCAGCGACTTTGCATTAGGCGCAGTACTATCTCAAAAGTTTGAAGATAACAAAGAGCACCCAATAGCCTACGCATCTCGTACATTAAACGACACTGAATGTAAGTATTCGGCTACAGAAAAAGAGTTACTCGCAATAATTTTTGCAATCAAACACTTCAGACCATACCTATTTGGAAAAAAATTTGAAATTCGTACAGATCATAAACCACTGGTTTGGTTGAGACAAAAAAAAGATTTGAACAGTAAATTACTGCGATGGAAACTCGAACTAGAAGCATTTGAATTTGATATAAAATATAAAAAAGGAACCCTTAACAATAATGCAGATGCCCTATCAAGAATCGAAATTAACGCTAACACTAATAACAATGACATGACTCAGCATTCGGCTGACACTGACGATAATGAGTACATTCCTGCAACTGAAAGACCATTAAATGTATTCAAAAACCAAATAATTCTTGAGACAAGCAACGAGGACAGTACGACAGCCTCTACACTTTTCACAAACTATCATCGAGTAGTTATTAAACGACACGTTTTTACCCCAGCAATCCTAATAAACATCCTGAAAGAATATACATCCACTAGATGTGCAAATGGAATCAATTGCTCAGAAAAAATATTAGCGACTCTACAGATTGTGTACAAAAACTATTTCTCAAGAGTGAAATCATTCAGAATATTTTGGACCCCAAAAACGATCACTGATATTACCGACGAAATAGAGCAGAATCAAATCATTCAAGTGCAACATGAAGCAAACCATCGAGGCATCGTTGAAACATCCAAACACATTGCAAGATCGTATTTTTTCCCTAATATCAAGTCCAAAGTGACCAAATTCATTAACTTGTGTAAATTGTGCTTGAGGTCAAAATATGAACGACATCCATATAAACAAAAATATAAATTCACGGAAACTCCCACAAAACCATTGCAAATAGTGCATATGGACATTTTCATCATACATGATAAAAATTATCTAACTTTTTGCGACAAGTTTTCTAGATTAGCAATGGCTATACCAACTAAAACACGTAACACGGTACATATTTTGAAATCACTCACAAGGTTTATAGCAGCTCTTGGAAAACCGAATCTTTTAGTAATGGATAACGAACCAACATTCACTTCAACAGTGATACGTTCATTTTTAGAAGAAAACACGATAGAATACCATTACACAAGTGTAGGACAATCTTCTTCAAACGGAACTGTTGAAATAGTACATAGAACGCTTAGAGAACTTCATAACATTCTCTCCAATAAGGAAACAACTAAAAATTATCCAGAATCTACCAAAATGAATTTAGCCGTAGCCATTTACAACGATTCGATTCACTCCCAGATCAATATGACTCCTAGAGAGTTATTCTATGGAATAAAATATGATACACCAATCTCAGAAAACATTGAAGAGAGAATTGCTCAAAAAGAAAAACTCTACAATGAAATATATCAAAAATCCATAGGAACAAAACAACAAACCCTCAACAGGCTAAACAAAAACAGAGAAGAATATGAAATATTCGAAGAAAACGATACAGTTTATGAAAAGAAACGTAATAACTTGAAACATCAAGAACGGTACAAAGAAACAAAGGTTAAAGAAAATAAGGAAACAAATATCATCGATCAAAACCAGAGAAAGCTCCACAAAACGAAGCTAAAAAGAAAACGAAAAAAATAAAAAATACTTTCAAATTATTCTTTCTTTACAGCATCTAAACATTATGATAAAATTTTTTATTTTTTTCTTATTAGCAATAAGCAAGCTAAAAGCTACTAACTATAAAGAAATTACCAACGATAACGGAATAATCGTTACTAAGTTAGGTTTAGTAAGGATTCGAGCTGGATACACTCGATTAATACATAAAATTGATTTGAAAATAATTGAAACAAATCTTGATTACATAGAAACAACAGCTAATTCTATAAAGCCAATCGAACATCATCTAGGTAGAACACTTAAATACAAACTGCAACATGCAAGAAACCAACTAAGTGGTCTTAAGCCAATAAGACAGAAAAGAGGTCTTATAGACGCACTAGGAACAGCTATTAAATTCATAGCAGGAAATCCAGACAGTGATGACTTGAAAAATATTCAGGAACATCTTTTCCTTATTGAACAAAAAGAAAATGGACTAATAACCAACAGTAATAGACAGTATAAAATAAACTCAATTTTTGAGGAAAAATTAAACAACATAACAAAAACACTACATAAAGTCACGCAAAATATTCTACAAGTTTCGAAAACACCAAGTGATTTGGAAGTTGTTAGCATGATTTTCGAAGTAGATGAAATTATTCAAATACTAAGAATAATAGGAGAACAGATCGAATTTGCAAAATTAAACATTGTTCACAAGGACCTCTTTACTCTAGGAGAAAAAGAAAAATTGTACAATTTGTTAAAAAATCAGATGATCAGCATGAACCAGCTTGACGAAGTCTTCAAATACTGCAGCGGGAACATCGCCTTCTCCAATAATCAAGCCGTCATGTTAGTCAAGATACCCATGCTTGAAAAAGAAACGTTCGAACTCCTAGAACTCCATACTCTGAACAGAAACGGAAGTAAAATCGACACACATGTCCAATATGTTGCAAAGAACGCTAACCGCATATTCATACAAAATAACATATGCGAAATATGCGAACCAACTTGGCCAGTTGAAGACCAATGTATCTTCAACATCCTAGTTCACAAAACCCCAATATGCCCTATAAAAACTGCACTTCAAAAGTGGGCAGCCAAAGAAATCCTTCCAGGGATAATTTTATTGGATACACAGAGGCCAATAACGGTATACGACTCATGTGGTGTTGCAAAGAATATCAGCACACCAACAATCATAGAAGCAGAGAACTGCACAATTCAGCTAAAGAACCTCACATTCAACAGCAGAGCAATAATCACACACGAATATCTAATCCCAACCTACGGAAAATACCCGAAGAAAGCAGCGGAATCCGAAGAAGACGTTGTGTTGATTAAAATAAACAACCTAGAGAAACTAGCTGAGCAACACTTCAACAAAAATCAGAAACACACAATCATAACAGCAACAAGTGCAATTTTGCTGTTAGCTGCAATTTTGGCATACTCGTGTACCACATTCTGGAAGAACAGGAAAAATTCCCATCAATTGGATCGAGGCGCTCCAATCTTAAGGGGGGGGAAGTTATGTGAAACACAAGAAGGCAATGCGCCACGCGCGAACTAGCGGCCACAACGCCACGCGTGAGCCAGCGGCCACAACACCACGCGCGAGCAACTGGACACCAGCATGGAATCGTGGGAACGGACGCTTCCGGACACCAGCAGCCAGACGCATCGTCAGCGCAATCGGCGCGGCCAACGTAGCCGTACTATTTCCAATAAAGCAGTCTTCAGTCTTTAGTCGTCCAAGCTCGGACCAACATCGGAAAATAAATAGTTCATTTTTTAAAAAATCCGAAAGGAAAGTTATCCTATAACTATACTTTTACATGTTAAGTCACTGTAAGTTACTAGTAACTAAACTATACCACACATGATGGACAGCATGAAACAATGAGTTTAGTCGAAGAAATGATTTGGAAACGGCGGCGCGCCCGCAGCGAGCGCAGCGAGCGGACTGCGCTAGGTCTACTGAAAAAGAGAGTTTGTTATAGTTTTGAGAAATAAGGGGGGCCCGTGGGCCCCCCTCATACCGCACCCGTAGGTTGATTGCGTAGCCGAAATTAACGGTACACACTACGATTCAAATACTCGTAGGTTGAATTTAACGAATTAATGTATCACCAATTGCATACATTCAGTTTAAACGTCCACAAGAGGTGTAGCCACGATCGAAAACATGGCGGCCGGGGCCTCATTTACTCTTTTACCATAAATTGTTTAGCAATTCGAGCACTTTCGGGATGGAATGGATATAATGATAGTAGTAAGAATCGAAGAAAATACAGTGATGTACTTGTAGATGATTTTCTAAATAAATTTAGTTCTCCCAGGACATAAACAAAGTATAATGTACAAATATAATCAATCTAAATATAGTGCCGTTGCCATAATTTATATCTAACCTTTGAATACTACGTGTCTTAACATAATCTGCTCCTTTGACCTTTGACAGAGGCTTTTCTTGAACACAAATCATAAGAAACCAAATGATTTCGGATAAAGTTGTATCTCACCAATCAAAACATTCAATAACGCTTATTTTCACATGTCATTTATTTCTGTTACGCCAATTTTCGAACATATATATTTATAAACTTACTGTCTACTCGCGCATGTCCATGTTTTATTGTTGCTTGTGTGTTTGAGTGTATATACAATTTCCAAGGCACATATTCTAGCGGTTTCTGACGTCCATCAGAGGCTGCACCGAACCACGCCACATCGATGTCCGCTTCAGCTGGGACGACAATCCACCGTAGATGCTCCCATTTTCCGATGTTGGTTAATTCCGCCGAGCAGTCGCTTACAGTGACCGGCAGGAAAAAGTGCCCACTTCGAATTTTGTTGATTTTTGCTCAATATTTTTTTCTCAATCCAACTAAATATACTGCAAGTATTTTTCGTATATTGATTAACATATTTCATATAAGATCCACTAATGAGTAAGCGAAAACAAACATATTTTGATTTTGAGAAAAAAATAATTAAAAAAAGTATCTAAAAAAACAGTGACAAGAAAAAGTGCCCACTTTTAAAATTAGAGCTTTGCATAAACTTTTCCATTGAGGGCTAACCAATTTATTGCGTTTTAATATTTTTTAGGTTTGTTAGCACCATTTCTGATATTTATACATGTATGATTACGTGTTTGATTCATATTTGGTTGTAGATATACAATTCGTTAATATCAGGTTTTGGTATCTCATTAATTTGAGTATTACAAGAAATTACCTTGCATAAAGTATGTTTTATGACACTCATTTACATTGAAGTAATTCATTCAAACCACGAAATCCACAAGGCAGCGGTAGGAAAAATCACAATGAAATTTTAAACGTAGGCGGATCGCCCTGGTAGAGGAGACATGTGCAAAACAGATGCACGCATGGACACTAAGATCATTCGTGAGATCAAAAAAATCCAAAAGTAACTGTCAGAGAGGTCATGGAAATACTTCACTCATCAGTTTTCGAAAGAACTATCCGTCGTCGGCTTGTTGCATACGGGTTACAGAGCAGACTTGCTAGGAGGCTTCTTTATATGAGCATGACCAATAAGGCCAAGCGTCTTAAGCTCGCTGAGGAACATGCTGCTATGCCTCTAGAGTACTGGAAAACGGTTCTGTGATCTAACGAATCAAAATTTGAACTTTTTAATCGAAGATGGCATGAACGTATACAGCGCAGATCGAAGAAGGCAATGCTGCAGGTTCGCCACATCCAGGGCACAGTATGCCATGAACGAGGCAATATGGTGGTCTGGTGTTGTTTTTCGTCCAGTGGAGTGGGGAGCCTTGGGAACATTAACGGTGTTAAAACTGCAGATTACACAATAAACATAAACATCCTGCAACAAAATCTGGAGATTTTACTGATCCTGGCGGGCCTTGAAGAGAAGTTCGTTCTCCCGGCGGGGGCAAGTTCCACGCAGCCCGGCGGGGCCAAGTTCGACATACTGCCAAGAAGACGAAGTCTTTCTTCCCGTCTTGTCGGACAAAACTGTTGAAACGGCCTCCTCAGAGCACGGAGGTTATGAATTTGTGGACAATTCTCGATGCCAGGGTGAACAAAACTGATGTATCGAATAAAAACGACAATTTTGAAGCTCTAATGCGCGCTTGAGAAGAATAAAATCCCCAAAAATTAAAAATCCTAGTAGAAAGCATGCCAAAGCGCCTTCAGCAGGTTCTGAAAGCTAAAAGAGAACACATAAAATATCAAAATGCATTTATTATTTCTTATTTTTATGTATAATAATGAATAACTGAAGTGGGTACTTTTTCTTGTCACGGTTTTTTTAAATACTTTTTTTTATTATTTTTTTCTCAAAATCAAAATATGTTTGTTTTCGCTTACTCATTAGTGGATCTTATATGAAATATGTTAATCAATATACGAAAAATACCTGCAGTATATTTAGTTGGATCGAGAAAAAAATATTGAGCGAAAATCAACAAAATTCGAAGTGGGCACTTTTTCCTGCCGGTCACTGTAATTCCAGTACACGGGTAACATTCATTTCTTTATCAAACAGTAATGATTGCGTTGTTCCAACACGTGGCACGTGGCATCTTGGCCCACCAGAAATGCCGAGCCAAGTTCTCATCTGCCCAAAGTTTCAGTACATTTTGATTATTATTTTTCGGTATCGATGAAAGGGAGCTGGTTGCCAGCAGCTTTGTGGGAGGAACTACCAGCTTTGCTGTGATGAATTTTTCTAGTCCAAGACATCCAAGTTTTCCCCGTGTTTCCTGCAGCCTTCTTACCGTCTTGCATTTCCATCACACGAGCACTATTTACACGAGCTATTTGACACGCTATTTACAAACTCATCAGGAAACTGTTCCGCAACGACCTTTCGCATCCAGATATCGGAGCACAGTGGTAGTCCTAGCCTACACATCGCATCATCTGTCGTCGACAGAGTTCTCCGCCTCCCTCGAACGCTCATAAGCGCGATACATCCTCGACGTCGATTCACCATCCGGCGTAGGCTTCCGGCTACCGACTGTCACTACCGTCGACGGCCTTGTTTCGAAGAAAGTTTATCAAAATGTTCCAAACACCTACAGACCTTCCTGGCGTCGTTAACGGTCCAACCTGCTACCAACTGCTCAAACCTCCCAGCGTTCCCGCTACGAACAGATGTCGAGATCGGAGAACAGCTTGGAAAACTCGTTCAACGCACTGTACGTATCGTAGTCGTCCGTACGCTTGCACTTCATCGGGATGTTCTGAGGCCGTGACAGTGAAAGTGGAACCGGAAGCATTTCGGGCATCACCGAGTGGTGCGTTATCAAGGCGCGTAGTGACGAGAATTCCTTCGTGAAGCCCTGGAAGGGAGAAGGATAGGTCTGGTTTCAAGTAGGTCTTTAACGATGTTACAAGAATGATATAAATAATCCCAAAGATGTTATAATTTTGGAAAATTAATGATATTTACAAAATGCTTAGTTTTTGTGCGGTTAACACATTTTCCCACCACCATCCGTAAACATAAGCATACCATTAAACATATAGCATACCCCACACCATTGGAGGCCTCCCTTCATACAAAACCATCGCTGTTCGCTGGTGAATGATTGGTAGGGGCGGGAAAATTGGAGCTGCATGTAAATCAACCCGGTTTTTTTGTGATCCGACAACCGGAAGCGCGTCTGATACGACATTGGTTACAAATTGAATAAAATGTCCCAACGCATTACCTTGCCCAGGTGAAGAGGAGAATTTTCAATGAAGGATGCATTTAAGTACGCAGATACTGCTCCCTATTTTTGCGACTACAGCTCTCATCCAGTAGAGGATTCTGCATGATCAGCTAATATTGGTGTTTCTGGAGCCGAGCTTCGTCTAGGGAATGTTTTTCCAGTTCGTTTAAGCTCATTTATCTCGAGCAAAAAGCGAAGCATAGTGAGCAGGTAGTTCGGAATTACATTGGCATGCATGATTGTCCTTAATTGGGTTCCTGCCTTCATCGGGATCCCATGCAATTACCCATGCTACCTTTAAATAAACACACCCATCTGCTGCTTGGCGTTATTATCAAACACCTGGCTCTTAAATCACGACCAGCGAATATTTACACCGGACCCGAGCATATTTGGAAACTCGTTGGAAGATAGGGATGCATCCTAACATGCAACATGTAACTAATACGAAACCCCTCGCCGGCGAAAACATTCGGTTAACCCGTGAGAAGAGGTTTGTGCTTAGAATAAATTCCTCCCCGAAGCGAAAGGTAAACACGTGATCCATGGTGTTCTCCCATTATAGTCAAATATGACCTTCCCGATTGGGCTTTCCAAGCGCATGTAATAAATTACCTTAATTTTATATCCACGCTCGGTTTTCATAATTAAATAGTGCACCACCTTCGGCCCCGGTCCAGGCGGAACTCGGAGCGATAGCGCGAAGCAACCGTGCTTGGTGGCACTGCGGCGAACCAGGAACGCACCGGGGCTCTGCTGCGTGAGGACTTCCAGTGATAGTTCGCGAGGCAGCCCGGCCTGGAACCAGGACGCCCGGTCCAGTTCCTCGATGTCCTCACCCAGGCTGACACTGTTCAGGCTGTCGGCGTGCTTCGGCGGAGTGACGGTCGGGAAGCGCTTCGGACTGGAGCTGGCACTGTTCGTCTGCCGGATCAGGTTGCGCTTGAACTCGTATTCCACACCATCGGCCACGGCGGTCGTCGTGGGAGCCTCATTCGAGCAGCCATTACTTGTCAGATGGAGGCGCTGTGGTGACCCGACGAACGATTGTTTGCACGAGTCGCCGAACTTACTCGACACGATCTGGTCCAGGGTGTAGATGTCCTCGGACAGGATGTCGTTCAGCTTTTTCTGGGGCGAGGTGGGTGACGATTTATGGCACATCAGTGGCAAGCTTTCCTCCGTGCTGCGCAGGAACCCGAGAGCGAAGCGTTTTATCTGTCGCGGAAGCAACGATACGCGAGAAGTAAATTGGTTAAGGGTGGTGATCATTTCGTCAAATTAAACATGTTTAAAAACTAATTGCATTATTGCACACCATAGTTTTGGTGGCAAACTCTCGATAGTTTAAAGAGAAGGTAGGGTAAACAAGAAATATGGAAGGCAAGAGCACCTGACTACGAATGGTAACGCAATACAAGAATTTAGAAATCAATCATGTCGCACCAATTTATTAGATATGAATCAGTTCGTCAGTTTAAGTTTACCTGTACATGGTGTGCAACTTTGATAAATGTCCTTCACATCAAAAATATCTTGATAACATATAGAACAGCATTTCCTTGAAATGTTACTGCTTAAAAATGAATTTATTTTTTCCTGTTCTACATGGAATCACATAACGAACCAGGCACAAATCAGCATTTAAAACGAAACGATCAACAGAAGCGTCCTGCGATATTCACACAATGGAAATCACTTACCAGCGTCGGTTTCTCCATGAACTTGATGCAATTGTTCATCTCGCTCGTCGGCGATCCGCTGCTGTCCTCGTCGGACGAAGTAAGTTGTAGTGGATCGACGGTGTAATTTACATTTTCATCGCATTTGTTATATCCTCGGCCCACCAGCTTCGTCTGCTCATGCGTAATCCTAGGAGAATCTAGCAAATCATAACTACACTTTGTCTGCGAAGGCTTTCGTTCCATGCCGGCCACCAGATTGTCGGTAAAATATTCTACTTCCTGCATGATATCTACCGACCGGTGAAGAAGAGGTGCGCACTTGACCAGTCAAACATGTGCAGGTCCTCTTCTCGGGTGTCCTTCTGCTACACTATAGTTGTTGGTACACGGGGAACTTCAAACCAATCCAACCGACAAACCTTAACCAACGATTGCGTACTTCCACCGCACGATTTAAAAACCAAACCCACCCTATTGAACCCCCCGTTTTTCACCACATGTTCAGCCGTTGCTTTTCCATCGGTGGGTTGGGTTTTTTTAAATTTTTCTGTTCGATGAAAACCGTACACGTATACACAACCGTACACAAATACACTTTTTATTCAACCTTCGTTCGCCTTTTGTTTGCGAATTTTCCAACGGGCTGTCTATGGCCGGTATGAGTTCTTGTTTTATATTTTTTATCCTCAGAACGTACGTGAACTGTGAGGGAAAGTGGATCAGTGGTATTCTGTGATTATTTTTCTGGGCCTGTTTTATAAACAAAAAAATGAATACTTTTCGTTTTCACTGAACAGACAAACACAAACAAACACATTGTCGTTGGGTGCATCGTTATGATCTTCGGGCATGCTTTATCCTCACCGAAGCACTGGAGTTCACAGAATACAACATTCTCCTTTATCTCCTATTAATTTATTGCTCTCTATCATGTGAATCGTTAGTGCCGGTGGGGAACAGGAAGCGGTGATCCAAAGTCGGAGTAAACAGCCTGCGCTCGTAAATTATTCGTTTCCTTTGGTCGATGGCTTTTCCAAAAAATGATTCGGTGCAACCCTTTTCAATCTCTATAAAACGCTGCGACCACAACTGCCCTCGTCCGTACAGTTTGGTTGTGATTCGTCGGTCGGTATTCTTCTTAGGATGAGTTTTTTGTCGCTGGAGTGCGGCGTGATTCAGTTGGAATTACAATTTATTCTGCATCACTCGCAGGAACTGTGTTCACCTTGTTTTTCAAATGGAATTGGAAGCCATATCATATTCTGCGGAAAAAGAAAAAAAAGCCCATATTATTGCAAACATAACAATTTAATTTGAAAAATGAAAAGTTCAACTCGTTCTTGTTCCATCCTTTGGGTTTTTACCTTTAAGAATAATTCAACTGATTATCAGCATTCCATTACTTCTTTAAGGTTTTGAAATAAAAAGTCCCCATCGCTCTTAACAATGGTAACCATATCCGGAGTTCAACATTTTCGGTACGTAATCAAATTTAAAAATAAACCGTGCAGATAACGTAAATTCTTTATAACTAAAAAAAATCTACTCACACATCCAATAGCGAGCAGAAAACTTTCTTGTTTGTGTTCCCGCTATTACCATTACAATTAAAAGCAAACATTAAAAACTAGACGAAAATAAAAAGTAATTTAATCCCATTCACAGCGATGAAGCAAAAACGTAATACTTTGCATAAGCAACAAAAAAGAATCGATTTCCCTCACCGAAAACCCATGACGCTTTTCCTCCTCAGCAATCCGAATTCTGCCCTCCGCTATAGTATAGCATACATAGAATCCAAAGAAGGCATGGAGGAAAAACAGGAAATAAAATCTGGCCGCTTACAGTGTGGAATGGCAAATCCGTTGCTAATTTGTTCTCGTCCCTAGTGTTTTCTACTCAAATTGTTTACCAAGAAAGGTCGGTTGAACTACTAGACGTTATAAAAAACCCACTGCATGCACTTTTCCAGCAAAGTCATCCCATGCTTCAGTTTTCTTTCTGTTTGTCCTAATAACCAAGAAAACTCCGGTTCCGGTATTCGTTTGCGTATCGTTGCGATTTTGCGCTAGAAACCTCATCTTTACGATGCAAACAATTTTCACTCTGAAAACTCCCTCAGCTAACATTACCGACTGCACGTTAAGGATTCTCCGGTATGTTTCCTTCAAACATTGCATGTGCAGCACCTACCGACGATAGTTTAGTTCGCTGCGATGCTTCTTTAAACTGAAAAGAGCATGAAAACAGATAGCCCGACAATAGAGGCTGGATCAACCGTATCAGTCCATATCTTGCATGGCGTTATGGAATGGATTAATCCCATTTTGCACTCTTATTCTCACAGGTGGTAAGAGGGGAAGAGGGAAGAGTAGCATACGACTTTCTTTCAATCCATGTCTCGCGATTGCCCAGGACCGCTCGTTTAGCTTTCTTTAATTTACCCCAACCCAGTAAGCTTAAGAATCTCATGCGACTCGTCTGCCCGACTATCTTTGACGAAGACTTCTACAGGAAGAAAACCTCCGTTTCACAACTGAACACACCAATCACAACTGAACCTGAATTTTCCAAACCCAGTAACGTCTTCTACCGCTTTACATCCGTTCGGCTCCCGATTCGCCTTAAGGAATTCCCTTTTCGTATACCACTATTTCCTGTGGCTTTCCGGATTTTCTTACTTCCGTTGTGCAAGAACCAACCGAGAAAACCAACTTCAACAGCGCCTTCATCGAAGAAGTGACTGGTTTGAGAGCATCTCGGAAAGGAAGTGAAGCAAAAACCTAAGGAAAACTCGGGAATAAAATTCAACCAGCTCTGTGAAAAACTACGGGCGTGACCCAAGTGTTGGTTGTGGTATTTTTTTGCAAAAGTGCAACCAAACATCTAAACCCGGCTCGAGCGCTTCAGTCAAAGAGCATTATCGTAGCATCGAACTGTAAAATGCAACCAAGTAGAGACTATTCGATGGATGAGATTAAGCTTTCCAGTGGTCATTGACTGGAACAGGATGTAAAATTAATCAAGCGAAATTGTCAAAAAAAAAACGAAAACGCTTCCCTTCATCCATGCCCTGAAACTACGCTGCAAGTATTAGAATGTAGAGAAAATAGCTCTGGTTGTAAAAATCAACCTTCATTCGATTTCCAGACTACGGATGGAAAAATATTTTAACAAATACTTGTTCATCAAGCCATCTTTCTTAGTGAAAGATTCACTGGAGGAAAGATCAAGGACCTGTGTGTGTTAATTTCAAGATTTGCAGGACTTAAAACATGGCTCAAGCTAAGATAAGGCTGATAAAGGTAGACAGTGGGTACGACGAACATGGGAGAAAGGACCAAGATAGGATGGATCATCTTAGTAGTACTGGTCTCTCTCACTCTCTCTCACTCTCTTCTCTGCGACTACGCCTCATTTACCTCATAGCGCCAGCGAGTCGAGATTGGAAATCCTTCATCCTTTTGATACTTCCGTTTTGGGGACGAAAATACTTTCGAGCATCCTCTTTCGAATCCACTAACACGGCCACCGGGGGGTGTGAGGAATTTTCCAGGGCATCAATTTAATTATAAAATGAGGAACTGACTACGGGACGATGAGAAAGTCTGCCGTGCTATAGCACCCTTAAGAAGGTGCTGCTTTTTCAAGCGATAAAACTAAAGCAATTTTCAAGTGAAAAGCCACTTCTAAAACCCTTCTCGCTTCATACCCAAAGTAAGGGATGGAACATGATGGTGCCTAACGTTACCGGTCATAAAAGAGGATGCCTTCAACTCATCAACATGTCATTCTCACATTCAGATACCTCAGCGTCGCTTTGGATCGCCTTTTAAGTTTTCCCATTTTGCTACATTTTATTACCAAGTTAGTTAAACCAGATATGCGGGGCAATTAACAAAATTAATTATTATCATTATTTTGCGGTAACACACAAAAGGAAAAAGCTTAGGCACCGATCAACATATGGCTTGTGTTTTATTGAAATGCCTATCTTAAAACTTAATTGAGGAAGATGCTGTTAAAATTGTAGTGGCTATGTTTAAGATGAATCAATAATTTTCTGAAATTGTTTAATCTAACTTTAGGATCTGTTAAACAAGGCCATGAGGAAAAAAGCTGGCAGTGCGGTTACTATGTAATAATTCTAAAAATATATCAAAAGCACATCGCAAAACATTTTTAGATAATGAAAGTAATAAAATTCACATAATAATAAAATAAAAAAGTGATCACATGTTTTTCGTTTAATCTGATTTTAATAGTGGGGGACCAATTACTAATTTTAATGCTTTAGTATGGAGGACTCCTTCTCAAACATTATAATGTAGGACTACAATTCTCCTTGCGCAAACGTTCCGTAAAATATTGCAAACATTAGTAAAACTGGTAACATTAACCAGACTTAACTCTGTTCCTGGCTAAATATTTCGAAAGAGGACGTAATTTCAACAGCACTACCAATCGGAAAAGCACCCTCGTCCACTAGGAAGCCGGAAGTCAGTCAACCAGAAAAACCGACCACCAACACCCACGTGTCACGATTTGGAATTGAGCGTAGTTATCCAATCTTCCGTATACGGGGTACGCCTGCCCACACAACACATATGCATGTAAATCGAATATCAACTTGAAATAATCGTACTTCTATGCAATATGATTGAATCGTAAATGATGCTAAAATAATGCCTATACGTACAAAAGTGGAGGCGCTAACCGTACATTGTTCAAAATGTATATGTTTAGTCGTATATTTTCTAAGTCGGCATCATATACGACTTACGATATACATCAGCCGGACATTGCTCGTTCATCTATACGTATGCATAAAGAAAATCGTATTACATTCTTAATCGGCATCATATGGAACAAAGAATATACATTGCTCGTACATTGTCTATGCTTACTGCGATTCCGATTCGAAAAATACTAATATATGATTCAATTTCTTCAACTTAATACGACTTCGTGTTGTGTGGGTGGTGATGAAGTCCAGAACGATGAAGTCAAGCCGCACGAAAAGAAGTAACAAAAACGAGAACAAGTGCTACGCTACCGCACGGATCCGCTGCTGCTGTTTCCTTTAGGACCTATAAGGATTGTCTATGTCCCACTTGTTTGAACACCAAGTTTTTCTCCACTCCCAAGATGAAAGCGAGCGGCATGGAAAGAACAGAAACTATTCTCAGCAAAGCGAAATTATTTCTACACCTTTTTTTAATGCAGTTCCATTCTGACTGACCACAAAAAGGACAAAGGCAAAGCAAGTAAACGTACTGATAGAAGAACACAATCATCTAACCTGCACACACACGCTGCTTCGTGTCGTGGTTCACGAGTTTTCCCAGAAGAGAGCGGGAAAAATGGTTAAGAAAGTCGTAAAGCTGACCTCGGTGCGAGACGATAACAAGAGAACATACCTGAAGAAAATCTTGCTCCATATCTTCATTGTATTATTGTGGTGTTGTTTTCCGTGTCCTCGCACACTTTCTTTTGCCCCCCGGTGGAAAGTCTTCCGCTTCCACGAGTCGGTATGAAAAACCAAAGGGGGTATCCTTCTAACGAAGTGACCGGCACTGGACTGGAAAATCGTTGACCGTTGACCGTTGACGGAGAACGTAATAATTTACGATGACGACGATGGTTCGAAACGGCAACCCCTTAGGAGGTTGGAAGGGGTGAAGGAGAGGAAGGAAAAATGGCTCCATGAAACACGGGATAAAAATAGTCAGCATATGAGGTTACAACAAGAGAGACCACAAGCACAACCAGGAGTTAGCGTTGTTTAGCTTCTAGAAAAGAGGGTCCAAGCAACCGTTTCCCCGCTTCTCCCCTCACTGACAGAAACTGACATCGCAAATTCCGAACCCAGCCCTACGGATCTTCCGTTAGCACCCATTTTAACTCGAGCTGGCCATTTGTTATCAGACAGGGCGGACAAAATTGAAAATATATGGCCCATTAGGACAAGTGTTTCCCTTTCCGCCCTCCAATTCACCAAGGGTGTATGTTCCGTCCGGTCATCCACTAAACGATGAAAAGAAAATGTCGAGAGAAAAAGGGAGCAAAAAGAACGGTTTGTGTTCAAGTCCTTGTGAAGAAACACATAAAAAGGATACACATGCCTTATGCAAGAAGGCATCAACCGCAAGTGGAATCCTGTAAAAAGTAAGCCTTTTATCCATCTTTCATTGAAGGCACTTTGCGACTTTGTTGCCACCTGAAAAATCCTTTTCGATGTGTGGAATTTTCACACCACACTAGCAGATTTCGGTTCGAGACTAAAAACAAACTCCTCCATCAACCCGAACCAAACTCTGGCGGACATATCACCATCGAGAAAAAAGACATCTTTATCCGTCCATTCCAACGATGGTGTACTCAGACGCAAACACCCTCTTCAGCTGAGATAATTGAGTCATTTAATTACTCGACGGACGAAACGGTGTGGTATGGACGTCCATCCAATCCCGGTAAAAGAAGTGATTAGACGATTAGGCAGGACTTTGCGAGCTTGCGGAGAATATTGACTTTCTGGCGACATAAAACATCCACCCGTGAAGCGACAAAGTGTAGAAACAGATGAACACCGAGTCTAGCCGTTAGTCCTAAACCGTTCTCGATGCTTCCGAAACTCCAAACGATAAAGCAACATGAAACGAACCACCCAAAAGAGGTGGAGAAAAATGTTGGAGACAGAAAAAAAGAAGTGGGGAATGTTCGCAACATGCCGGGAACAGAAAGCCAGCAGGCAATACACCGGACCGCTATCAATTTGCTAAATGGAGTGGCTGATGGTCGGTCGTGATGCAGTTTGTCGAGGAGTTGGTTACTAACAGACGACGATCTGATTGAAGTCAAGGGAGAAAGTGGGGCTACGGAGTATGCATCAGATTTTCCTCTAGATTAAGCGACCATTGAGCTGTATTGTGGAAACTAGGTAACTATCATATCCCTACTACTATCCCTTGGTATAGTACATAACTCTTGGTGTACTGGGAAAATGCGGTTGGTTTACGAAGATAAGAAACGATGTACTCCAAAAACATGCCTTCAATCCAATGCTCTTAGGATTTGTAAGCACACGAAAACCACCAACGATTGAACAATAAAAATCATTTAATGATGTAAACAGACGGTTCCCCGTGATAATACCTGAAAGCAACGATTTTATTGGATGTAATACGCTCGAAAACCACAGTCACAACGTGTGTCAGTTTGGACCATTTCAATGCTGGTAATATGAGGGAGAACCCTTACTTCTCAGATGAACGCCGAGAGTTTCGATAGCGTAGGATCAAAGCGTAATGTTCTCGCCCAGTATGTTCGCTTCGTCTGGATGTGACTGACTTGACCCTTGATTTTGTAAAAACCACCACAGTTATCCACCAATACCACCAAACTGGGCCGAACATACCACATTCAAGAAGAGAACTGGTGCAACACGTGGAAAAATCCTCCCTTCTGCGGAAGCGGAACACGGTGTAAAAATCGTTAAAATGAATTTTTCATTGAATTTTTTATCAGCACACGGACTTCAATGTTTTATCCCTTCTTTCGCATTCGTTTTTGCGATAGAAAACTCTTTTCCATTTTGAGGTGGCGACGCACGAACCACGCATCGATAGATGTTCAATAGAGTTGTAACCCATGGAATAAGCATGTGGAATTGTCTAAGTTTTCAGAGAAATGTGCAATAAAACCAGGAAGGTTTCAACGGCATCGCAAAAACTTACTTTTCCTCTTTCCAACTTTTTATTGCGGAGTGGTTCCCAAACTGAATGTTCTTTATTCGTAGATACACTGATTATATATCATATACAGTAAACTTTTAACCTTAATGTTATCCTGTAACAATTCTGTTCGCTACCAGAACTCAATGCGTTTGAAAGAAAATGCCTTGTCGATTCAAGTGGCTTGCTTCTGCGAGATGAAAAGCAAAACAAGAAAATCAATATTGCTGCCTTTCCCGCCACGTGACACAATGATTGATAATGCATCGGTCAAAGTTTGTGGCTCAACCTATCAATATTGCATGAATAGAAACAGTCGAAAGACGATGCAGAGTGAGGAGAAAAGTCACTCCAATTTCTGGACAAAATTTCTAAGTAGTTTTTCCACATGCAGAAAAACAACATACCCCTAAGGCAGAAATATCCCTAAGGCGAACGCAGCAAAGATGCCTGCAACGCGACGCGTCGAGCATTGTCTGGACGGGTACCGACGAGTCACTTCTCAGTCGATCGGTCCAAGACTTTCCAATATCCTGTACGAAGTTATTTTGTTATTATTTCGCCGGAAGTACCACCTATATGAATTGTCCCATTGGTCAATCCCACTGGAAGGAAATCGGAGCTAGTGGAAGGGATGGGTATGGAAAGGAGCATCCGTAGCGAGAAGGAAGGTTGCGAGTATCCCATCACCACCACGACAGTAAGACCATCTACAGCAATTCACCTCATGGTAGACAAAATACCAGCTTTCCACCTAGTCTTAGAATAATATATGACGACGGCGGACTGTAAACAAAACCCCTCACCAACAATCAGGCAGGCGAGTGCATGTCCCATGGTCTGCATGACAGAGAATTAAGAAGAAATAGAATATACCACGAGCCAATAAAGTTTCCTAAGACTTTTTGTAGTATTCTACTCCCTTTCCCAACCAGTCAGGATGGAAACTTGTCAGTGTCCATCGTCTCTCGAATTCGTCCAAGAAACGATGTCGTCTCGATGGACGTTGACGTAGCTTAACGTCATGTTACGCTAGTGACGCAACTTGTAGTAGCATGAAATTTTAAGTACGAGACTGTCTGGTTGACTGTGGAGTTGTCAACACACGCTGTAGACGAGAAAGTAAGAAGGAAGAGACGGAACTCCCAACCTCAGTTTTTATATGGATTGACTGACCTGTGTCGTTGTTTTCGTCATGGTTACTCTTTTTCCATACTGCCCATGTCCATGTGGAAAAGGCTTCCAATTGAACCAATCACAAAGAAGGTTCACCAAGATTGAGCAAAGGAAGGAGATAGAAAAGCAGCCGAAGGCAAAGCCAAGGACCAGAAAAATGTTCTACCGTTCGTTAGACAAAGTTATGGAATCTATGCTGTGAGACAAACTTCAGTGCAGAAAATCTAACCAAACCTATTTCTATCGAAAAAAAACTTTGAAGAACCTATGGAACCATGAAAGAAATTAGGAAAAGAAAACCAATACCACCCGCTTCCCACGAGCCACAATTCGATGGTTGATAGACGTTTGACATTAATTCATTTATCACCAGCTGCAAAAGGCCGAGCAGGAGCAGAAACTTAGTAGTTTCTTGGGCACGACGTAGAGTTTCTTAGTCGTGGGAGATGGAAGAGGTGGGCATTGTTTGTCTGTAGAAGGCGATGGCGCCTGCTGATGAACCGCTTTGGCATCGTTTAACATTAACCATTCTTGGCATCATGTTGCATAGATTGATTTCCAACAGCGTCTAGCGCAATGTTCTGCTCCATGGGGAAGGAAAGAAGATTTATAACGCATAGGACATGGCGTAGTGGAAAAGTGGTTATATAAGGGCTACATCCATCACCCACACACAGACGCCTAAGCGAGGTCGCTATTTCGTTTGCAATAAAATTGATTAAATTGATATCGCACCCCCACCATGTGTAAAACTCCTCGGAAACCCACTTTGGGAGTCGCACATTGAGCGTTTGTGTGGTGATAACTTTTTTGAATCACTGCACCGTGTGTGTGTGTGTTTTTCCGTATGTGTATAAACGCCGAAACTCCTTTTGCCAAAACAAATCAGGCGTACCAGCATTACTATCAGCAAACGAACGCCCAAAAATAGGCAAATAAAACAGTTCGATAGTATTCCGTGTTGGTAGAAAAACATAAAAGCATGGAGCCATCGTTTTTATTACTGACAATATAAATATTCTCGTAACCCCTCGACCGAAAATAGTAACCCATTCTTGAAGCGAGTAAGGGAACGCAGAACACAGGCCGTTCGTATCAAGTGGGCTGAAAATAACGACTGCGTAATATTGAAACAATAGTTGTGCGATCGATATCAATTTGCGAAAAATATTTTAGTACAAAATTCGCTGCACAAACTCACAACAATTTCCTCCACTCACCGTTTTTGGAAAGCTGCACATGTACTGATACGATACGATAATGAGAATTCCGGCTTTTTCATTGCAATCCAAAGCATCGAAGCGGAACTTGATTTGTTTTTAAATCCTAAATAAAACAGAGGCGAGCTGGCATAAATTAAAGCTAGTTCTATTCAAACCAAGTCAAAGTTTATGTTACAAGAGCCAGCTATTGAGTGAAACGATAATCCAAAACGGTTTCCACAAAACCAGTGAGTCGCATCGTGCGTTACTTTCAATTCAAGCTGAGAATCTACAATTAAAAGACACAATCCCAAGAAACGTGAGTTGGAATGAATTATTCTTGTTTGGCATGAACACTTTTACTAAACGCATTCCTTGAGATATTTTAAACTTCAAAAAAGTAAAACTTTCAAGGTTATCTGTTGAAAACAACTCTACTCACCAAAATTTTCCGTATTTCTGGAAAGGTCTCTTTCCTACAACAAGGATTTTACTCCTTGCTCCAACTTGCTTAACTTATCATTGCTCTGAATAGGACTGAAAACCAGACCAATTCACCGAACGAGCCTTTACTCCGTGAAAAGTAACAAAGGCCGGGCTCCTGCGAAACAGTATGACCCATTGGAGAAACATTTTAATATTTTTCGCCGGTTTTTTGGGACCTTTTTATGTTTCGTTTTTGTGTTTTCGCTCGATGGTTTTGCATATAAAAGAACTGCATGCAGATAATACGCTGCAATACCAGCTCCGCCACGGTGTTCCGAAGACAAGTACTTTTCCATGAAGCACACGAAAGGACCATAATTTTTGGGCTGGAGTCGAAAAGCTTTTCACTTTTGCCACAATCCGAAACGGTTTAACAGGACCATGGCAGAAGAAATAGTTTTCGGACGCGAGAGGTATAGCGTGCACGTCCTCTAGCTCACTTTCTGTTTTATGCCTCGCTTTTCATCTTCTTTTACGTGTGTGTATTGTTCTAAATACGTGTTCACGACCCAATCCGCTTTCCCTGCGGTCAATGTTTTCTTTCTGGGAACAAAAAAGGATCCCTTTGTTTTGACCAGGAAACGTGGCCTCAAGGCTTTTCGCAACGATATGTGTGGTGTGTGCAGATGGTGGGGCTTGAAAGGGTGGGGTTTACTGTGCGGTTTTCTACTTTTTCCAGGGCACGAACCCTGTGGCAGTGTACTACAGCTACGATTGCTTCAAAAACTATTCCTATAACAAAGGAGAACCGGTGAGAGGAAACGCTCGGCGGAAAAATTTAAAATGAAAAACGATACTTTTCCAACCTCTAACACTGATATCCGGGGGTTCCCATGACGCCCGAAAAAGCCCCACAATTATATTATCCTATTTTTCAAAATTCCTTGTAAACGATTTCACCGTAAATCCTTTCACCATGTTTATATATTTCCATAAACTCCATCCAACTGTTACGCTCTAACTGCAGGACAACGGGTTTGAAATTGGATATGTAACTCTACGCGGTAGAATGTGCAACAGCATTCGAAAATTTGAAAAGAGGCATTCATTGCAGAGCTTTCTGTTGCAAGAAGTCAAACAAACCGGGGAAACCCGCGCTACTAGAACCATGAACATCACTGACACAAATGTACCAGTAAATCTTAAACACAATTGAAATGCAACGGGGAGTGCAAAAAATGCAATGAAGGATGTAGGTGTTGGATTTAAAAGAATTGAACGAAAGGAAAACAATAAAGGGATGCCAACACAAAGCGAAAAAATATGCTTTGCGATTTGCAACAAAAGCAACACCCAGGACAAGAAAACCTTCTCCCGTCGTCACAAATACTGATAACCAGTCGTTTCATTTTGCTGTTTTTGTTATCGCCTAACGTTTACCACAATTTTCCCACCATTATTTTGCCATCTATATTCGGTCGTCTATTTTCATCTATTTTCCTGCTATTATTTCGTAATTAGTTTTCCCCTTTTCTACCGTCACATTTTCCATCGTGTTTTTGTGTACGACTTCATTTAAAGAACCCATATTTGCATGCAAATAGTTTGATTTATCGTGAGTATGACATTCAACGGAAAAAGGTCATGGGAATTTCACGACACAAAATGTTCGAAACTTTGTACTACTTCTCACTCTTCCACTCCCGGGTAACCGTTTTCCATCAACTTCTACGTCACATTCCACTCGCTGGGTTGGGTTCATACCCATACTATTACGTTACCATTTGATTGGGAAAAGATGGGAAAACTTTTTCAGATGGCTGATCAGGGAAAAACTTGATCCACACTTGGTTTCCACTCCCTTTCTCACTTGGCAAATGCCAATCCAGTCGGATTGTAGGAAAATTTGTCATTGCATACTCATGCAAAACCGCACCGTGCAGGAAAACGACAGCGACACGACGGACGTCAAAGTTTGAAAGTTTTGCAAATCAAATCTATTATTGAGAGATATGCGACAGTCAATACCGACCGGGGCGGTCCCAAAAGCCCTTCGAAACCCACCCCAGGATAGCAAATACAATCGAAACGAAAACTTCTAACAAAAAGAAAAATGCAAACGAACGAAACAGAACTTTGTCTTTCACGTAACGGGTGGTCTTAAACGAAGTTTCGGGCACGGTCTTAAAGAACCGGAAAATGGCACACGAAAATCACAAACAAACAAAAAACTTTCTCATGCGTCGCATAACGGTGGTGCATGGAACAAATCAAGCGAACCTGCAGATGATCCTTTAAACCGTGTTTTACTTTCTTATGGGCTAGATGCAAACTGTTGCTAACTTCAAACGGTCGAAACTTTCCCTCCGGGAAATGCTTGAAGAACAGAATTACAATGAGACCCGTTAGCAAAACGAGGAATATGTGCCACGTTCAGATATTTAACCTTTAAGCTGTGATGATGCTGCAGCTATGTAAATGGAAATATGTAATTTATAACAGTCACTTGAAAATTAAATTTCCACGAAAAGAAATCAAGCTTCGTTGACCCGAAAACTTTCCGAAATTGTAACCCTTCATTCAAAAGAAGGAAGGAACACATTTCCCTCATGACGAGTTACTTTTAGCGAAAATCATGCCAACGTAACATGACAAACTACGTGCGATTCCTTCTTGGTATTTCTGCATACCATGTTGGTTAGTGATATGCCTGCGACTAACATCATTATCTATTCTTCCGGAATGTTTCCTTACATGTGCGTATGGAAAACCGTTTTCGCTAAAGGTAGAGGATACCCTACAAAATCGGGAAATTTATACGAACCAGATATCCTTTCGAACCAAGCTGAATGTAATAATGTTCCTTACTGCATCCTAACGTGCTTCAGCTACCAAATGAAACCCGGAAAAACTCGTGGAAAAAATGCTTTTCTTTTAGTTTTCCGAGCATCGACTCTCCTTTTTTCTAACACAAAAACCTTTCACAACGGAAAGCGAGGAAAAAGAATGTTGCTCGAAAAGTTACCCCCTGTAATCAATGAGAGGATTAAATTTCACATACTTTTAAAGTAATTAGAAAGCCATCGGTGGACTGCTGCATCCTTCGTTCGTGGGAAATCTTTTCATGGATCGTCGTAGTGACCAAAGGGCTTATGCGTAACGTAATACGATGCCATCGGTTTTGCGACGAGCTCTCTATCTCATCCTTGAGCAAAGCCATCATCATTATCATCATCATTAGCATCAGCATCGTTGAACTCGTAGTCGGTGTAATCAGTACGCGTAGCACAACGGCAACATCATCCCGTCCAACAATTCTGAAACTGAAGCACATTTTCCTTGCCTTGGGAAGTTAATTCCTCAAAGTTTAACGTTGCTAAAGGGAAGCGTGAGGAACCTGCCTTGTGCGTATCCAAACGAGGTTCATCTCTTCTTTTCTGTGCGGTAATCAGATTTAAAGCTAGTCCCTTTAGGGGTTCCGTCGCACTTTTCAGAGAATGCTTGTGGAAACTCCACACGCTGAGGCTGTTTAATGGCCGACCAATAAAGTAATTAACTGGAACGGTGAAAGCAAGTGGGAATGGAAATTTAAACACATTTTTCCACCATCTTGGTTACTGTTTAATCAACAAACAACTTCCTGCTTCTCAACAGGCTTGAAAGAAAATCTAAGGTGGAGTATTAAATCTGACGAAACGATAAAACACTTCCATCGAAATCATCCGACGGCACACTTTTCGTGGGGAACGATTTAACTGCGATTTCAATAAACCTCTCTACCAACTAGCTATTACAATTTCCCACTCAAGCTCGAGTTCTCGACATTTAATATTCAACAGTTCCTAAATAAGTACACTTCGTTGCCCGCTTATATTACCGCTGTTGCTGTAATATTATATTATTGTGTTTGTTGTTAGATTAAATGTGTATAAAAAATATATGTTGCAGAACTTGTCACGAAAAGAAATATTAAAATACATTTAAATTGATCCGGCTCTTCTCCCTCTTCGTAACTCCTTTTTACCGTTTCAAGAATTGGGTCAGAGGAAATGAACTCACCTGATCCATTGGTTTGTTTACCGATGGGGCGATTTCAATTTTCATGATTGCAACGTAATTAATAGCAATTTCATTATGAATGGCAAAAAATATACCAAAGGATCCCTGAAAAGTTTTTCAACATGTTTTCCTCTGAAAATCATTATCTATAATGCATGGTTATCTACACCATAAAAAAAGATGAAGAGAGAAAGGGTATTTTCAAATGGTTCTTCTATAAAACCATTCAGTAATGGTCGGTAACGTCATAGGAACCGTTTACCATGGTTCGTTTTTTACGTATCCTGTCCATGTCCTGGCTAATATCCGGTAAGCCGCTTCAGCATCACCGACGGTTGCTGTGGGACAATTTCGAAACGCACAGGAATGAGTTTCTATTTTTCTTCTTCCGTTCAATTCCGGTAATTTTTTCCTCATACCAGAAAATCTACCTCCCGTAACTAATTCCAAGCGTAACGCTTTTGTTCGTCTTCGTTCCCTCACGCCAGCTGCCTCTTTGAGAATTCCTCTGTGGGCCGAAAAACATAATTCGCATAAATGAACGGAACCAAAAAGGATCGGAAAATTTTGCCCCAAACCCACTGCGGAAAAAAATATTCTTATCTTTATCCCCATCCGTCGGGGGCGTTATTAACGTTCATCATCATCCTAATAACAATCAGCGCCATTACTTGTTCAAAGCCATGAGCTTCTGTTACAATACCGTTATTCTCCTGGCACAATCCTGCCGCACACAACGTAGAATTGATTACTATCAGTCTTCGGTTTCGGGCAACACATCGGATGAAGTGGAGCTCGAGAAAAATAAATTATGTTTATGCATGCAATGAATTTTACAAATCGAAAGCTGTGGTGGATAATGACTGGCATATTGTTTTTCATTGCAAGGCAGGTTGATTAGGCTAGCTAATTTGAATAAGTCGGTGTTTGTTGTCTCACGCTGGTCATTTCTATAATTCTTGAAATTCATAAACTTTTCGATTAAAATGAAAGAGAAGCGACGGCAGTGAAACCCAAAACTGACATCCGTTTGCTCCACAGTTCACAGGATACTATGGTGGAGATTCAGAACCGGAAGTCATAAATTCGTTTCTTTTTCGAAGGATAGATCGGACGACTCATAAAAGACTGAAAAAGGGAGATAATTAGTTATCCTAAAATGGGAACCATCCCGAAAGAAGGAAACCGTCAAATATAAAATGATTCAATACTTGAATCACAAATCTCCCATGAAATTATTATCCTCTATGAGTTACCCTTGTGATAAAATGTGAAATAAAACACATTCATGCAATGCAAACAATTGCCTTCATTATTCTGATTGTGTGACCATTTTCAGCCGAAAACTCCGAAATTTATCGCACAAAGCACCATTAAAATTTTCACCCCATTCTTTTCTTACAAATCCCTGGCAGTCTTTCAATATCTTCATGTTTTTGTTTTGCAACTTAACACGATTGCCACATTCTACACTCTCTTTGACTCTCTGCACTACCATTGCTGCAAAGAAAATTATTGATAATCATTTGTGAATGAAAACGGAACACACGTGACCATTTGCAGCTGGGAAAGTGCAACCCATCATTATCTTAACGATGGAACTAATGAGCGACACCGCGGTTGTAGTTGTCCGATATGCGGAAAATTTAGCGATGATATTAATCGTAAGGACGTGATTTTTTTTATGGGTGGTCATGTTTCACCCGGTTTCGGCAGTGGTTCCGCAAGCTTGTAGCCTTTAAGGAAAGGTGTTATCGGAGGGCAACAGGAGTAGCGAGCATCCTGGGACGATGTTTCAATTCGTTCAATTTCGATTGAGCCCGCGACCTTCAAGGTTTCATGTAATTAGATGCATGCCCATGTTTCAAGGGAGCAATTATGTTGAATTTATGGTCACCGTACTGTAATTAGAATACGAACGAACAGAAGGGCGAAGTCAGAAGCAATATGTATTTGTAAGATTTTAAACATTTTCCATTTCAAAGTAATTTTAGTGATGACCATTGGCTTCTAAGTGCTTGCTAATCATTAAAAACAGCAGTGAACTATGATTCATGGTTTTCTGATCTTTCTTCGCTTCTGGGTCTATGCTGAACTAATGAAGGATATTACTCAAGGCGGTATAGCACTGAAGAGTCTTTAATTACCAACCATTGGCATCGGTTGTCGGCTTACATAAGACGGTCATTAATTTTCTCTCACGTTCAGTAAACTCATCATTTATTTCACGCTACATAATAGTGCCATCGCCCAACTGTGGAATGCCGTACGGTTCATTCTTGAGGAGATCAATTTTACCGACACTTGACATCACTGTGAGAAAGTGAGCTCTAAGAACCAGGTTTAGCAACAGTCCTAAGTCTTCAGTATACTGCATGATACTTAGTTCTCGCAAGAGTAGCAATATCACCATGAATTGATTACTTTGTAGATGCAAAGCAGTGACAGTCGCAACAATCCATCGAAAGCGCCATAAGAGGTACAACTGACATTTGTTGAATAGTAAAACTCGAAAGTGTAATTGTGAACCATTGAATCAATATGTCGCACTTGACATCAAACACTCATCCATTGTTTAGTAAAGCCCAGACGCACTTAAATCATCATGCTTTAACAGGACACCAACGATTCCCTCCATCGCTCTGGTTTGGAAGTCTTGTCTATTTCGTTTGCTTTCCACCACTCGGAAAAACCGTACGACAGCCACGAGGACAAGTGTTGAGGAGCTTTTGTGTGAAGCAATTATTAATTACTTCTGCTCGCCCATTAAAGTGTGTTAGTGTGTGCGTCGATAATAAATGAGGTTCCAGAGTGCCAACTAGCCCGGGTACAGCGTCGCTGTCAGTATTAGCATCTGCAGCATTGGCTAAAGATTTTACTACCATCCTCCCTTCATCAAATTCCGTGGGATTCTCCACCCCCCCCCTCCCACCCCCCCTCCCCCCCCACCCTTACCAACTGACGTATCCTGATTCAAAATTCAAGAGCTGCTCAATGGTTGTTTGAACGAGCACGGATTCCCTATCGAATCCATTGGTCGCTATGGTCTTTCGATTCGTTTTATTTCCGAGTCTCCCTACTCTTATCTGGGAAGCATGTCAGCTTCCACAGGATGGCATTAAGTGAAAACCTATTTTAAATCACTTTCCTCCTCCCGCAAGAAGAGGATTACGAAATACCAGTTCAGACGCGACTATTGAAAACTCTAACCCGTACACTCAAAGCCAAGGATTGCTGTGTCTGTTCAATATTTCTCAATTAAACTCTGTCCGTGATGAAGGTAATTTTGCCTGCAATCCGGGTCGCCTCTGATAAACGATCCTCTTTTTGCGCATTCACAATACAAAGGTTGAACCCGGCTTCGCTTCCACACAGGTACACACCGAAATGGTACCGACTGGAATGTCCGTTTCCATTGTCATCCATCTATTCATGGATGTAGTGGTGTGTCTGATTAAAGAATGCCATTGAATGGAGTCAACTTTAACTCTCGCTGCCTGCTCTCCTAATTGAATCACAACCTCACAGACTAATCCCTTGTCGACGCAGGAACTCCGTTGGAAAATCCTTTGCCATGGCCAGATTATAGTACGAAGGGTACGGAGAGAATATTTGTGTGCACACACGAGGCATAGCTCGTTGCCATAGCAAAACCAGACGCACATCAACACTTCGACTTATCGGCGTACTCGATTGCACAACGAGCGTTCACGGATAATGTGTAGGATGTAAATAAAGTGGATGATAATTATAATGTGCATAATGTGCATCCGAGAGGATCAAGCGCTTATTTGGATTCCATCACTCGTGCCGTTCGCGACATCCTCGCCTATCATCGTCCTTGTCGTCGTCATCATCGTCATCGTCATGGATGTTGCTGTCGTCTGAAGCCGTTAATAGCATTTGCAGGGAGTGGCATAACACATACACAACCCTTGCAAGGCTTATGTTATGCTTCCCCACATCAAGCATGCATTGTTTATCGTAAACAATAGCCCGTTATTGTTGGTCTGTTTGCAGAATTTATCTTTCACTGGTTGCCATCAAGTGGTGCACTTTACTCCAACTCCCGCCAACTCGGCATGGGCTCGATTCGTTCGCCGCCGTTACGTTAACAGCAACCCACGTAACACTTTTGTGTCGTTACTAACGATGTTGCCATCGACAAACCTTGCTTCTGCCCCGTCATCAAACATCACACACAACAGGATAGCTTGCTTACTTTGGTAAACTTTTACCGCTCTGTCGTTTGCAAAACTACAAGTGCCAAATGCCAATGGAGTTAGGCACTTTTTCTTGGCCACATTTCTGCAAAGACTAACTTTACGGCGAACGCAAACTCCAAGCCTGTGCCTGCACGTGTTTCGTTCTCGGTTCGCTTTGACTTACAAACGGACGGCTATTGTTGTTAAGTTAGAAAGTTCAAGTAAAACATCCATTGCCATTGCATTGAATGTTGGCCAAAATGCAAAAAAAAATGTATATTCCTCCGTTCCGGGATTATCCTTCTTAGTAATTAAACCGTGATTAATCGTTTTCCGGTAAAACTTTTGTGACGAACCTTTTTTTCAATTTTATTTAATTTTTGAATCATGAACTTCATGTTCCATTTAACAAAGTTGAATTGAACGAAACTAATCTTGTTTCGAATATTTCACCAAAGACTGGGCGCCTCCATCGTCATCCGTCATTTGCAATACATCAAAAATGCTTAGTTTACATTAAGTGTAAAACAACCATTGAAAGCGTAAAAATGCTGTCAGTAGGTCATTTAACCATCAGAATGTGCGAAAATATGTTTTTAAACACATTACTTACTGCTAATTTTGAACAAATTGGGTACGCTTTTTTGGATCGGCTCACGAATAGGACAATAATAAACAGATTCAACCTCCAGGGTACTTGAGCAAATCACGCACCTTCTACACTTAAACAACCTCTGGATTTATAACCTGTGATTTGTAACAAGCACATGCCTAACATTCCGTTCACGCTCAGTTAGCCTCTAAATCATGCCAAATATTTCAAGAATATCAATTATTGTTTCCAACAGCATGTCTTATTTAGGGGAAAATATGTTTTTCAAATCACACGCTACTGTTACGTGCGCTTCTAGGTTGGGTCATACATCATTCCCAGATGAAAATAAAACAAATTAAGATTTCGTCACCAGCTAGATGAAGAAAAGGAACGGAGCACCCAAAAGATACCTTGAGAGTTATAAATTTCTTATTGTCAGCGGAAATTGCGATTATTTTTACTTTCACTACTTTCAAGTTTCACTGCGTTTCTTTCTTGAATTTAACATTCTTGTTGAATCAAGCATCTTGCCTAGCAATTTCCCTTCGCCTGTAAATAGCAAACCATCGAAGGCAACAAGGACAAGCACAAGACCGTAAATAATCTGTTACCGTCGTTACAATAAATGTATATTGATTAAAGCGGGAAAACGATTTATCGGAAAAGTTGTACTCCTGCCTTATACCCCCGACAGAGAACCTTGATTTCCTCCCTCAGCTCAATGTGGCCTTTCATTTGTACACATATTTTGCACATCTCCCCATTCGCCTTCGCCAAAGTGATGACGCGCCAAGCTGTAGCAGTTTGTGACGATTTATTTTTATTACGAAGGGAGGCATTCCAAAGTACGGTGCGAACGTCGCCAGTGCTGGCCGGTTAGACACAAGCGCAATCGTTTCACTATAACATCCCATTTTTCTATTTCTTTGGTAGCACAAAGTAACAAAATGATTCCACGTATGTGGGTAAACCTAACAGTTTCCTCATTGATTTTATCTTTGTTTTTGAATGTTATGAAACTTTAAACAACTTCATTCCAAGCTTATGTTTCCAAGCAATTATCTAATTAATGAAAAAATATTTATATTTGAAACAATTCTTAGAAGCCAAGCTTATTTTTTACTTTTCTACGAAAAAGTTCTGATCCTTTTTGCTTTCTTTACAACAATTTCTTCTAGGCAGTGGCACCCGCCAAAGTCGGCAGTCTAATAAAACGTCCCATTATAATCCATATTTCCGTAGTACACTTCAAGCGTTGAGCTGTTTTATTTTTATACTCTTTCACATTTCCCTCCCCAGTTCCACCATTGAATCAAATGCCTTTCGTGAAACATTCCACTGAGTCCCTTCGCTGACAACTTTTCTCCGTCAACCAACCCTCTTCCTCTTTCCTTTTTTTCCTCATCGAACGTATCGAAGTTGTAAACTGCTATTGATTGGGCGAGAATAGCATATAACCTGGATAATAGACGGCAGTATGAGTAAAGACCGCGCATTCAAGCACGGTACGAGCAAAAGGCACTCAAAAAACCGAAACAGTTTTACACGTTCGCATCGAATCGGATGCTTCTTTTCATCCGCGAACGAAACAAACCCCAAACCGGGATTCGTTTGGTAAAGTGTCGCCAACATCGCCCCTCCGGGAAAATTCGAAAATCACGGATCATGGTCGGTAAGGATCTTCTTATCGTTCAATGCAACCCACGTGAGAGACTGTGATAGAAAAAACAAAATACAAAATAAGAACACCCTCTCCAAATCTTTAATGAAGGTTTCATGTTGCCATTGAAATTTGACGATGCTCATGCAGATTTATTCTCTTCATCGATGTTTTCTTCCGTCCTATCTTTCTTCCGCACTGTTTTCTTTTTATTGCTGAACTTGTTAAAGATTGCCAGAGAAAAATTTGTCGATACTGTTGCAAAGAGGATTGCTTCATGCGTGATTCTCCCTAGCCTCCCAGTTGCTAACTTCGCCGGAGTGATTTAGAGCACTTACGAAGAAGGGAACAGCGCTCAGATTCGGGAGGCTACGAGCATCATGCGAGAAAACATAAAACGCAGGATCACAAGTCGAACACTCCGCCGTCTTCTCCATCGAGCGCATCCAAACCCAGGAAACGAACCCAATTGAAACTTTGTTTGCATCGATAATTTATGGTGTCACGGGCACGGCTGAATCTAGTCCTGAACTTCTTTCACCACTGGTGAGCGTCCTGGGCACGGCAAATTCGTTTTTAATTCGCAGCCACACGTGTCAAGTGCCTTTCCGGTGGGATAACGGGGCCCAGCTCCGGTTCTGAATGGAGGGTAAAATACAGAGGGTGAAAAGATATCTTTGTTTTCCCGGACCCCTTTTTGGTGACAGGGAATTTCCTTTCTATCCCAACTGAGAATCGTAGAATAGGGGATGTAATTGAATTTTCGATAAACCCAATTAATTTACTTATCTATTTTTTGAAAGCAAGTGTTAAGGACCTGCTTCACAATACTCCAGAGACGTATTTCCTTTGTAAAGGAAAAGAAAAATGTATAGCAAATATTGTGCAAACGATGAATAATCGAGTTTCAACCACAGAGTTTTAAACGTGTTAAGAGATAAAAGAGTTGCGTAATTTGAATGAAAAGTTCGTCATTCGTGGGGTTTTGTACGCCAAAATGCAACAGATTCACTGGAGAAAAAGTGAAAGAAAGAGCGAGAGAGAAGGAGAGAGTTGAGCTCTCTGAAACCCCGAAAACTGCCACAAAAACTTAATCCCACAGCTCGACGCAAATGCACGCGCCTGCGATAAATTAGCTGCCATGTTAGCGTACACAAATTAATTAATTTATTTGCATACCCTCGCGCGGACACTCTCCATCTTGGAGTCGTGCTTTGGAGAGTGGTGTGCAAATGGAATAAGAGATGGAAAAGATTAAAACTCCAGTAAAGCCTCGCCTCGAAGGACGGATCGACAGTAACGCTTTGTAAGCTTTTAGTTCAGCACAAACGAAAACCCATGCCACGGTACGAAAAAGGAAGAAGACTAAACCGCTAGATGTGCAAGAGAGAGTCGCGTTGCTTACAGAATACTTTACTAACCGCTCTAGTAGCGGCACCTGCTCCTCGGTGCTTTAGGAAAGATACACTATAATCAGTGTGAGGCCAAAGTTTTTGTGGTGGTTCATCTCGCTAACAGTTTCCAGCATTATTCACTAAATTAACTTACCCGTCCTTGGCCGTCTATTTTCTCACGCCGTTTGTACTAGGCAGTGGATGGTCGTTTTATTTTTTCCAACCACAAAACTTCCGGATTCTCGACTCGAGCTGGAACGAGATCAACATGAAACTCATAAGTCAAAGTTTATTTTCCACACGATTTTATCTTCTCCACATTTCCACTGTTGCATCCTTGAGCAAGTTGAAACCAGTGAAGATGCTTCATCCGTTCCTTTGCACGATTCATCTAAGCTGAAATGTTTCTTCCCAGCAAAGCCGAACATACCCAACTAGCGTAACTAAACCGATTCGTGCGAGCCCAAACTAGGGAAATATTCAAGCGTGGAGCACCAACCAAACATCGGGTCCAACGAAATTTTTCAAACAAGGAAAGTAAAGTTCACTTTCGACGACGATGGGATGGTGAAACAAGCATCCCGTTTCACCTTCGATCCGAATCTTCTCTTCACCGCGATTACACGACTGCTTACCAACCCCGGAAGTTGTGTGCACATTTATCTGTTGGAAGGCAGCTGCTTTCCGGTTTGACTCTTTACTTCCTTCGAAAGTGGATTGGTTGTGACTTTTTTATGATGTCATTCAGAAGCGGAACTGCCCATCTTCCAAGAAACTACGGTTACGAAGGACGAAATAGAGAAACGAGAGCATGAAGGAATGAAATGGAATCACCAAACATGGAACTTTAATGGATTAAAGATTATGGAAGACGAAAAACATTGGACGTGGACACGCTGAGCTAAAAGTTGGAGCACCGGTTAAAAACCTGATGGCATGACTGATAATTATTTCAAATATGTTCATATGAAAAAAAATTGCGATAAATTTCACGTCAGGTATTTGGAAAACTTTCGGAACGCGGGTTCAAGTATAATATTCTTTCACTAAAATTAACATTTGGATTAAAAAAGAGATAAACAAAAAGGGGTAACATATGAATTGTGATCAAAGTATAGCACATGAAAACATATCAACACGTCAGCGAAATATAAAATATGCTCAGCTCCAATCATGAGAATCCTTAGAGAAAAAAACCATTCATCCGGTTGCCTATTTACTCTTGCTCGTTATAGTTTGAAAAAGAAATGTTGATGAAAAATTATTCCCTTCTGTTTTTAGTCGTATCGAGAAAATGATTTTCCTTTCATCTTGCACCAAACAATATCCTGCAATTTATTAGCAATAAACGGAACTCCCCTCATGTCACGTCCAACCTCGCAGGGTGGACTCAAACATTATCCTACATAATAGCTGGTTGTTTCCTTCCCGTCTTTAATCATTCATTTCCGCTCTTTGTGTGCAGTTTTCGATGCACAAACAATACATTGCAAACAACCCCCCCCCCCCCCCCCCTCCACCCTCATCATTTCACCTGCCACCAGGTGCCGAACGCTTCATCATAATCGATCTCCACTGCCCGCGGCTTAATTAAAATGTATTTTTCCCAGCACACACACTAGAGCCACGTGGAAAACCGAAGAGCAGATATTAAAAATTCTACAGGATACTTCGCCACGGTTTAACGAAAGCTTTAGTAGCTGTGGGTGGGAAAAGGGAGTCATGTCGAAAAACAGGGTAAAATGATTGGAAAATATATGTAAGCTTATTCTGATTGAATTTTGTTGAGATTTTTGTGAAATCCGTTTACGTACCGATCTAACGTTTTTCATATATTTTTCAGGACCCCATTCCGACCAGACATCCAAACATCCGTCCAGCTGGTCCATCGTAATAGAAAGGATACATAGTGCTACATTGGAATCATCCTACTATTCCCGCGCAACTGTTTACTCTCACGTCCTATTTCGTTGAGATAATTCGATATCAGGCAAAGGTAGTAAAGGACCACATTATTCTGGGAAGCTGTCGTTCCGAATCAATATTGAACTTTTAATAAACCGGAAAGCATAAACTTGGGGCATAAGGCCAGATGATTTCGTCGCTTAACTACGAACACCGAGAAATTGACAGTTTTCTTCTCCCGGTGGTGTTGGTTTAATCACAAAATCGCTTTGCCAAAGTATTACCATCCTCATCAGCATCAGTGTCACGATTATCATCAAATCGTACTCATTATCTAGACTGTGATCTTCATCGCAACCATTAACGCCATGGTCTAAGTCGTTGTCTCGCGAGTGATCGTAATCTGAAAAACTTTACAGCAAGGAAAATATAAATTTTCCCTTGTGCCAAAAATTTTCACCGGACGTTCAACATGAAGTCGTCGGTTGCATGGAAAAAGTAGTCCCTTGCAGCTAGCACCAGTCCGCTTCTCCGTGGAAAACGTTCCTTTTCTTTTTGTGCATACAGGCTGGAGTAATCTTTCCCTCACTCTTTTTTTGTGTACCACCCACGTTCTCACGTTGCTTCTACGTGTGAAACTTTACCGTCTTTCTGGTACCGACGGTAACTTTTGGTTTCTCGCACCTAGATTTCCTGTACTTCGCCTGCCTCTCCCGGGCCAGTAATAGGCAAGTTTTTCACGTGCTCTAGGTGTACTTCGAAGGGGGTCCGCGTACTAGGTGGGGGTCCGCGATAGCCGAGCGGTAGCACCGGTTAGAAAATCGGCCCATGAGCGTCGGGGCTTACCACCTCGACGGCGTGGGTTCGAATCCCAACCGAGACCGGACCCTCTCCTATACGAGAGGACTGACTATCCACGTACACATAGGGTAAAAAGTCTTGTAAGCCCTTAACGGGCAGGCATGACCAACAAGGTCGTTACGCCAAGTAGAAGAAGGTGTACTTCGAGTATACTTCGCGCACCTCTGAGGAGGGACGGGTAAAGACGTAACTTCCGTCAGGAAACTCCACGGACGACACATTTCTCATAACAGACTTATAACTATTACTCAGAAGAGCAGCTTTACAAAGATTGCCCAGCGTCACGTTGCCTCTCCGTATTGCGTTTCAAGCTTTTCGGTCTTTCTAGTGATTAGCGGCACATGCGGAAGTAATTTTTCATCCTCCATCATTGCCTCTTACTGTACACCGGAGATGCCGAAACAACATCAGGATAGAGGAAAAGGATACGAGGAAAAGTTATGCGACGTGCCTCATGTGCGGAAAGGAAAAACCGGACAAGAAGATCAGTACTTCCGTGGATTTTTTGCGGACTGGAAGTGGATGTTTCCTGAGACTTACACTCTGCGGTATAAATATTAAAAATTATTACTCCACGCCTAACAGGTGCTGAGTGGCACAAACCCAAGGATATTATTTACAGTTTTGCTGGGTATCTTCCTTCCTCCGAACAGGAGCATTCAACCCATGCGACAGAGAGGAATGTCTCGCTGTATCCTGTTTTCCCTAATGAGAAACTCCAAGTGCCAGCTGGTGGTGTTTACTATTGGGGGATTTCGTGGTTACCGTTCGAAATAGGAGCATCAGACAAGACCCACTTCTCTAAACTACCGCAACTTCAACCCCGCTACCCTTGGTTTGTATCGATGGCAGCATCTTGCAGGGCTACAACCCGTTGAAGAGACGTGAAACTTTTTCCATTTTTGGCACACGACTCTCCACACCAACATCCAGACATCTTAACGCAACGATGGAGAATTATTGGAGTTCTGCCTTCCTGGTTGTCTTAGAACAGGGTTCTGCTTCATTGCATTCTCTCTCTGTAGTTCTCCATCAGCCAATATCGTCGAAATTCGATGGAACGAACAACCGAAGGAAAACTCATATCTCTTCACGCACATTGCACCTACCTTCGTTAGTATTCGTTACCGAGACTAGCGATACTACCTGTAAGAGAAGCTGAACTATGGAACCTGCCCTGGCAAGCACTAGCAGTGTTTGGTGTTGCTTTAGAAGAATTGATGATGGGATGTTTAACTTTTGTAACATAAATCACGTCTACGGGGAAGATCGTGACGCATAGTTTTCGAGTTCACGGCGTTGGCGCCATTAATAAATTGTAACAAGAACTTTTGCGCTGAATTGAAAACTTTCCAAAACGGGTGCTTTTTCATCTTTAGATATATCAAAATTTATTACATTCAAAGAAATGTGCATAATCACTTCTTTGTTTAAATTATTTGCATTGTTTTACAGATTATCTGAATACTTTTTTCGCATCTATTCTTCTGACATATCTAGAGTACTTGTAAAAACTAGTACCATACTGGCTTATCGTTTCTCAAACACGGATTCAAAATGGTCTCGAGTCTCGGATGAGCGTTCAGATTTACACCAGTTAGGTATTAATTAAATCACACCCAACAAAACATTTTCCTCGCAACCCTCGCAAAACTCACAACCATTGACATAAGGAATTAGCTAGTCTTCCCACTGACCAAATATATTCGTAGTCCGCGCCACTGCACCCATAGAAAACACCAGAATTCAGAGGGTGAGAATCCGCGCGGTCCGCGTCAAAAGTGGCTTTTGATTTGTTCGCATTCGCTTCATGGCGTGAAAAATTTCCATTTGCTTTTGTTTGTTTTGTTTAACCGTCAAAGTCATCAGTCAAAGCGCTTATGTAAATAGGTTTCAACATAGAAGCGCAACGCAACAGTGGAATTGGAACCTCGACCAAAATCGCATCGCATATACCTTCGTCTGCACGGTGCGTCCCACAGCTCACTCATAAAATCTAATGCTGGAAGCAGACTGAATGGCACCATGGCAGTTTCCGGTCGATGGTTTTCCTTTGCCATTGTGTGCGCATTTATTGAAATCGCAACATAACCCTCCACCGCTTTGCCTCGTAACAGAACAGAGTGTGCTATACATGTTTACGAAACAATTAGTGCTGTCAGTATCAATTTATCAACATAAAAACTTAATTCCGTTAAGCAGGATGATTCGCGCACCGTCGTCGAAAAGGAAACCGAGAGTAACGTTACATAACGAGGACCCTTTTTCTAACGAGATACGTTTCCTTAAGATTACGCTGGATGTGGGTTCAGCCAAAGAAGCCCACCCTGGCATGTGTGGCATGACTTTGCTAAATATCGCAACCGAAGCGAGGAACAGTCTCTTTATAATCCTCCTCGAAAAACCTTTCGTGAGGCCTTTAAAAACCCGTTACGGAGCCCCCCTGGGAAACCCGTGACAGTCTGGTTTTCCACCAGTTAATGTAACCCTTCCTTACTTACCCGCTACTCCCCGGCCAGAAAGGGAAAAGCTGAAAAGTCTTAGGTTCTGTTCACTCGGTTTCGACAACACACCGAAACACATGCTGACAGCGGGAAAATTCCTCGTCAGATGGCGGCTCCAGACCTTCCACTTCCGGTCATTGTGGTCTGCTGTCACTCAGTCGTCTAATGTTGAGCGCAAGCAGAGCACGATAACGTTTACCGAGCGAGGGTTTCCTTGCCAGAAACCGTGTGCCAACAAAGGCTCCCCCTACCGAAAGACTGCTTGGATCGTATCCATTATTTAGAGCACGCTTACACACATTCAAGCAGACCCGGGCGGCAAAAGCAAACATTGGAAAATCATCCCAAAACACGAGCGCGCTCGCTTACTTCCAACCCAAATCCGAGCTCTGTTAAAGTCTGCTTTCTTTCCTCGCTAGGAAACCCGCGCTTTATCCTCTTCCATACCAAAAATGGAACATCTTCGTAGACAGAAGGCAGCCATCCATGATTTTGACTTGGTCTAGCGTTCGGTGAAAGGTCCCTTCAGAGAAGAAGTGGAAACGCGCCAAATGTCATTTATATACCTCGCTTCCACCTCCGATTACCCAATTCAGCCAACGCTTTTCCGGAAGCTAAAGATATTACATGTTTGTTTCTCTTTTTTCCTGCAGGTTTTTGTCCACATTCGAGTAGCTCAAGCCAAATGGAGAATCTGAAATGGTACGTTCAGGAAGTAACCAAATGGCAGTAAAATGCTCCATTCTATCGTCATCGTTTTTCTTTCACTTCCTGTTGATGTTAAGTGAGTAAGCCTGCCAATTTGTGGACCATTTTTTGCAATCGATTGCCTTTTTTCCGCTCTCGACCACCAGTTAGCATACTGTCCTGTGTATTAGCAGTGTTTATTTGCAATAGAAGTGCGAAAGAGCGTTGATAGATGGAGAATCAACAAGATTTGTTGGAGTTTGAATAACTTGCAGCAATTTTTCTTCTAAGATTTTGTTTCTTGTTTAGAATTGTTTATTTTGATCTTATTTTGGTGAAAAAAGAACAGAAAACGAGTAAAATTCTGTACAACAAGTCTCCGTAATAATCATTCCACCATTTTTTACATGTTATTTACAGTTTTGAGATATTAGATTCAGATACATATTTTACATAATTAGACAACAGAATAATTAAACAAACTATATTATTTCCTTTATTTCCAAACCTATTTATTATTCGGTTATTTTATATGCGATGTGCCGAAATAAAACATCACGAAAAATAATAGATACAAACCAAAACATGCTTTTTTTCTCAGACCAGTCGATCTAATAAGCTTACTGAAAGTATTTGCATTTGCCTTAATCTACCAAAAATTTACTTTGATATTTTGAACCCTCTGTTAGTTCTCAGTCTTGAAGACTCTCCGATCAATATTATACATTCAAGCAACATGTTAAAACTCACATCGTAAAAAACACCGTTTCGAGTGTTTCTTAGCGCCGCATGCAAAGAGCAGAGCTACATTTCCCAACAATTTACACTAGTTGGAGGATACACTGCACGCCGATTGTATCGAAGCACCGTAAATACCGTGCTGCTTTTGATAGCTTTCAGCATCATCACTTTCATGGTGGCATCAACATCATTCCAAAATTACCGTACCGCACATCGGAACAAACAACTTGACGATGCCATTGAAAACACATCTTAGGGAACGGTCTATTTGCAAGACAAAAAACTGAACTAGAAAATTTCTGTTTACTCTACTTTGCTGTTTTGTTTTTTCCCCCCTTCGAGAGCATCCTTATGAACTCCACGAACACTTAATGGCACATGAGAAATGAATATCCAATCTTTCTCCAGCCAGCTTCTCCAGAATGGAGGGAAGGGAACTCGGAATCAATTTCAGCTAGACACTCTTGCACTAGCGACTAATTCATGGCGTGTTTGTGGAAGCGGAAACGCCGATATTTTGCCTTTATTGCAAGGTGGTTTTTTGTATCTTCCCACGTAATGGAAAAGCACATCATCATAAAATGTAATTCTATCACCACCGCGTTTGGGTGTCAACTGAAAAGCCAGCGAGAGGAGATTAAATCGATAAGTTAATTTATTTCGGTTGTTTGATCGTTACGTATGAATCGTCCTTTCTCAAAATCGTTGTTGGCTTTAAAGGAAGTTTTCGAATGATTTTGGCTTTTTTTATTTTCCTGATTGCAACGATGGCTTCGGTAGAAAGTGGCCATCTCGAAGATGGAATGCCATTAAGTTACTTACTGTAATTTCAAGTCGAGGAAGCAACTTAATGGGAAATCATTTGACGTCACTTTCAATTATCATTCATCATTAAAACTCGTTTGATTGATTGACATTCATTCCGCCAGAGGCGAGGTACCTTGTGCGATCTCTTGCCCGTCTTCCACTAGGACTGCATCGAAGTACATCATCATGCAATCCAGTGTAAAATCCGTGCGGATCTAAGCACATCCGAAATGTGGAAAAGAGGCGGCACAAACACTTTCTACTTCATTTACTCCCCCCGCCATGGTGAAAAAAAAGAGTGTTCCCTGGTTGGGTAGAAGGGAGGGCCTCTTCTTGCTCGCACAAAATCAAATCCTCGACCAAGGACGACAATAACGATGACGGCGACAACGACGACGATGACGACAATGATAATATTCGGAGAGGGAGGTGAAAATGATGAGCTGAGGTAGGAGAGATTAGAAGCAAGTCTCCCCTTCCCGGCGAAAATTTATCATTTACAGACAACAAAGAATGACAGCGTGTCAGCGACACTGACAAACTTTGTGTGCCATACTGTGAGCGTGGGTGTGTGTATGAGCACGATATCACTCGGATTAAAGGTCTGGTTCGGCGGCGCTAAAACCCGGAAGCGAAAGGCAAATAGTAGCAATGCAGCAGCGATAATGGCCGACTGGAGCTGCAGAAGCATCGAATTTGAGGCAGCATAATATTTCCCAACATTAAAGAGAACTTTCATACCAAACCTCTGATGACGGACGTTTGGTACTTCCCCGGTTTATTATCCCCGGAAAAAAGATTTTCCTTTGCTTTCCCTGCTTTGCAAGATTTTCCTTTGCTTTCCCTTGCACTCAGTTGGAATAATTTTTTTCATCCCGAATTCGTGGTTGTATCCGCATGCCTCTCGACCCACACCCGACCCTGATCCATCGAGCGTGCAGCAGGATTCCCCGGTTGCCTTTTATCGTTGCTCATTTGGTTGAGCCATGAATGGCAGTTTCGACGTTCAGTACCGTTTTTCAGCAGAACATCGTCACGAGTCTAGGCTCAGTAGCATAAGCGGGTGAATAAAATGCTCCGTCAAAATAGGAAGTAACATGAAATAGGCCACCATTTTCTCCCGGTAGTAAGTGTGAGCCCTCCATATTTCAATGATACGCATCAGATGCGGCCTCGTTTGCTTGAACAATTCATGGATCATCTTAGAGGCTACCGTGCCTGCAGGCGATGGTGGAAAATTTCGCGGTGAATACAACGCCTTTGCGGTGCTACTCGGTTCTAAGTCTGACAGAGGAAGAGTCTAAGCCTTAGACATTGTAATATGTGTGCTGAAGAGTACAACAAGAAGTTAGCGAATCATTTGGAGGTTTATTAGAACGTATTACACCGTTATTAATCCTTATTGGAAGATGTTTTCTAATAAACTACATTTTTACAGAACACTATGCGTTCATAGGAACAGGAATGGAAACAAAATCATACTACAAATTATAATAACAAGATCCCAAAAGATACAAAAGCTGATGTATGATTTATATAGAATTTTGACTAGTACATCGAAGCATACCCTGGATGTAGAAATTCAGTTTCTCTTAATCTCTACAATTTACTCTTCGGTTTATACTCTGGCTCGAGGGGTATCATTGCCATGCTCAACGTCGATGTGGGTTCCTATCGATACGATATCGAGGCACAAATCTTGAGAACCCCAACTTACCCATCACCTATTTCCACCTCACCCGTTCCGACCTAAGGTGATTGCCATACTCTATATTTCCCAGCCTTCCACTCAAGCGCACCGTCTGGACCATTCCATCGTGAAGACAAAATTAACTGAACTGTGTAGCGAAACACGTCTCGTCCTTTCTCCCGAAAACATATTCTCTTCCAGCTTAAGCTCCCGCGGTGTTGATCCTTCGCGAGAAGCATGAAAGGTATGGGCATTTTAGTAAATGTTTTGCAGGCCATTCCTTGTAGAGCAGAACTTTGAAGCGGATTATTTAAAACCTGGTCGTTTCCGGAGGTTGTTGCCACGATATGGCGAGGGCAACAGCACACACAAAAAGAAGCAGTTCCAACACAGGTGTCATTTTGCTAAAGGACACGAACAACCATGCAGCAACGAACGTCGATAACCCACGAACAAAATGTATGGAAAGCGCACATACTATAAACTTCTTTGGCAGACGCTACCACAACCCGGACGATGTTTGCAGAAGGAATTACTGGGCCTGTCGAACGGATCGTTTCACCAATTCTTGTCGCACATTGCTTCCGGGTTAATGGCCGCCTACACTTACAGTAGTATGAGTAAAGTACTCGAAAAGGGACGGCGGCAATAATGAACGACAACACTGTCTCGTGGTTTTGTGGAGCTTTCCATCCCGTGTAAAAGGTTAATCAGGAGACATACCAGAACATTCCAATGTCTCCTTCCATCCTTTACCCAACACCTAGCGTACTTGGAGCGCCAGGGACTCTATTTAACGGTTTGTACTTGCCTTTCACTTTCCGATCTCGCGAGAATTTCATGCAACAAACTACATAAGAGGTCTCTAAAATAAACGTCGAAACAGCTCAGAAAACTGATGTTAGATCGCTTCTAGCCGAGGAATATCTATTACCAGCCGACACCCATCATCCTCCACTCCTTGTAACAATTGATTGTAGGCGACAATCCGTCATCATATCGAGTCACTCGATGAAAGGGTTGAACTTTAGGCGGGCTAATTTTACGGCCATAAATAATGCTATCCTTAACGCCAACTGGGAAAATATGTTCAATGCAACTACCATCGATAATGCTGTCGACTCGTTTACATCTACATTGACCAGCATTATCAAAATACATGTCCCATCCAGCAAAGCCCCACGCAATCCACCCTGGGCAAACGCCGAGCTCAAGTCTCTGAAAAGGCGCAAGAAAACTGCATTAAAAAAAAGAAACCGCTATCCTTCCGCTAGTAATGAACTATCCGCTAAACTGCTACTCAGAGCTTATAGCACATATAACAGGCTGCTTTACGACGCTTACATCTCAAGGACCCAAAGCAGCCTGCGTAACAACCCGAAGGCCTTCTGGAGTTATGCTAACGCCCGTCGCAAGAATCCAGTCAAGCCGTCGTCGATTGAATACAACGGTCTGGTGGGATCCTCGGAAAAAGAGATCTGCGAGGTTTTCGCCGCTAGATTTAGGGATGTGTTTTGTCCAAGTATTACCGACAATGCAGCCATCAATCGCGCGGCCAATAGTGTACGTCAAGACGTTGTCAACCTTCAACGCATTCATTTCGACGGCCATTCCATGAGCAAAGCACTCAACAACTTAAAGCCGAGCTATAATCCCGGTCCAGACGGTATACCATCGGTCGTCCTTAAAAAATGCGGTGAAGCGTTGACTCCGCTCCTGGTTAACCTGTTTGAGAGGTCGCTTTGTGAAGGTGCGGTACCACGAATGTGGAAGACTTCCTGGATGGTCCCCGTTTACAAAAAAGGAGATAAAAATCTGGCTAAAAATTATCGTGGTGTCACTTCCTTATGTGCCGTCACTAAGGTATTGGAGCTCATTATCCACGATTCCCTTCTTAATTCGTCCCTGCACTACATCAGTCCGCAACAACACGGGTTTATGCCAAAACGCTCAACATCTACAAATTTAGTACGATTTGTTTCAGATTGTATGAGCTTCATGGATCGGGGAATGCAGGTCGATTGCATTTATACGGATCTGAAGGCCGCCTTCGACAGCATATCCATAGATATACTTCTGAAGAAGTTGTACATACTTGGCCTCTCGCATACGATACTGGAATGGCTCCGATCGTACCTTGTTGACCTGACGTATAAGGTGAAGTTTGGGCAGTGTGTATCCAGTCAGTTCTCCAGCAGCTCTGGTGTCCCACAGGGAAGCAATCTCGGACCGCTATTATTTCTTTTATATATAAATGATCTTTGCGATTTTCTTCCGGAAAACTGTTTTCTTTTGTATGCCGACGATGTAAAATTGTATATGCCTGTGAAGTCACTTGACGATTGCAGAAACCTTGAGGCAGCTGTTTTGCGATTCAGTTCATGGTGTGATGCGAATTTCTTGCGTATTTGTGCGGATAAATGTTATGTGTTGTCCTTTTCGCGCTCGTCCTGCAGTCTAAAATTTGACTATACAATTCATCTTAACGTGATTGCGAGAACCGTTCAAATGCGTGACCTAGGCATATTATTAGATTCTAAACTGACTTTTAAAGCTCACCTTGAGGATATAACCGGACGTGCTAACAGGACCCTAGGGCTTATATTTAAGATGACTAAAGACTTTGACGACCCCTTGTGTGTTAAGACGTTGTTTTGCAGTCTCGTTAGGCCTATCCTCGAATACGGATCGATCATCTGGTGTCCATACACCTCAAATGGAATACAAAGACTAGAGGCAGTACAGCGGAAATGTTCACGTTATGCCATAAGGAAACTAAATTGGCCTGATCAAACCGCCTTACCCCCATATAATGTTCGTTGCCAGCTATTAGGTTTAGAATCTTTAGAAGTACGTCGGCGCAATCATCAAGCAAGCTTCATTGCAGGACTATTGCTCGGGAGTATCGACGCTCCATCCCTACTCGACAGTCTTCAGCTCACAGTCCCCCGTTTGACAGCTAGGCATCACAGGCTACTCCATGAGACAAGAAGTAATACACAATACGCTGCAAATGCCCCGATGAACGCGATGATCCGAATATTCAATACTCTAGGTAGTCATTTTGACTTTTCAATAAATATTAGCACATTTAAGAATAGGATTCGACCTTAAAGTTAAGTTATAACGTTTTGTATGTACAATGTGTTTGAACTTGAAGCTCTCGTTAAGCCTTCGCGGCGGACGGGGAATTTTTTATAATAAACAACAATAATAAACAACAATAATAAACATTCTCACAAGTCGGGAAAAGGAAGTCTTTGGTATGGAAGGCTATGGGTATATAAATTGTGCCAGTGCCTAACAACCACACACACGGGCGTCCGATGTCCCTAACCTATAGAACTCCGTTTTGCGAATATGATGTAGATACATAAGAAGAGGATTATAATTCCCAGATCGAAATGTAATATCTTATCAAAATAAACCGTAAGCCGTTTTTATGAACTTCGATCCGTCCTTTGCAGTTTGTGGAGGCCTGTGGAGATGTCTGGAGATGTACAAAGCCGACATTCGCAGATGCTGAAAATCGGTAGGCATGCTTTCCAAGTGTCGTGACGTAAGCCGTCTTCCAGGAGCGCTGAACAAATAGGCGAATGGATTGAAGAATTAGAATACGGTGGCATCGTGATACTTGGGTACACGATGGGGTTGGACAGGCCGGGGGATTTTTTTGATATGAAAAATGATATTCATATGACGGATTAGGCCAATAGGGAGGCCCATCTTTATTGCAAATTTTCCTAGAGGAAACATTTCCTCATAAAAATATGAAATCGAGATGCGTTCACAGTTTAGGTGAGGCGACATTGTTGCATATATCCTCGAATATAAGGGGATCATTACGGAACGATGTGGATTAAATCTTCTACCAGACAAAAAAATCATTTTTTCCAGGACTCATATCGAGACGGAATAGTGTGAGTATGACGTTTATTAAAATTTTAATTCATCATCCTCCATGCTCCTGACTCTTTTTTGCGTTTTACCGCTGATTATCAGAAAACAGAAAATATCCATTCAACTCAAGGGATGTAAAATGATACCTCCACAAAACGACCCTACCTCCCCACAAGGATCAAATCATCAAAAACCACTCCTTTTTGTGACGACGACCGCAAAATTTCGGTGCTTCCAGATCGGAGTGAAAACCTTTCATTTTATGACAACCCAACAAAGCTGAGCATGGATAACTACCGATCATTTCCACCGCCTTTGGTTTCCTCTTTTTCCAGGGAAACTGCATTCTAAAACATTGGGAACCTCATCCAATCATCGTACCACTCTAACTACGAAAGCTAGTCTACATCCCGTTTTCCAAACTCGAGTCAAATCCTTTCCACTCTAAAATTGGTGAATGAACGTCGGTAAACATCCTGTTTTTCGGTAGCTCTAGGACAGTTGTGTGGAGTTTTCGCCAGTGCACATATGTACAGTCATTACGAAAATTTATTCATATGGTGATGGAGATGGTGTGGAGTTACGCCACACTGTACTATAATCTGACACCGGAGTTGGACAGCACACCCCGGTTTCCCACGAAAGAGGTTGGCTACGCCGAACAAACGAATGAGTGAAGAGCGATGAATGAATGTATAAATGAATTGAAGAAGGGGACACACCGGTGTAGGAGGCATCCATACAAAATTTTGGATTCTAAGCCATCCGGACCCCGGGAATGTGCCATTGCCGAAATGTTTGTCTTGCCACAGTCGTATCTTGGTCGTCCTTCATATCTGTAACCACTGTCAGTTGTATTCGTGTCTGCCTGCTTGTCTTCAGACGCAAATTCATTGGTTCGGTTGATGAGGAGATGGGAAGTAAAGTGAGGGAGGAATAGTTCTGCCTTGGTAGGATGGAGCTTTTTGAGTAATATGTAAAATAGTGCTATCGGCTTCCGGATTTTCCTTTTGGATTTTAAAATGCAGCACAAATCTTGCTATCCTGATGCACCCTTCCCCGTTTTCGGTGCATTCAACCTTCTGTTCGAAAATACCATTTCTAATGCGCTGTTGTACAGAGCTGCATCATAAAGCCATAAAGAAATGGATGGTATGCAATTTGAGGATAGGTGGCCTATCCGTTTGGTCATTTTCCATATTTTTTCGAAGGAGGAGAAAAAAATCATAAATCTATCAAAACATGCAACATAACATGAGAGCCTCACTGACGGCCACATTCCGACTCGAAACAAAAAGCAACGGAAATCACAAAAAGATCCATGCGGGGACGTTATGTCTCGTATAGAAAGCGGAACTTGGAATGGCTGTCATAACGTTGTCTGGCCGACACGTCACCATCTAAGAGATACATTTTGCAACATTTGAATCTTTACACCAACTTGGATACTGGGAGAGAGAGACAAAAAGAGAAGAGTCGGAAGATCATGGTGGATGCACCGAAAATTTGAATTGCTCCTGGGAACGTGTAATTTTGCCTGTCACCTAATGAGATCCAACCAACGGGGAGTGACACAGTGACATTCCATATGCATAAATATAATGGATGAATGGAACGCCGGGATGTTCTAACTGTGTATGACAAGAAAGTATACAGAAATGTCCATCAGAGCGGTCTCCCGGTTGTGCATAGTTCTTCGGGAAGCAACTGCTGGTATTTGTTATGAGTACATTTCTAATCGATGCTCGACACATGCAAACAAGCCAACCCAAACTCCTTCAAACGACCATTCGGGCAAAAACTGCATCGGCTTTGTTCCTGTATTTTCCGAACAATTGTAGCAAGCATGCATAGTCCTTTGCGGACAGAAAAACCAGTGTGCTTCAGTTTATTGGAAAATATCAAAAAGATGTTAGAAGATGTAATCCGGCGGGCCCCAAGCCGGGGGGTATCATAATCCAAATGTTTCAAGCTCCTACGGAAGTCGTTCGTACAACGTAGCAACTGAAATTATTTATGGCTTAGAGGGACTAAACTGAGTACGGTATCATTGGGAATGTTACAACGTATTCCAACCATGCGTACTCCTTCTCGGCATGCAAGTTAATAGCGGCGCTGGACGTCGACAATGGACAGCCACAGTAATAGCCTTTGAGGCCTGGCATGGTTTATCCCAATAGTACAATCGTGTACTGTTACATTTAAAACCGAGGCAGTTATGAAATAGTTCCTGGATTCCTGGAGTCGGAAAGACAAGCTTCAACGGAGAATTCCATAGCTGTTGGCGCAGGAACATTGTCCGTAGTTTAAATGTTTTAGTTACATGTGTCGACAAGCCTTATTGCACTTTTGTATGACCATCGATAAAACATACAACCATCGATATCAACAAATCCATTGTTTCCAACACAATCCAACCGTTTGCTCTGTTCTGGTCCAAAAAGTGCATCAACTCGATCTATTGTACTTCGTCTCATACACAGTATTGTTAAACAATAATCGTATCCATGGGCATTCACTCTTAGTTGTTTTTATTTATTTGGTCATCGGCATACAACCAATATTTGCTGGAAAATATTGACGGTTCGATGCCATACTGGGAGCAATACAATATTGCTTCCGGTTGGTTGTCCCCATTCGGTGCATTCTTCGACCAATCGATACCGACTGCAAATGGTGGAGCAAACGCTGCGTCTCCCTTTCGACCTTCGATTACACAAGACTGGACTATTTCCAATATAATCCCATTCAGCGATGGTGTTGGGCGCGTTTTCTTCTACCATCGTTCCGTCAACAACGAGGTCCAATAATCGCACCATTTTCGAACACCGTGTCGAATCGAAATGAATGGATTAACAGCGTCAGCGGCCCAAACAACTGTACGTTCTCTGAATGGAAAAACCCTCACACGTTTTCGTCTAACTCGATCCGCAGCGGCATTTACAACATGATTTACTACCAACAACTCGATGCTCTAGGAATGGAAGGAAGGGAAAGAAGGCAAAGAAGACCCGTCTTATGTCGCTTTCTATGGTTACACATACATACATACATACTCGAGAATGACCCTCAGATAAACGAAAAAGTAAAGCAATTGTAGTGAAAATAACCAACAACGGCCCAAAAGTCGTCCCTAAATTTGGTCCGTGAAAATTTTGCAAACACTCGCCCACAACATTCCATCACCAACACCACGGAAATGTGTTCCTCTTACTTCGTTGGGGACATAAACGGAAAGGACGTGCCTTCAAACACATCGAATCTGGTTTCCAAACCTCATTCGTAATGATAACTGGCGTTATAGAACCGGGCACCCGTTTGAGAATGGCGTCCAATAGTCGTCATCTATTTTTCCGTGGGACGGAAACGGCTATCTTTCATCCTTTTACGGACGTCGTCTAAATTTATGATGGATGGACAGATGCCGAGATTTTGGAACTTCTCTAACGCTGACCAACAGCAATAGCAGCAGTCGAATGTAACAAAACAAGATCATATAGGACGCCCCTGGCGTGGAACCGTCATATGAGAGTAGAGACCGTCCTCGAGCATCGAGACTCACGACTCAATCATGGGCATAGGAATACCAGAGCAAACATCGTTGGTTATAGTGTATCAACACACTCAACTCCGACGAGTCTAATCCTTCACAAGAAGACAACCGTCGGCAAGCTGCGCCAACAATGTCATCCTGTACGTTTGCTTACCCATCGATGTTCACCTTCCATATAGAGCGATCCAGGACCAAAACTAGCCCGCTTTTTTCGTCTTTACTAGGGATATCATACAAGGGTCCGGGTTAAAAGATGCGTTTGGGTAAACTCAGACAGAAATGGGAAAGGGTTTGTGCTATCCTTCATATTTTTATGCCCATAGCCTATGCTGTCCATATGACCTGTGAACTAGTGAGAAGTAGGAAGAATAAAAAAATCCGCAACTCGAAACCTGCATGAGGATTTTAAAAACTCACACGAAACATTTGCGATGAGAGTCACCATTCGATTTAGATTTATAGCCATCACTCGCTCGATGTTTTTTTTTTTTCTGGGGCAATGTTTGGGAAGGAAAATTAAATTGAACAGCATGTGTGCATTTTTTCAGTTTTGGTAAACTTGAACCCACACAAGTGTACTCTGGTACACTTTGTACGCACGAGAAACCGAGTCTTTGGATCGTCGTCGGTACTGCTCGACGATGTACATTCCAGATTCCATCACTCATCTCGCAAACAGTCAAGTCAAAAACATCAGAGCCTTCCTTTTGGGGACGACAAATCAAATGCCGAAGGTTGCCAAGAAACCCTTGCATTGAGCCTGAAACTAAATGTGATTCCTATTACTGGTTCAGAGATATGATGAGCTGTAGCTTTAATATTGCGTCAACAAAATTATGCTAGTTTATATTTCGTTCAAGTATTTGTATGTAGAATTTAGCGTTAGCACTAGATAAAATCACTTCTTTATCTCTGCCCCGAATATGGCTTTATCCATAACTTTGTCATTATCGTTTCTTTTTCATTGAATTTAACTTGCATTTTTCATCAGCTCGAAGTCAATGGTACCGATATTTAAAAAATAGAAAGCCATCGTCTTCTCGTCTGGCCAGAGCACCATTCATTTCCCCGAAGTCATCACCGATGTCCCTAATTTGTGCCGTTCCGTTTCGAAGTAATATTCGCCCTTCAATCACAAAAGGTAATACATCGGATCCAAGTCCTTCGTGTTTTGCTATCAAGTAATTGGACACACTCCACAGTTCACGACCAGGGCAATCGATAGTAAGAGTCATCAAATCAAAGGCAGCCAGCTACCGGGTCGGCGTTTTCCACCGGGCTTCGGAACGTTGACCGTAACAGACTTTTAAGCAAGCTGGGTGTTTGAACACTGGCAGCATCGCCATACATACACGACTGCTCCATGAGGACGCCTGGGAATGTGAAATTGATTTCGCTCAAGGTAAATATTTTCCAACTCATCTCATTGAATCCGAGCGTACGCCAACTCACGGAAGGCTATTGTTGCACATTGTTGAAGTGCATTCTGGACTCTTCGGGGCCAATCTTATCAGTCGCTGGTGCTTTCGTTTACAGGAAGTCTGGTCTGGCAGCAAGATGCAATTATGTGAAAATGCTTACCTTTCTGCAATTATGTGAAAATGCTTATTCGTTATGTCAACCTCGGGGTATTTACTGCTGAAGAAAATGCAAGTAGCCCTTTGTTTCCAAGAATTCCGGCTCCGTCTGATCAGTGGAAGATTGTTGTAATTTACAAATCACCGTTTTATCACGTAACAAACACGAATTCACTGGAACTTTACTTTTGTATATAACTTTCATATTTGAATAATATTTAGGTTCTAGTTTGGCAACAATAATATTTTCCACTGAGTTCATTTGTTGCTTACGATCCACCAGAATAGAGAAACTCCTTGACAAATACTTCGCGAAAATTATTCGACGCAGAAAACACACGTCGGTCTGGTGTAGTAGCGTACAGAAATGGTCTATCCACTCGCTACAGTTGCTACTACATAACTACCGCAACCAATTTAAAATTAATATAACATTACCCTCTTGGGTTTCTCCACCAACTTGGAGAGGGAAATTTGTGAGTGTACGAAGGACTAACGAAGGTTTTTCCGACCCGATGATGGCGTGTCCTGTCGGTTGGCGAATTTTTATAGTTCTATGAATGGGATGAAAAGGGTAGGAAAATATGCTTGGAGATATTTTAAAACGTAGAAAAAAGATAGCACGTCGAGTGAAACAGGTGGTGGTTAGGATATGTCGACATTTTGCTCTCCGAGGACGAATAACTTATTCCCCGAAGGAGATTCACCATATTCTTTGGTTTTATGCACTTTATCTCTTCATACTTCCCCTCTCGGTGTGTAACCTTTAATTCGTTTTCTCTCTCAGCACGATTTTCCCGAAGACTAACCGAATCCTTTTCCAAACAACGTACGGAGTCAGCTGCGCGGTGGCAGACATTTTCAAAGGTGGAAAATCTTCTACCACGGTGTACGGGTACAGTGCGGGGCTTTGTTGTTGTAAAACCATATGTTTGCTCGGTCACCGTGATGCCGGAAAACTTGGTGTACACGGCGAGGATGGAAGGCGTACCGGAAACCCCTTTAAACCGGCATCCACGTGGCTTCCAGCGTTGCGTCTGCGCAACGAGAGAGAAAACATTTCAGTCCACATGGCAACGCATCTCGGTGTTTCCCGTTTCCGAGTAAGGTATACATATCGCCAATCTCTCGATTCCGGAAACATACACCCTCGACATAGTGTGTGGAATTTTCATTCATAAGAAAGTTATACTTCAATTGTGGGAATCTAACCACTCTCACCTCGATTTTTTTGTGGTGAACTTCCAATTTAGTATAGTAATTTAGTTTAAATGCAACGTTTAAAATTTGTTTATAAAAAATTTTAACGAACTGAATTCAACGTATTTTTAAAATTTAATAAAATATCGTCCACATTCTACCAACATAACGATCCATCGTAGCCTCCATTCGTTCTCCCGCGCTAGAGCGTGACGATCCCGGAAATGATATCCTCAAATTCAATTTCCTGTGCTTCATCCGATACAAACACACACACACAGAGACCGTCAAACTAGCACAGTCCTACCGATTGCCAGTTTTCAACTCGATACCGACAGTTTCAGCGGAAACTGTCCACCGCCTGAGATAAAAAGGAAGTCCTGTGTGCTGCTATTCCGATTCCTACATTCTTTCAATATCTCCAATCGGAATGTGCTACTTGTGCCCTTACAACCCCAAGTCCTTCAGGCCCCGGAAACTCCTTTCTGCGTTGGTTCCCATTATGCTAATTGATATTGTGGCGTTGCTTTTCGCTTGACAGTCAGAGCTGTGTGGATTTAAGCGGGCTATTTCCCTAAAGCCGTGCCTCCATGGATTATTAAACGTGGAATTTGACGATTCTCAGCACCATCATTTAAAATTCTCAACATCATCAATACAAGGTAAACAGAAAATTTACCAAAACATGCAAGCAAAGGATTCTACCAATATTTAAACTCAAACATAACGCATCGGAAAATCTTTCTCTCTTTAACCTTCTCTAAGGACGACCTTTACTAACTGCGCCTAATAACGTTAATTGGAATCAATCAACCAAAACAATCTTCGGTTATGAATAAATAAAAACACAAATAAAGAATGCCTGTTGAAATGGTTCGTTTTCAGGGGGACCGTCGAGCCATCGTTTACATATTTTCTATAGACCGACTCTTGATGATTTTCTGACAAACGAACGGATCACTTTTGCATGAAAACACTTTACACAAATTTACATTAACTTCATCCGTTTGTCAGATTGCCTAACCAAACGCAAAGTGCAAAGAAATTCAAATTAACCATGAGGCAGGGGTCAAACTACTGATTGTATAATGTTAGCTAACGAATTTCAATAAAAGCATCCGGACATTGGTAAAGTACCTCTTATACATATAGCATCATTCCGAGTTGTTTCATCCCTACGAGTGGCTTTCATCCATTTTCCGACATACATTTTTCTTCTTTCCTTAAATTCTCTCTGAAGGTTTCTCTCGCTATCTCATATTTCAAGGAAACGCAATCAAGGAAGGAAATCAGAATAATTAAAGCCCTACGTGAATTAATTTCCCTTTTATGGCCGTGCCGGAAAGGTTCACAAAAAAATAACGCTACGACGTCGATAAGGATGGCATCTGAAGAGTGGCAACAGAAATATCCGCCCGGGACAAACCGGAAATGTTTTGGTGGAGGAGAAAGATATGAAGCGGCAGATGCGCAGGAAGACCTCAGATGAAGAAAAAACATCCCAAAAAAAATGCCAATCAACTGAAAAAATATTAATCGCATCCTCGATTCGACAAAATTCTATTTGAGCCATTTCTTCTAAAGCTGCCAGAACTAGGGCTACGTAAATACCCTTTCCGAAATGTGGGAAAATAGCTGCTTGTTCGTAATCTGAGATATTTGACAAAAACTCTAATAGCAAGCAACATGGATTTTTATCACACAATTGCTATTCATTACAATAACATTTTATAAGAACAAACTTTTCCCTTGATCAAACGTAATTAAACTATGACTGTTTTGGTTCAAGTTGCCAGCTTCGTAAATAAAATTCAATTAGCGTCGGTAAAATAAGAAAAAGAAACATTGAAAAGAAAAAATCTGTTAATCGAAATTCCACCAAAAAACTCTAATTAACGCTAATGGTCATCTGCAACGGATGTTAAATATGGTCTTCCGGTCGCTCCTCCTTTCGAAACACAATTCGTCCTACGAAAGAGCAGGCTAAGTGAAAGAAATGTACAAAAAAATTCTTCGAGCAAACAAATGAGGAAGTTAACCTTTTGCAACCCCATTAGACCCTAATTCATTTAACTCACCGGAACGATCTCGTAATTTGAGCTTAGAGTTTAGCTAATCGTTAGAAATTGAAGAATGAGCAGCATGAAACGAAGGAAAACTACAGCTCGGTCAACCTAATTCTCTGATTTTTCGTCCTGCAAAAAAACAAAAGACAAATAAAGAAAGGACAAATGAAACATGAAAAAATGGTCAAACAGTACAGTAAAACGAAACTCGGTGGATGAACAGGAAAAGCAAATCAATTGCCCTGTTTTACGAGGTACATCGTGTTATCAATTAAAACACATCGACCGTCGCAACCTATTCACCCGGAAAGCGAACTCAATTGATCGTGAACATGGTCGGTAGCTTTTCCACCCAACCCCCACAAACACCAGTACGTGGGTCGTTAAGCCAGATTTGACATACAACAGAAGGGTTTTGAAATACGGAAGGATGAGTTCGAAACCAACATTCGGAAATTAAAAAAAGCAAACCAACTCGTAATGAGTAAAACATGGATGTGATTGCTCCCTTCCCATGTTTGTGTAATTATATATTTTTACAGAGAGTTTTTTCAACGTTTGTGTTCGGTACCACCTCGAACAGTGCAGACAAAAAGGATGCGTTGAGTTTGACCATATTTTAATCGACTTTCCGTTCTATTTTTTATCGTGGAGCTCCGTAACAATGTCGAGATCTCTGTAACCGGCTATGTAGATACAAAATAGTTTCCATGAAATACAAAAAACACACACATTCTTTACTCTGTTCCACCATCACCGCCACCGACGTTAGGAGCCTTCAGTCCTATGGAATACTCTTTAATGAAATGTATGCAAAAACTTGATCGAAGAATGAATTGTTCCAGACGTGAATTTATTTTCCAATTAAAACAATCCGTACGCTCGACTCATTCATGTTGTCTTATCTTTAATTACAGAGGAAATTTGAGCTGATTGTTAAAAAAACTGTAGTTTTCTTCTGAAAAGAATTACCGATCTAGTGGACTATGTTCATAGAAAAAACTTATTTTATGATCCACTCGATAAAAAATATTTTCAACTTTCGTTTTTGATTCCATTTTTATTTCAATTGCTATTTGTTTGTTCTCCAAAAAACCGTTAAACAACCACCTTAAGTATATTGCCCAAAAACAATTCATGGTTATTTGTTTTGTACTATTCTAGTGTCGTTTTATTTTAATCGATCTTGCTTTATCACAACTTTTACTTTTTGCCAAAAACTTATCCCTAATAATTTGTTAACATCAGAAAGCGCCTAGCACCTTGTCATTGCACCGGTCCCGGATTAGCCCACATTAAATATCAACCGCCGTCGGTGGCACGTAGTACATGCCGATATCGTTGGCCGCTGGCAGTTGGCCGGTGTAGTACGAGCTGGCCAAATGGTGGGTAACCATCGTTTGTCCCATTCGACTGCTGTGGTGGACGGGGTTCATGGGCTGCTTGTAATAGCTTTGCGGCGCCTGGAACTGCAGCTGATGCGGATGCTCGAAGGTGGTGTACTTGGGCGGATGATGGTAGTCCGGTGTGGCGTTGGACAGGGCGGGTGGCTGCACTATCGTTGTCGGATTGTGGCGCACGTGGTGATGAGGGAAACCCTTTCCCGCCGAGCGTCCCTTCGAGGGGGACGATTTTTTGCTTCGATCGGGAAACTTGCGGGACAGCTTTTGGCAGAAGAGAAGCCATAGCGGCGTGGAGGTGGTCGGGGCTGCCGGTGGCGTTGGTTCCCTCGCTGGAAGTGGCGTTGCTGGAGCGTAGCTGACCGGATAGTGTGCCGGATGCAGGTAGGCATCGTGATAGATCGGAATTCCACCGGTGGTCGTTGAATATCCGGCCGCATAGAACTGCTGCTGTGGGGGCGGAAGGTGGCCATTGTAGTAGCTGCTTTGGTAGAAATATGGCGTCGGCTGCATCGGTTGCACACTGTGGACGTGCTGGAACTGCTGCACGTAAGGCGTCGTTTCCGGTGAAATGGCGGTGCATTTCCGACCGTCACGACACAGAGGATCCTCGCGTTGATGTTGACTATGGTGGTGTTGATGGTGGAATTGCTGCTGTTGCTGCATCTGCTGCTGCTGTTGCTGGTGATACAACCGATACAGCTCCTGCTGATGCTGCTGAAGATACTGCTGGTATGGTGTCGGAGGTTCCAGCGTCGCTTGGTTCAACAGCTGATACTCGTGGCCATGTCCAACCAGCGGATAGTAGTACTGGCGCATCCAAACCGGTGGCAACGGTGGATGCTTCTCCATCATCTTCTGCCTAATTTCCTCCGGCTTCGTGTAGGTGTAGGCCGGGAACCAGAACGGTGTACTATTGCCCGAAACTGCCTCCGGAATCTTCGGGATGTACTGGGGCCTCACGGAAGGATTCTCCAGGTCGCGCTTCCACCGAGAATAGTACGGTCCATCTTCGGGCTTATCTCCGACGTACAGGCAGCAACGTTCTCGGTGATCGTGATCGCAGTGGAAGCAATAGGCGGGACTCGGCGTCGAGCAGCGAGCCATCGGGATGTTGTTGTTTTCACTCAGCATACGGCTTTCCATGCGCAGATTTTCCTCCACCCGGCGGATGTCAGCGAGCCGGGTGTCGGCCGCACTATTCACCACCTCACTATCGACAAACGAGGTGTTCAGCCGTGAGTCGAAGAGATTGCGATGCCGCGATCGCGACTGCCGGGTTGTGCTGATCGTCGGTGCCGATGCTTCCATACTTTGCCAGTGTTGACTGTTGGCCGTGTTGAACTGTTCCATCTGCACACTACCGCCCGGGACCGCACTCGAAGGAGCCGCGGAAAATACCTCCGTATACTGCGGTTGAAACATTGTCCCATTGGTCATGCCGGCGTTTGAAGTAACGGTTGCTTGCTTTGAATGGCGGACGGGCTTCGTTGCGAACGATGGAATATTTTCACACTTTGGGGCGGCTACAACACTACTTCCTAGGCCCATCTAGCAAGTCAGTACGATCACGCCGATTGATCACTTGAACGAGATGCTGCACGAGGAACGATCGCTAAACGAATGATGACGCTCCTTGCAGGGTTCTTGCTTATCTAACCAAAATTGGCTCGTTTTACCCCAATTTCAAATACTCGCAAAATTCGAACGTCGTACCTGTCCTTTCCGCCACACGGTTGACACAGGCCATTTCTCCCAATCCAACGGTGGTGGGTTAGGTAATAAGGAATGGTTTCTTAAACTCCTACCCGCAATGTAACGAAAAAAACGAGTTGGCTAAACGACGCGAGGCTGGTTCAGGGGCGTTACCGTTGTTGTGTGTCTCAGAAAAGCTGCCATCATTCTCATTCTCAGGTGACACATTTACTCAAACCGGGTGATCAACAAATCTCCAAATATTTGCTATATTGGCTTTTCTTCTGCACGGTTCTAACCCGGTTCGCCCATACCCGGCAGGCCGGGTCATAAAATGGTAATGGTGCACACTTCTTTCAAAATCGTACAGCGAAACCCGAAAGCCTTGTCCTGGGTCGATTCTCAATTCAAGAAAGGGCGTTCCGGGGGTTATTTAACGAACAATTCATCAGCAGTAACACGTCCCAAATAACAGCACGTTTTGTAAGCGTTAATTGTGGGTTATTTTGTCACTTTTATTCTCTTTATTATGGTCGTTTCCCTTTTTGTTTTAGCAGTGTTGTTTGCTTGCCGAAGAAGAGCGATCTCCCGGGGGTGTGCGTTTTACGATCGATCTTCAAAAGAGGGATGAATGATCGCTGTATTTGTTATGTGAATGCCAGTGTATATCCAGCACCGCACATTATTCGCGACACGGGTAAAGGGAGCTCTACCAGCGTTGGAACCAGTCTGGAATAAAGAAAGCAAAATCACTAACCTGTCAATTTGTCCAAGTATTGAAATTTTTTTCAACTTACACATTCTCCACGCCTCCAATACCACAGTTGCCATGTTCATTCCAGCCCCAACAGTACACTCTTCCGCTTGCCGTTAGAGCAGTTCCATGTTGAGATCCCAGGCTCATGTCCTTCGGCAAAGCGGAATCGTGCAACTCCAGCAATCTCGGGACGGAGGAAGACGGTCCTCCACCAGCGTATCCCAGCTGACCGTAATTGTTTCTGCCCCATAAATAAATTTCACCATAACCGGTGAGACATCCCGAATGCGTCCATCCCGATTCCAGTTTGATGATATCGGTCGGGAAAATGCTTTCGTTGGTACACTGGCCGTGTTTGTTGTCGCCGAGGCATAAAATCCGTTTTCCCTCCGTGTGCAGCACAAGATGATTGTCTCCGCTTGCAATATCTCTCACGTGGCCTTTGTCTTTCAGGCAGCGTACTAATAACCGTGACCGATTATCTGGAGGGTAATCATTCGATAGGAATTTACATTTTCCTAAAACCCACACATTGCCGCGATCCGTCAGCACCGTCATGTACTGCAAACCGAACACAACTTTTACCACGGTTTCATTTTCTGGCAAAGTTAGCTTTTGCGGTTTGGTTACAGTTTTAACGTTCGTTTGTGCTATCTGCTGCCACACGTTTGAGCCCCAAACGTAAAGATCACCGAACGCGGTTATGCCTGCCGATACATCCCATCCCGCGGCAATATGTTTGAAGCCAAAACCACCAATCGCCTGAAATTGCACACAATCGTCCGTATGGCCAACACCTAGCTGCCCCCGGTTATTCCACCCGCAACCGTACAATCGTCCATCGGTCAGCCCGATCAGCGTATGTCCTCCACCAGCGGCCACGCATTGTACATCCGTAATTCGAAAAGGCACTTCGCGCAACTGCTGTGGCGTATCACATTGTTCCGAGGCATAGCCCAGACCAAGCTGGGCATGACTATTTGCTCCCTGTAAAAATTGCAAAGGATTATACAAATAAAAACTTCCAGAAAATAGTTTTTAGCGGTGCCATACCCAAGCAAACATACGGTATGTTTTGGTAAGTGTTTGTTTTGATTCCCATTTCGTGATCCAACCTGTCAAAATGCGGGCAAATTCAAAAGTACCTTAGCTAAAATATAAGTCGATGTTTTGTTTACTCCCACATTTTTTAAAGCTATCATACGAGTCAGATAAAGTTACCTGTATGTTTTGCAATACGGAGAAAGTATGGGGTAAAAAATTTACCTGTCCCAAACCATTTTTTTAAATTAATTATGACCTGGTACTGTGCGCCAAGTAAGCCCCTGTGTATCTGTCATATTCAATCAGGCGAACGATTTGTTTAACAACAAACTGCATAAAAGGGGCCAGTAACATACACTGCCCAATTATTTAAAGTAATATACCCAGCCAAAACTATGTTGTGCGTATTCGAAAGCTGCTCAACTAATAAGCAAAGTCGTAGGAAAAATATTAAAAAAGGAGTGCAGTTTATACCTTTCCCTACCACGGACTTCAGCGACGAAGGGCTACGACGGCTTGCAAAAAAACGACTTCATTGGTGGTGCCGGATCGTCGGGGTGGATTATACTGATACGTTATTGAACCAACTGCATGTTTGCTCGCTACATTTTGTTAAAGGTTTGAACTTCTTGCTATAGTTAAAGAATGTATGACCGCAATAACGTTGTATCTTTGCTAAACAGGCACTGCTGCACAACTTTGGGATACCTTCAGTCCTGACTGGATTCCAACGTTGTCTATCCCGGTGGGAACAGTGAATCGATTGCATCCCTTACCGGGGGAAAGTTGTGACGATTTCATCAAAAGTGAACAACATTCCGAAGAAACAATAGCAAACCCACTACTGGACGAAGCTCCCGATCCGGTAGCACTACGCACCGAACTGATCGACGAACTCATTGCGTATCCGATCGGTCGTACTTACCATCTGCTAAATGATGAAAGTGAAAGTTCTCCAGCGACCCCGTATGATGTTAAAAATCTCGCCAATACGTTAAAAGGATGCCTTACACGATCCTCGAACATAGGGAAGATGGTGTTTACAACTAACGCACCCCATGTCCCGGAGCGAATGTTCTCCGGTAATAGTAGCATAACATCAGTAGATTTAACGACCGAGCCCCGGTGGGAAACTGAGAGAAATATTATGAAACTGCAAAACAGTGTTCTAGGCTTAATCACAATGTTTGATGAAAATGAATGACCTTAGACATCGTATCTATTGAAATGGATTTATTTATTCGCTACGAAATGACGAAAATATAAAAAGCAGAAAAGCGTGAGTATTATTTTGTGCTGCTGTGAAGACGAAAAACGACGATTTACGCTACTGAATGTTTCAAAACCTCCTACAACATCAACTCCACCTAGAATATCGAAACGTCCAAGGCCCACCCTTAGTTCGTTGTAAGCCTATTTACACTGCTCTAAACACATGGAAAAAACGATTCTTGTAGCTACACTATAACGTTAAGAGATCGTCCTCAAAGTGTTTGCAAATGGTATTACGATGCAAGGTTCCAGTTTACTTACGAAACGGTAACCTTTCATCCTCATGCTGGCAACTGTAAGGACGGGTCCTGTCGTGCGTTTGTTCGTGCACCAGCAGTGCTATCCGGAGACGGAATCGTTTCGAGCAAACTGCACACTTGTGCTCTTGCTCCAGGTGCATTTGCATGGCTGGAGGCTGGTGGTCTTCTGCCATTGATTCAGTTTTAACTTTAACCTGCTCAACCTCTTCGCTGATCGATTCTGAAATGGGTTCCTCTTTAATCTCTACCTCTTTCTTTACAGTCACTGTCGGTTGGCACAAGGATTGATTGACTAATTTAGCTGCATCTGTTTCTTCCACTGCTACGTTGGCTGGATCCTTTTGTCCTTGACAATGATTCGACTGGACCGTCTCCTCCGCGTGGATCATCGGTTGGACACTGACGGGTTCCTCCTTGACCAACACTTCTTCCTTCAGATTCACTGTCGGTTGGCACACGGATTGATTGACTTTTTTAGGTGCACCTGATTCCTCCTCCCCTCCGTTGGCTGGACGCTTCTGCCCTTGACGATCTTTCGGCTGATCCGTCTCCTTATCGGCACTGAATGATCGACGGGGAATAATGCGATACTCCAAGGTTATGCCTGCGCCGGCAGCGAGCCGCCCATCAGCCATACAATCGATGGTGCCGCTACTACGCTCCAGAATGTCGCCGACATCGAGCCCTTCGTAGAAACTTTCATCCAGTGTCATGGTGCTTTCCTCTATTTTGGGCGACTGCATAATATTGATGCTTGGTTCCATACTGGTGATATCGAGGAACTTTTCATGCTCCAGCTCATGCAACTTCCAGCACTCCGCCGAGTAGAACTGCTTCGCACAGTATTCGCACTTTCCCACCGGTTCTTTCTTCACCTTGTACTTCATCGTGTACGTCTTTTCGCACTTGGTACGATCGAACGTAATGTCGAAGATGTCCTCACCCTCCTCGACCGTACAGTCTAGCTGCACAAAATGCTCTCCATCGTCGTCTCGATCGTGTTCATCGAAGTCGCCAACGAACCAAGCGTTCTGCTTCAGATTCATCTCGCCATCCACCGGTTCCTGGCCCAGATCGATATTGCACTTGCCCTGCTCGGTGTGCGACTTCTCGTGCAGTTCCAGAAAGTCTGGATTCGCAAAACAATTGCCACAGTCGAAGCATTTGTACAGATGGCTTTTCTTCAATCGCAGCTTAACGTTGTACGTCCGCACCTTTGTTCGGTCGATGCCATCCGTCTTTTCGGAGTTTTTCTGCAGGGATGCTATTTTAGCCAGCACTTCAGCCAGTTTCTATTATGTCGGAAGAAGAAAACATGTATCAACTTGTCGTACGACGCAACACGCAGGCATGTACTTTCATGAGTTTGCATCCATTCGCCCCCGTTTCCACTTACCTCTTCACCCGTCTTCAGGGTACGCTTCGAACGATTGCGATACTGCCGGATGGGATTAACCAGTGGCTCGAAGCTCTCCAATGACTCCATCTTAAACTCCGCGCACGGCTCCATGTCCATTGAACGGCGGAGTTGGTGATCTTTTACGCCACCAAATGCTGTGTTGTAATGCGCTGAAATGTTCCTTCTTGTTCGCGTAGTTTTTCTTTACCAAACGACGTGCAAATGCTTCACTGATCTATGTAAACATACATCGTAAACAACTCGCAAAACCTTGCAATTTTAATGGCAGCTACGTCTTCCGTTTACACTGCAAGATTTGAAGCTTCAAGCGGCTCGAAAATAAGTTGAAAAAAAATCATAGCAACTGCATGTACGCTAAGTACGAATCGTACCATGTAAACGCATTTGACGGCTCCAAGTCGGTACATTTGTCTACTGTCAAGCTTCGTAGTCGTCGCACGAAATTTCGACGTGCTCTTCGCGCGATCAAAACAAACCACCGGCAAAAATGCACATAATTTTACCAAAAGCAGCTCCCGGCAAGTATTTTGTGTGATGGTGTAATGAATATCTTCTGCTAAAGTTCACTCAAGAAAAGGCACCACTGCCCTCCACAAGTGTTTTTCAACATCAACATGAAGTTGGTCCGAAAGAACGTCGACAAATCGGGCGATGGGTAGGTGAAACTATTTTATTAGTTCTATTTCTTTATGAATTCAACTCAAAATGGAATGTTATTTAATTCGAAGGAGCGTTACGCTCGTACCCGAAGAACCGGAGGATATGTGGCATGCGTACAATCTAATCGCCGAAGGTGACCAAGTTCGTAGCAGCACTATTCGGAAGGTAATTTAGAATGCGATTTCGGAGGGAACTTGTGCACTCAACAAAGCCGAGCTTCTTTTCCCTTCGCACAGGTGCAAAATGAATCCTCAACTGGATCGTCCAGCAGCAGCCGTGTCCGGACGACTCTTACCATAAGCGTTGAAACGATCGACTTTGATACACAGGCGCAAATGCTCCGCCTCAAAGGACGTAACATCGAGGAAAACCAATTCGTAAAGGTGTGATTACGAAGCATTTTTGCCTAAAAAACTCCCTTTGCGTGTGCTACAATCAATCTGTTCTTGTATTTAATGCAGATGGGTGCCTACCATACGATTGATCTTGAGATGAACCGCTCTTTTACGCTCATGAAACCTGAATGGGACTCGATCGCACTGGAACGCATCGAAATGGCCTGTGACGTGACACAGAATGCCGACGTGGCGGCCGTTATCATGCAGGATGGACTGGCCCATGTCTGTCTGATCACGTCCAGCATGACGCTGGTGCGTAGCAAGATCGACGTGGCTATCCCGCGCAAACGCAAGGGAAACGTTCAGCAGCACGAGAAAGGTTTGGCAAAGTTCTACGACGCGGTAATGCAGGGCATCCTGCGTCATGTGAACTTTGACGTGGTGAAGTGCATCCTGGTCGCATCACCCGGTTTTGTGAAGGATCAGTTCTACGAATATATGTTCCAACAGGCTGTTAAGACTGACAACAAGGTACGGTGAGCTGCACAGCATAGCTGTAAATTTAGTATTCATACAAACCAAGTTTTTTTTTCTTTCCAGGTGCTTATAGATAATAAAAGTAAATTCATGCTCGTTCACTCGTCGTCTGGATTTAAACACTCTCTAAAAGGTACGGTAATGGATGGTCTTACAGGCTAAGCAAACTTTACTTAAGATTTACCCGTTTTTCGTCTCGCCCAACAGAGGTACTACAAGATCCGGCTGTGATTGCAAAAATGTCCGACACAAAGGCAGCCGGCGAGGTGAAAGCGCTGGAAAACTTCTACACCACGCTGCAGCTCGAGCCGTCGAAGGCTTTCTATGGCAAGAAGCACGTCTGCAAGGCAGCCGAGGCGCAGGCAATCGAAATGTTGCTAATTTCGGACAATCTGTTCAGGTCAGTGAAACACAACTGTTGATTTTGTTGTATGTTTTCAATTTGGGGCACATGATCAGACATGGCTTTATATCTTGTTTATTTTAATTTTTTTAACACACAACTCTTGTTTTGTCCCCTGAGTTGTGTTGCTGCCCACGTATTTTTTAATGGTCCCGACGAATATAATTCGTTGTACCTAAGAATGGTAGTGGGGATGTATTTTTTCCATCAGATTTGCAAGGGTGGCAAAACGAATTGATCCATTCGCTGATCCAAACCGAAAATGTTCCGATCATAGCTGCGCTGGTAGCTCAACCGGTTGTCCAGCTGTTGTTTGTGGAGGTTGGAATATCTGTGGGCCAAAAATGAACGAAACGGAAACAAAATTAGTTTATGGAAATGTTGATTAGTGTTACAATCACATCGCTTCATTTTTAATTGAATTTGACATATTTTATTCATGTCTATCAAGCAGTTAGCCAATCTGTGCACCACTGAAAGATTGTGTTCAAAAGTACACCAAAATGTGTTTAAATCAATACAACCAAAGCCATATAGCAGTACGGTTTATCGTTAAAATACTTCTTTTTTGGTGTTACTCTAAATGCCATTTTGCACGGCTATACGATCACTTTCTTTCCGCTTATGAAACCCTCCGTTTACAAACGATACATTCACGCTGACCTTAACGCTTCCAGATTGGTCTCTTCCTCCCTCTCTCACTGTTGAATTGTTCATATTCCTACCGGTGCATATATGGCACGTTCCAATGACGTGTTATCGATTGTTATTCAACACAGCGATGTCACCAATATGTGCTGCTCCTTGCCACTATGGACAATTTTCGAGGACGTGCCAAAAAGGTTACTTGTCTCTCCTCAAAAAAAAAAAAAAAAATAATAATAATCCTCAAGAGTTCAACTACTCTTCGATCGCTAGATCTTTTTCTTTTTTGCCGGGTATTCGATCACCGTACTTCCATTAACGAATCTAAATTGATTGAACGCTCCATGCGTTTAATTTGATTATCAACAGAAGCGCCAGAGCAGTGGGAAGACGTTGAGCCGTTCCGTCATGCTAGGATTGGTGGGAGCGTTCCCGGTGGTCGAATTTGGTTGTCCTTGTCGAATGATCAACTGGGTGGGTGGAGAGATAATATTCGATCATACGATCGTCATATTGGCTGCTCCGGCCAATGTTCCACTTACCCGATTCGTGGCACTAAATGGTATGCTTCGTTGGGCAGGGTTTGGTGCTTGTGTAGGTTTGTGTGCTTAAATTGTCGAACAATAAGCGCATATCGTTGGCGCAAATAAATTGTTCAATTACCTGCGCCGAAGCATATGATCTCAACGGGCTGGTAGAAAAGTGGCCACTCGAGATTCTTTTGGTGTGTAAAATGAAGAAGCCCAAGTACGCATCAAGAGTGGATCGAGATAAGTAACTGAAGTACCCTATTAGTAGATGAATGTTTAGCGCTTATCGGATATCCTCTTGGCGAAGCGAAGTGGTTGATGCAAGTTAAAAAATGCCAATGCCAAGTTCTTGTTATCAATCGAAAGGCGATACGGGCTTAAGAGAGTAACTCAAGACTTCCTCATATCAATGGCACACCCCTCTTTAACAAGAGAAAGCAAACCAACAAAAAAAAACAGTAGACAGTTTTCTTATCACAACATTCCAATGGAAAAAATAACCCAAATACAACGCATACTTCCGGTAGCTTCCCTACTCGACATGGCATTTCGATCGCTGTTTTTAATGATAAGCGATCGGTTACACCCCTCAACACTGGCACTTTTCGCCAGTTTGCTTCCATTGCATCCATGGTTTATCACAGCGCAAACCTAATATGCTTTTGACAACGTGGTGTTTCGCGTTTCCGCAAAGATAGTCGAACGTGCAAACATTTCACAACACATGCCGGTCAGGTGTTTGTATCAACCAAGTTTCATCAACATTCCAAGCACCCTGGAACGTTTTGCGCGCTTGGTTTGGGAAACATGTTAATTTAAAATATTTTCACCGAACCGGAAAGGAAACGATGAATCGGGAAAACACTGCGTCACAAGGAGGAAGCAAAGCAATGATGTGTGTCTGTGCCCATATTGGAAACGTTTAAATATTTAATTTTTGCAATGCCGTCAGTGTTTTGCTAAAACGCAATTAACTTCTCAACCGAATGTAATTGTTATGCTTTGGTTTGCTAGTACGCTACAACCCCCCTTAAAATCTAGGTCTTCCAGAGGTTTTTTCGCAACCATTCCTATGTCCGTCAAATGAATGCACGCCGGTAAACAATTGGCCACCGTACCATTTCCAAACCATACCTAGTGTTTAAAAAAAACCAATCAACAGCTGACCCAACACCTCACCATCTGGTTGTGACCCATTTGCATACTTACTTGCCAGGCGTTTTGTTTTGGTTTGGATTTTGTTTTCCCAAGCCCCCAGCACTTAAAACTGGTTCAATCAAGCCCACACCACGTTCGTGTTTTATTTTTTTGTTTCGCGAAAAATGCAAATTTCATTTCGTTCAGCACAACAGCGGCCAAGTGTGGAAAATCGGTTCGTTTGCACCGGTGTTGGAGGAAACGTTCCGTGCGTGACACAGATTTCATTAGGTGTCGTTGATGTAGTATAACGATTTTAAATGTGTCTTATTTCAACCGAAACAAGATCAAACGATCTTTGACTCGAAGGACACAAAAGCGTTTGATTGATTTAGCTTTAAAGTTTAAGATTTTTAAATAACTTTCCAGGGGATATCAACAGCATTGTGCCTAATTAGCTGTGTAATGTGTTTAATTAGGTTTCTTTAGATTGTATTCCAATGTCACATAAATCAAAACGAACCCCAACAACACGTCAGTATCTTATCTTCCCAGTCCTACAACAAGTCACCCTTCGAATTTCAAACGGACACCCTGCAAGGTGTCAAGAGATGCAGAAGTTGCTTTTTATTGCCTACTCTATCACCCACCTGCAATGCTGTGGAGCCATAAGTCCGGCTTCCTGAGACCGATTGGAGCTACTAGTTGTTATGGTTGAGCTGGTCCGTTGCATGGCACTACGAGTAACGAGCAACCGTGGGGGTGGCGAAGGGCCGGTTGATCGATTGCTGGTCACTCCGTCCGTGCTTGCTGCCGATCGCCAGCTGTTGGAAGCCGTTGATGATGACCACCCGGAGGGCGATCCCGCCGTACGTCCCGGTCCGGTGTTACCGAATCGCAGGGTGCATCCCGGAGCCGACGATGATAACGACCCCCGTACGGCCGTTGGGGACGGTGATTTACTGTAGCGCCCGGTAGTGGACGACTTTATCGTCGTTATATCACTTTCAGTTTTACAACTTCGCCTGCCGTTGCTGCTGTCACCATCGATTGTACCTCTAGCGGCTCCGTGCCGTATCTTCATATTGTATAAGCATTTGTTCAGCTTACTGTTCCGGACGTCATCGTTACTTGAAGTACTCGAACGGTGCATTTTGACCGATTGTTGTGTCGTTACCATTGGCAGTCCACTACTCCCGATGAAGTAATCGGGTTTACGGCCCTGTGCCGGAACCTGCTGTCTTTTGCTTTCAAGTTCAGGCATAATCCCGGCCGGATGGAGTTTAGGGAACGAACTGATCCCAAACACTTTTGCTTGGTGGTAGATATACTTCTCCCGTGGTTTCTATTTTCTTCTCAGTTCTTTTCTGCCTGACTGATTTCAAGGGCATTGACTTTCGTTACTTCTGCTCCCAGTGTTCTCTTTCCACCGGGAACGTTGATCTGATGATCTTGTTGTGGTGTGCTGTGCGCCACCTTTCCAGGGGTGGTTTGATGCACTCGGGTGTGCCTGTTTTGAGTCCCGAATGTGAAATTCACTGTGGAGAAAATGTGTGGAAAGAGAAAAGACAGTTTGGTGTTATACCTCAAACCAAGCATATCCACAGTGCGTGTTTCAGATGAATAACCCCTCCGTAAAGCTACGTTCTGAAACGTCTGTTTATTCCTCCATCCAGTGGGAATCACTCCGGAATTACGCATAATAGTTGCGCAACTCGGTAGAAAACTTCCATCATCGAACGATAGTCATGCCAAGTTCTGTTACAAATCATTCAAGCAAGACATTGCGAGCCCAACCTACATTCCGGTTCGCATTTGCACGCTGTACGGTATCTTTACCGTCGCTAATTACGGCTATATAAACGGATTCTTTATCTCACGAATGCATCAACTTTCCTAGATGAGTGATTTCAGTTGAACCGTTGATGATCTGGACCGACGTTTGTTTGTGTCATGTGTCTGGTAAATGGTGGTATGTTATCTAGAAACCCCTCGTGGAAACCAAATGAAGATAGTAAAATAGCTTCGCATGCCCCTTATAAACACATACAATGCTTCCTTGCATACTCCCGGATGTTCGGGATGTGATAAAAAGACATCCACGAAGTACCGTTTGCATTCATGCAATATGCGGTGGGTCTTCTTGCAAAGGACACGCTAGCTAGGGGGAATGAGTTATCGTAGAGTTTGAATCAGATGACTTCAACGATGCCCCGCCATGAGCTGCGGCTGACTCAGCACCTTCACTTCGTCATGAGTTTTTATAGAAACCATCTCATAAAGAGCCCTATGAAGGCGCTACACGACTCTCAACGCGCTCTCCTTCGGGCTGTTTACACAAAAACAGACGTGATAAGAAATTTAAATCCACCGTCCCCCGTGCCGCCTTCCGCCGAACAGGGGCATTCGAATGATCATAACCACTCCTCTACCACCTCATAGCATCACAGACGTTTCGGGTTTCCCCCGTCCCACCCGTGCACACTTTTTACGCCGGTGGTTTCGTTTCGTGGGTGAATGGGAACCGGACGGACGATCTACGAAATGAAGTAAGAAACCGGACCACAATTGCCGTGGAGATGGAGAGCGGTCGCGAAATACAAGATCCGCGGGCGGTGCATGGTTGGCTGATCGCCGGCAAAGAGTGGTAGGATATTTGGATAATGGATCGCAGGCAGCAGCTGAGTGCTTGCTTGGATGGCGCGAAACAGTTTCTAACGCAAAGCCAACTAAGAAAAGAACAAAACCACACCGATTCCGAGCTCCAAGATACGGCACAAGGAACACAACCTCCACGGTTTCTCCCACCTTTTGAAGCATTGGTTGTCCAATTTGTCATTGAACTTGGCGTCCCGGTGTGGGAGTGGGCCAGAATCTTTGTCGTCGGCGCACAAGAATGAAATCTAGGTCCGGGGAGATATGGCGGGGGGATTGCATTTCACTACAAGAAACAGAACGCAACCACGCGCAAACATAGAAGGCCATGTGTGTTGTCGTTGTCGTTGATCCAGAATGGAAAACTTGTTTCCATGGCGTTGCTTTGGTCTGTCGAAGCTAGGAGGAGGGTGCGTTGAGAACAGATCGCCAAAGGCCGTGGCTTAATTGCAGTTCTACTGATTGTGCCGACTCCTACGAATAATGACTGGCATCTCGAACGAACGTTCAATCTCCACAACACACACATTCCTTTCGATGCGTATATCCATTAGCGAGTAATAGCGAGTGTGGATGATGCCGATGGAAGTCCTACGCCCCTCAGAAGACTGGCATATTCTGTGTGTAGGCACACGTAATTAGACACCTTGTGTTCCAGTCCGTTTTTAACGTTTTTTAAATTTGATCCTTTTTGTTTAGTTTCCGTCAAAATTTCGTTTGTCCGGAAGTAAGCTGCTTCTCGTTGCGAATTTGGTAAGCAAAGAGAACCAAACTGTATCGCAAAACCATCATCCATGTAATTTTTCTGTGAGATGGAGAAAGCGAATCGTCGTGACAAGGGATGGTTTTTACTGTCGGTCGGGCTGTTTGTAGTAAGTGTCTCGTTTTTCATCAAATTAATTAACAACACACCACGGATCGCGTCGTTGGAAATCTCTCCTAGGACCGGTAATTGGGAAAATGCTCTTCATGCTGCTGCGCATCACTGGCGAGAGGTAGTAAACCCCCGGGTACGAAAAGCATAAACAAGAAGACTAATGCGCACGCGACTTTCTCCGCGCGCTGAAAATAAAACGTTTGCTTGGCAGTACGGCGAAGCGTGCGTCGGCAAGCACGTGCCACGAAAACAGACGGTTGGTGCTCGTGGCGAATTAAATTGACGACAGTTGACGATGGAAAACCCAAACACTTTCTTTCGCAGATCATTGTGCACTTCGATTGCAAAGGGCGAACACGACTCTTTGGTAGGTTGTTTTTTCAACTACCTTTTTGTTTACCTTTTAGCAACGTTTACATCTGCAGAATCAAATCAAAGGATGCTCTTCAATTTCGTTTCACTAGCTCCTCAAAACTCTAGCATGCTGTTGACATCCCTGCTCCTTCCGATCCATGCAGCGCTCGTTATGCGTTTGTTCGTTTCGGATCCACTGGGAATACCACCAATTTCCGGTACAAACCCGGGCAGAATGTCACCACTAAACGCAACGCAGGTTAGACAATTCCACCGAGTCAGATAAAAACTGGTTCTTTTCTGCTTTTTTAAGGAACACGCGCAGTAAAGGTACACCGAGGGGTTCGAACAATAAAACGCGCCTGCTATGATGATAAACGTGAAAACGCGAACGGCTCAACCGTCAACATGCGACTGAAACGGCGTCTTACAAAGCGTGCCGTTGCGTTTTCGAAAAATGCTTCGCTCCGCGAGATGCTAAGTCGTTATGCTCGCGGTTTTGTTTGACCGAACCGCGCTCTTCTCTCTATCTTATGTGAATCTGAGAACTGTTGTAGAAACCGGCCGGTAGCTGAATCCGGTTATCGGAAGCGAAAGAGAGATGCACGAGGTTTCCAATGCTCCCGCCGGTAGGAAACCGGTTACATAGCTCTGCGCCAACGGGTTTGTGCTGTCCCTTTTACTTGCTCTCTGCGCAGAGAGATGCTGGAACAGGCTGAGCATATGATGATCAGTCGAGATCGAGACAAGCTGATCGCGATTTAATGCTCGATGATCGAACAGTATTGGTATCAACTTTTGCGGATTTAAAATCTTCCAGTTACAAAGATTAATTTGCCTTTCGTTTTAAGGAGTAAATGGAACGTTTTATTTTTTGTACCGAGTAACGAAAATTAAAAGTCGTTAAAAAAAAACAATGCCATTCAATAGGGCTACGATCTTCTATGTTAACAGCAACACTGTTTGGAAACACATATTACGTAAACCGCTAGTCCTGATTTCGTCATCAAGCCAACTAACACCTCCTTCTTTCACCTTGATTCCCTTCAGCAGACGCTGCCCGAAACTATCCGTCGTTCGAGAAACTAAAAATAATCACCATAACCCAATAATGTCGCAACAGTGACATTAACGATTGGTCGGTTGTTTGCTTCACCCGCTCCCCGTCCCGATGCTGTTTGGCGTGAAAACTGTTACCGGTCCCGCAACCGCTTTTCCCCTAGCCAGCCATCCTAGATTTTCCCTTTTCGATGGAAGAAACCATTCGAATGGAAGGAAAAGTGATGCTGAACATTACTCATCCGTTCAACACCCTCACAGGGTAGTAAAATGTCAGGTTATTTAAAGTGGTTTTTTCATCCACGAGCAAGCGATCACAAGATTTTATTATGGGATTTATTTCATGATAAAAATATGAAAAAATACATAACTATTACTTATTTAAAACCTTCACCAGCATCGTTTAACGTCGTCGTGGTATACGAATACTTTCAAACAGTACCGTCCAACGATCATAAATACCCGGATTCTGTCGAAATGGACTGTTAATGGTTTTCTTTGCAGATGTTGCTCACAAACCAGTTGATAATTTCTTGAATAAACATACCTTGCAGGATCTACTCCATATTTAACGGTGTCTTCTGGTGTGAAACAACAGAAAACCGGTCTGCAACATCTTACCCAACACTTCTCCCAAGGCCCTCACCCTCCCATCAGTTCTAGAAGAATGCTAAGTTGTGTACTACACCTTCTGGGTTACAAAGATCTTCTACACTATTAACACTAAATCACAGATATACTGTACAAGTAGCGACACTTTTCTTCTTCTTTCCTTTGCCAAACCTCTCTACAATGCACTTCTTGGTTTGTCGAAGGTGAGACCAGGCAATTTTGTTTGTGTGTGCACCAGTCAGTCTCCCCAATGGGGCCACCTATAATTGCATGAGCCAACAAACGCACCTCACCTTTTTCTTGCGTCGTTCCCTAATCCGTTCGACGAGTTGCATGGCAAAGGTGTCCAAATTAAGTTAAGCCGTCGGTACAAGCACAAGATGCAAGTGGATTGGATTCGCAGACATTGACCATCGGCATGAATTAACTCCTCGAGAGTTTGATGGAACAGAATCGTGGTAGAAAAGGGGTAGATCATAATTACTCTATCACTGTCTCGGCTGTTAATGTTGTGTCCGTTGCAGCTGTCTTGGTTTTATAGTTGAAAACTAGGTTCGAAAATGCATTGTCACACCTTAACATGTTGAAAGGGGACTCGAAAAAAAATTGTTAATTCTTTCCATTTTGAAAAAGTCCTTTTTTCTCCTAAGTCTATAAAAAAGATAATTTTATTTTATGTAGGAATTACTTTCATTATTTTATTCCAATATTGATAGAAGCTGCCAGAACGAAAAAGAAAGCTGCACTCTCCATCTACCATTCAATTCCGTTGAAAAATGTAAAACCACACGTGTGTCGGACACATTTCGGTACGGTCTGAGAGGAACTCCACTCCAAACGTTGAAGCACATGCCTCTACTGCACACACGGTGTACCAAGCGCAAGAATGCAAACCCACACCGAAAGCATTAGTGTCCTGCTTCTTGCGCTTGTTTGAGATCGATTGTAAACAAAATATATCTTTTCGCTTTCCGTTTAGATTTACGCGAACCGGGGTCGGTCGGGTCTTTTTGTTTACCATCCGACCCAGCGCTCGAGAATCTCGACGAAAGCAACATCGGTTTGTGTACGTACAGGAGCACATGGTTCTCCACCACCACCGGCCGGCCGGCCGGCCAACACCAACCTTCCAGTGGCTCGCTGCACTGTATTGGGCGTTTTCCTAGGGCCGTAGGAAAATTAAATCTCCGCCACGGATCGAGGTCGAATGGGGTCGGACTAAGCAGTAGCAGCCGCCAGAAAGACGAAATCTTATAAATAGATCTCTCTGTCTTCCGTCTTGGCGACGTCGACTGAAAGCGCTCATAAATCGTCACCGTTGCGATGGTCACGTTTTTCGTGTAGATTTCTAACTCGTCGGGAGATGATCCGCCTAGTCTGGCAGCAACATTGTTCCATTGTTTTGACTTCTTCTTGAATTGTTTCCGCTAAATATTCCTTCCAGTGTTTTTTTTTTCAATTTTGTACTTGCACAAAACAAAACAATTGAATTTAGAGAATCTTAAAAATTATTTTATACTCTTCCTACATGGAGACAAAATAACATGATACTTATGTTCACCACAAACGTGGGCAAGGGGTAGGAACAATAGATTGTGCAACTAGTAAATAGGAAATGATTTTGAACTAGGAAATACTTTTAATCATGTCAAACAAATGAGGTAATAATTTACGCACTATGTATGGCTATGTAAATAAAGAAAAATGTAAAGATAAATTATTATAAAAGAAATTAGTCTAAGCAAACCAGGTAAAACATAATAGGATGTTTTTATACAATGGTGATCACGCGAAAATGCGACGCATCAGCTGAGATAAGCCCCAGCTCGGGCAGTAAGATCACTAACCGATCGCGACCGCCTACTAGGCGGAAGAGATCAACGTTTTCGGCATTATTTTTGTTCGTTTTGTTTCCCTTTTTTTTTGGGTAGCCGTGAATCATCGTACGAAAGTCGAATGTCGGACCAAAACAAACTCTTGACCCTATTTTTAGAAGAGGGCACGCTTTCACGTTTACCTTCCCGCCCCGAACCGGCTGATGATCGGTGGCGCTTCACGTCGGCGGGTCTGTTCAAGTGAAGCGCAGCGTGTTCGTCATCGCCATGCTGTGATACACTTGCTGTTCATCCTTGGTGTTTTCCTTGGTTGTTGTTCTGCGCTTCGTGCGATAGGGAAATAGGTTCCCCGAACGAATACTGATGGTCATGTTGATTGCTACTGCTAGGCAAAAGGATATTGCATACTATTTGTTTATTTGTTTGTCCCGCTATCATTCACCTGTTTGATTAATTGTCTTACAATCTTCCACAGATGCCAGGATGTAGCCACGCGCAAGGGATACGTTCAGCTGGTAGAATCGGTCCGCGAATCCGGTGGCGAAGTGAAGATATTCTCCAGCATGCACATCTCCGGGGAGCGTAAGTACTCGATCTATTACTCGACCATAAAGGTTTTTTTTTCACTTTGTTTCTAATTTTCCCAGAGCTGGCTCAACTCACCGGCGTTGCGGCGATCCTGCGCTTCCCGATGCCCGAGCTCGAGGATAGCGAAGACGAAGAGGACAGCGACGGATCGCAAGCAGAATGAAGGTGCATCTCCCCCGCGCTGTGTTGTTGTATGTTCCGTGTGTGTGAAATTTTTATGTGAGTGCTGGGAAACGTGTAATTTCGAACGAAAGATATTTTGAAGGTTTCGTGGATTGATAGTGAACTAGTTGAAAATTTCACACCAAGGTGGACAAGGACGACCTCCTTAGCTTAGCTTCTTACCTCCAGATACGATCTGTTTTTTACCCTTTTGAACTGTTGGATTTTTCTAAAATTCCGGTTACACTCATCGATAACGCGAAGAGAAATTATTGTTTACCATTCGTTTTACAAAACCAATATCTGATAGTTGATTAGCTATCGAGACAATAAAAAAAAATATAGGAAATGCTTATCTGTCCAGGTATTTGATTTGTTAAATATGATTCCTTTCTAAACGATACAACAACAAAAAACTCACACACATCATGGCAAACACAGTGAAGCATGTGCGTTCTCGACAACGATGATTACTATGAATTATTTTAAAATATCGGTGTAGTTATATAAACTCGACCGCATAACAAAAGAAAGATAAAGCAATGGCAGAATTTTGCGTAGGAAACGTTAAACAAAACTCAGGATGACCGCGTAAACCACAGTCTTAAAGTTAATAGTGTAAATAAATTAACCTCCCTAATTCCAAAATGGAAACAAACGAACCCTCCCCCCCCGTCACTCCCATCACTCCCCGTTGACACCATAGCCAATTGTAATCCGAATTCGAACGAAGCGTACACGCACGTGGTGTTCGTGTTTAGCTAGAACGTATTTTTGATTTAAGAACCGGTTCCGGTATGAGAGGACCGCATGGTGAAAGAGATTTACTCCTATCCTTAGTTAAACCGACCTACTACTCTTAATCGAAAAATAAAACTATTTTCAATCAAACAGTTTTTCCGCGCGTTTCGTGTCCCCTTCGCAATGAGTTGGAACAGGCGTTTTCCTTCCGTGCATAATATTACGATGATTTATTTATGGTTTTTCTTTAACAACATTTCTCACTACAATACAGTGTGTGTGTGTGTGTATAAACAGTAACATAATTCAACTGTAGGCTCGCCCCGTATGGCTCGCATAAACTGGCTAACATGATTGCGATAACACCAACCACTAACCCGTTATTGAGGAGGGGAAGATGCTTTCAGCCTCGAAGAAGACGGATTCGGTGTTCCAAGACGGATGGATGTGAGAAGGCACTGGGTAGTAGTAGCGATTCGTACGCATTTTAGTTTGAGCATAATCGTGGCGATTGTGCTGGATTTTTTTTTGTAGTTCACTTCTTCCAACCTTTTTGGAGTTTAGTAGCAGTTTTTTTTTAATTTATTCTGCTGCCCTGATTTTCTCTTTTATTTGTAATTCGCCTGAGTTAGATAATATCAAAAATAAAATATATAGAAGGAAAATATCGAATGATGATCAATGTGGTATAAATAAGAGTGAACGATGGAAGGGATAAAATGGTTTCGAAAGCAAAGCTTAGCCCTTAGGGCAGTTGTGGTATCCCATACGTTTTTGCACTGGAGTATGAAACTCATGAAATTCGGTTGTTTTGTAATTTGCTAAGCAAAACTAAGTAGGAAAACAACCATTTAACCTCTTCAACATTTTCATATGAGACAACCATGTGCTTACGTAAAGTTTCGTTTCGGTTTTTCATCGTTACTCCGTGGGATGGGGAACTGTGTTCCTACCAGCGGGCAGTAACGGTCGTTGCGTGTGTTCGCGTTTGCGGTTCAATTCTCCAGGAATTCTAGATCACTGTTCGCTCGGTAGAACGCTTGCTTCGGTTTTGCACGTATCTGTGCATCGGACGTCGAGCCGGAAAAGTTGGCCGTCGACGAGTTGTTGATCGACGATTCCATGCTCACCTCTTCCTCCTCCACCATCGCATCGCTTCGGATCAGATCTTCCACGTTTTCGCCCGTCGGCGTGAACAGCCGTATGATCATCGGATCGCAATCGTTGCGCACGATTTCCACCGAAAACACCTCCCGTCCGGTGTCCGCAAGCTGCGTGAAGCGGCCTCGGATGCGGCCCCAGCGTTTCGCGCCCAGCGTATGCTCGTCCATCGGTAGGAAGTGCTCCAGGCAGCACTTTTTCGCCAGGCGCGACATTTCCTCGATGGCGGCCGGCATTCGGCGCAGCTCGGTCGCCGCCGCCCGGTTGCCGTAGTCGATCAGCAGCACCGAGTGATAGGTCGCGTGCCCACCGTGAACCTCCGAGAGGACCAGGGCACGACAAAACTTGCCACTGAGGGCCAGCTGAGCGAGACAGAGCATCCCGTTGCGTATCTCGCCCTCGCGGATCACCTCGCAGCGGCCCGCCTTGGCCGCCAGCAGCTCTTCCATGTTGCGCAGCGCGTCAAAGTTGTTCTTGAACTGGATGAAGAACTCGGCCGGAGAGTTGACGTGACTGACGTACACCTTGTCGTCCTCCAGCTGGTAGCTGTCGTCCAGCCGATTTTCGTCCCCGCTCAGGTAGAAGCTCGAGTTCATGTCGTAGGCCATCGCGGACGCACCGGTGCCCTTCTCGCACAGGGCCACCAGCTGTTCGGCAATGTTACGCCCCTCGTGGAACAGCTCGACGGTCGCGAATGCCGGTCCCGGGCTGTACAGCTGGACCGTAAACACCGTCTCGCCCATGGCCGACAGCTCGAGGAACTTTTCCTCGGCCTCCTTCGACCAGCTCCGCACGTTCTCCGGCAGCCGGAGGGCACACTTGGCGCACAGCCGGGCCAGCTCGGCAATGCTGGCGTCCAGCTCTTTAAGTTGGTGCACGATCGAGGTGTTGCCGTAGTCTAAAAAGAACACTTCGTACTCGCCCGGTTTGCGCACGGCCAGCACCTTCGCCCGGTACCACAGGCCATCGTCGAGGTACTGTGCGATGCAGATCACACCCGGCTGCGGCTCGGTCAGATCGGCAAACTTACTCACATCGTTCAGATAGTTGGCCATCGTGTCCAGTGGGAAGACGTCGCGTTCCAGCTGAATGTAGAACTCGTTGATCGACTCGATGTGGCTGGTGAAGCAACGTTGATCCGATGGAACGTAGAGCAACCGCACGGCTAGCTTTTTCTCCACCAGCATCTCCGCGATGTCCTTTTCGCCGCTGCGCAGACTGATGTAGTGCACACCCTGCGCCTCGGCCAGAAACTGTACCTCCACTTCGTCCAGCGCTCGCAGGATCGTCGTGGCAACTTCCTTCCAAGCGGCCGGTTTCTTGCGACGACTACCCTGCCCGCCGGTTCCCACCGCACTGCCACTAGGTTCGGGGGACGTCGGTTGTACCAGCATGGCGCACTGCTTGGCGTAGATCTTCCACTTCATCAGATCGTCGTTGATGTCGCGCAGCGTGCTCTTCTTGTTGCTCGTCACAATGTCCGTGTGGCCAAAGTCGACGAACTGAATGATCAAATCGTCGTGACTGTCGATGATCAGCGCCCGGTACCAAAGGTCGTCCGCCGAATACTGCGCGATACAGTGCCGATCAGCAGAAAAATCCCGCAACGGTGGAAGCGAGGACGCGATGATTTGCAGGTTCTCTTGCAACTGATGCAGATCCTTGAGGTCACTTTCCAGCTAGAAGGGAAAAATACGGAGGTGCGATGAAAAAACTGCAACCAACTTCCGACTGTTGTTATTTCTGAACCGATCGTTTCAGAATCTGCAATCTGGTAGATTTATTCCAGTAATAACTCATTTGAAAGTGAATTAATCGCTTGTGTCTCGTATTGAAGAAGCGGCTTTAATCCGCTTTAATCGGCTTTAATACGGAATCCGCGTTGCAGTGACCGAAAAATGGCCCGTGAACTGAACATGTCGCAATGTGCCATTCGACAAATATTGAAAAATGAGCCTTGGACTGAAGCCTTTGAAGTTCCAAAACGTGCAAGATCTTACCTATGCACAAAAATGCAGGTTCCTCGCGTCATTTGCACCGCACAATGGCCACCACCAAAATCACCATATGCCAAACCATTGGACTATTCTGGGGTATTTTGGAAAGTAAGGTTGGTACTAAAAAAATACCCAAGTGTCGATCATCTCAAGCAAGCGCATCGCCGAGAATGGGCCAAAACACCGCAGACCGCACTTTCGGGCAGTGTGCGATGCCTTCATCGACCGTCTGAAAGGCATAATTCGAGCCAAAGGTGGCCAATTCAAACAAATCTAATTGATTCAGAAATTTGATGTTTTTTCCGAAATGTTTTGCTTTAACTCAATAAAATAAAGGTATTTTCATCCCACCTTGTACATCAACAAAACTTCGTAAACTGTATCCTTACCTGAATAAACAGTTGACTCGGGTTGTCCACATGACAGATCTTTGCCCGGATCTTTTGATGCTTCGCTTCGTGATCCTCCACCGACGGACGCACGACGGCACCCGGGACCGGGGTCGACGCCTGGCGCTGGTTGAATATCATCTCGTAGTCCAGATCCGCCACCAGCTGCTTGTCCTTCAGCACGCTCACGATACTGTAGTCGTTCGAGGTGATGTCCACGATCCAGATGCTGTTGCGGAAGTCCAGCACGCTCAGCGTCAGCTCGTGACCCTCGGTCAACTGCGTGATTTCGTTCGCGATGCGTTCCTCTTCCACGCCCGCGATCGCCCCCATCGGTAGATGAACCTTGTGCGCGAACGCACTGTACTCGAGGAACTGCGGCTCGAGCTGCTTCAGCTCGCTGTGCTTCACCTGCTCCCGGTGCCCGTAGTCCACCAGCAGCACCTCGATCTTGTCCAGCTCCTGCAGCGAAACGATCTTCGCCCGATACCAACTGCTGTCGGATGGCGACTTTGAGACGCACATTTCGTGCATCGTCAGGTTCGCCAACGGAACGCCCTGCTGCCGCTGCTCGTAGTAGTCGAAGAGGTCGTCCATCAGCTGGGCGATTTCGTCCGTCCAGCGAACGTTCTGCACGTACAGACTGTTCATGCCCTCCACCTGCGTGACGTATACGTTGAACTTGCTCACCAGCACCGGCATCTCCGCGATCGTCGGCTGGGGTTGACCGGTAAGCGAGGGAATCAGCAGGGAAAGTACCAATCTGGAAACAATCGGGAAAAACAACATTATGTTCCGTTTAACATAAAAACGTTTCAATCAGCACTAAAGTTCACGAGTACATACTTTTCGTCACTCGTCACATCGACAACCTGGGCCGAGCAGTACCGATCGAGCCACTTGTTGCGTAGTTCCGCCAGGACCTCAGCCGAATCGGCGAGACCATCACAGTCATCTAGCCGGCAGCTAAACGTCGCACTGTGACCGAGCACCTTCACGCGGAAATTGCTTAATCCCTTCAGTTCGATTAGCTGCACCTTCAATGTTTGTCCCTTTAGTCGGGCGAGATCAATATCTATGAAATGACAAAGAGAAAATTTTACTAAACAGGCCAGATTCTCCTAAGAAATTTAAAGCTACTTCTCTTCGCCAGTAAACTTACCAACCAAAACCTGCACAATCAAACTGTCCGCGATGAGTTGCGTTTTAAGATCGCTTCCCTGCGTTTCCACCTTGCAATGGTGCTTTCCCTCGGCGGTGCGCTCCAGAAACGTCGCCTCAATTTGCTTTTCGTTACCGATGTACGCATCGATGCGATTCTGCAGTTCTTTCACTTCGCATAACAGGCGAATCTCAGGTAGGGCGCACGAGATGGCCATCGGTGCCAGCCGGGTGAAGCGTCGCTCCACCATCCACAGGTCATTGGACGACAGGACAAGTTTATTGCCGGCGTCCACCAGCTCTACCTTGTACTTCTGTACCGACTCGTTGTACTTAACCACCCGACCACGGTAGAACGCGTTATGCTTCGGGTGTCTCACGACGACAATCGATCCGGCGGATGGTTTCTGGGCCTTTCCCCCACCGGCGATGGCGGCTTGCTGCTGCTGCTGATGTTGCTGCTGGTTGCTCTTGTTACGGTAGAATTTTTGCAACTGCTTCATCATCTCGTGATATTTGTCTTCGTCGCTCCGTAGCCGGACGAAAAATTGCTCGGGCGAGAACCACCACGAAAGGACGACCTCAAGCTTGGTGTTCATCGGCACGATTTGCTCCGGAAAACTGCTACGGTACGGCACGTAGTCATCCGTGGCGGGCTGAGTATTAGACGAGGCAGTAGGCTTGAAGCTGTGATACAAGAATAAGGAAATTATAAGAATGTTGCCATTTTGCACAATTCTATGATAGTGCATCTGTTTATCCTTTTCCGAAGAAGAAACAAAAGCAACATGAGTTATCGAATTTGTGGAAATACACCACCATCATAGAACAATCGCCATGTCAACTGTGCAAGATTTTACCTTGGTTGTTACACATACTCGGTAAACAAAGTAACCTACGTTAATTCATACATTCGATTACTCACTTTTCCGTAGTAGGCACTGGAGGAGGATAGAAATCCGATGGGTTACCGAAGCTACGCACTTCAGCCCTATTGTTTCGTTCGTTCGCAAAATTTGCAGGAGGACTGATCCCATCCGAGAATCGATCATCGTGTTCGTAATAATACGGCGTTGGGTTCCTGAACGGAGAAAAACGAAGATTAGATTTGTTAATAGGATACAGGCATCTTTATGTCAAAGCAACACTTACCGTTCCTTATTGAACCTTGGAATGTCATAGCGTGCCGCACCATTGCCAGCAGGTGTTACGAAGGGATTACGCTTATTATCCTGCTTATTGTTGTTGCTCGAAGAAGAGTCTCGGCTACTGTTCCCAGATCGATTGTTGCGCGGTGGGCTTGCGTGTAGGTCTGCTCCTCCACCCGTCTGCTGCTGCTGCTCATATCCCGAGCTCTGGTGACCCGGCAATGGAGGCCCTCCACTCCACTCGTCATTGGTAAGATCGATGTAGTCGGCATGGCTCGATGATACACCGCTTGACGAGAGAATCCCGATTCCCTTACCCGAGTCCGTACTAGTTCCCAAGAGCTGCTGTTTTTGGTTAGTGGCCTGCTCCTGTTGTTTATTCGGAACCCAACCTCCTCCAACCTGGGGCAGCTGGGGCTGTGGTAGAATGATTTCCGTTGCCTTTTGACCACCACCCGGTTGCTTACTTTGTGCCTTCTGTTGGCTATTTTGTTGGTCTTTGATGAACTTGGCCGGATTCTTTAGTTTGAGCAGCTTCTTAGACACGTTCAACACGGGCGTTTCAGACTCGTCGAAAAGGTTCACGATCGTTTTACCATCGCGAACATCGCACACAACCAGCTTGAACGTTTTCCTCTCACCATCCATGCCCTCCGAGAGCATTTCCAGCTGGGGAGTGGACAGCTCATCGCTGGTGGCATCCTCAAAGCCTTCGAGGCAGCATTCGTACGCTTCCGGGCGTTGGTGCACGAAACTGGGCGAAATACGCCTCAGCTGACTCCGCTCCACCGTTATGCAGTTACCGTAGTCGACGAGACGCACCGTAACCTTCTGTCCGATTTCAACCACTTCCGCCCGATAGAAGTCATTCACCCCGAGGTTTACCGCGAACGCATCACCTACCTGTATAGCGCCCGGAATGATGCTATCCCGACAGTGGGCACTCAAATCATCCATCATCTTGTCGAACGCGGCCACATTGTCGATGGTGTGGACGAAAAACTGCGCACATGATTGGATAAACCGGATCACCACATAATAATTTCCACCCCGTTGTAAACTTCCCGGCACCGGATACTTGTACAGGTTGGCCCGGCAGTGCGCAACCAGTCGGTTGAAAATGTTTTCACCATTCTCGTACAGCTCACAGTACGACACGAACGCGGCACCCTCCGGGGGCATCACCTTGAGAGTGAGCACTTTTCCTCCAACGACGCGTGAAAAAATGTTCGCCACGTCCGCATTAATTTCCTCCAATATGCGCACGTTCGAGAGGGCGAAACGGGTGGAGAAGATTTCGTACTGCAGAAACTCCGGTGGAATCTCGTACAAGCTGCTCGGAAGGACGGTTTCTGAGTGGCCATAGTCTACGTACGAGACCGTACACGTGCCATCGCGCCGGAGCGCCGTGATGAGGGCCCGATAGATGGTGAAGTTCTTAGAAAAACGTGCCAAACAGGCCATCCCCAGCTGTAGCTTCCGGTTCATGGGACGCAGCGGAACACGCGACAGCGCAGCCATCATTTGCTTGAGTGTATGCTCCGTCGATCTAAGCTGCACCATAAACTGCTTTGGGCCGTTCTGCACGTACGAAACGTTCACCTCGTACAGCGTGCCGACGCTCAGCGTCGTCGCATTGAATGTTAATCCATTTGTCGGAGTGCTGGCCCTTCCATGGGTCAGGCTGGGCGCTCGCAGGACGTCATGTTTACGCGACTGGCTACTCGAGCGAGGTTGGTGCCCGGTCCCGTTCGGGATGTCGGATCGCACACTCCGTCCACCCGGTCCGTACGACACCACGAGATCGGGAGAATAGCCAAAGTCGCTCAGCGTGTTGAGGTTAGGCTTAACAACCGGTGCCCGCAGGGAACGCGCCGGTTGTAGGTTCTTGGCTACTTGACGCGGATTAATATTCATATTGAATCCGCGTCAGTTTCGCTGCCTACTACGGAAAGTTTCCTTCTGCAAAGAAAAGGGAAGAATTGCAATCTATACACACATCGATCCCCAACCACACGAAATACTCACTGAGCCTACTACTTTTTCGTCCCACGATCGGATTCACGTTGTTGCGTTTTTTCACGGAATTTACTCGCTAGTAGAACATTTTCGTCTACCTGCTACGAGACGTTCACTATGGCGGGGAGTCGTGTGTATTTGGTATGTGTTATGATAGCGAATCGCCAGTCAGCAACTGAAACGGAAACCGAACCAAGAAGCAGAGCGAACAATGCGTTAAAAACGGCGCACTGGAAGATGTCTGTGGATATGAAAAAAAAGCTAAGCCATTTACGCACCACTTCTTCCACGGATGGATGAAGCGAATCTCACCCCCGATCTTTTCGCATTTTCCTTTTGAACATCTTTTTTATTTGATCTGCACTTTTTTTCCTCGTTGTGAAGAGGTAACGCATACAGAAATACGAAATAGTACCGTTATCATCCTCCATTGCATTGGAAAATGCACGAAAGCCAAATTTATCGGCAGAGCTTCTGTGTTTTTCTTTTCATTTTACCAATTGGTGATGTAGTTTTCCTTTCGATCGGTGCAGTTTTTGACTAGCGCAAACATGCTGAGATCATCGACATATTGAAACTGCATCGATCACAAATCGCCATTCTTATCTATGCTACCAAATTACAGCATGTGTAAAATGCGTTAAATAAAAAGCTTAGTCATTTTACAGGCTACATTTTCATAAAAATCCCCTAAGTATTACAACAAATATCCTCCGGCTTTATAATCAGGCACCACCTTTCCCGACAGTAGTACGTGGGATGCACTATAACCTGTATTTCGCTAATCCTCTAATTGCGTCGACAAATGCATATTTTGACGGAAGGGGTGAAACTTTGGAATGGTAACTCACCAGCTGTATTGCCGCTACAGGTTAAAAGAACTTGCTTTTCGAATATCGTTAACTAGTTCGTTGGTAGTCCAGCGAAACCTTCCTCGTTTTAGTGAACGTTGTCCGTGTGTATACCACCGATGGAATGCAACAAATGATAATGGATGGGGAAGATTAGTGAAGCAGAGGACGATGTCAAGAAAAATTAAGCATAACCAAGACTAAGTGAGAGAAGGTTGCACCGTGTAGATTACTTAGACAACCACAATAGTCCACTATTTTGAACAACCAAAACCAACATTTGTTTTCATATTGAAAAAACGGTCGTCGTCGATATTTCAAATCTATCTTCTGCAAACAAAAGCCGAGAAAACGATCAAGTATGAGTTGTATTCAACAGAAGTTATGTTTTAAACACCTTTTGGCATACTTTATTCCAAAATGATCGTCAGTAAAGTCAGCTACGGTTCCACCTTAACTAGGTTAATTACCTTGGGCACAACTGAATCAGTTGCCGCTCTTCAAACCGGTGTCAGTTTGGTAAACATAACCTCCCGCCTTTCTGTTTTTGTACGCTTGCAAAAGGCAGCTGTTTGACTAGCATTGCATTTTAGTTTTGTTTTAGCACTGACGTAGCGAAGAGTGTTGAATAAAGTGTGTGCTAACGAATCTGAGAAACTTGCGATGGCTAACTTTGATCTAGGAACGATATCAAGCGCCCTGACCGACCTGGACAAGAACGGCGTCGAATGGGTTGGAAAAGCGTCGAAGTGGGGAACGGAAGCAGAAGGTACGTCCTCGTGCCGCATATACCCATCGTAGTGGCCTGTTCGCGCTGGTAGAAATTTCAGTCCATTTTCATTATTTTCGTTCGTTCAGCGCTGGATCTTATCAATACCATCAACGAGTGTCCGGACATGCGTTTTCTGAACTTGGAAGGTAATACACTCGGTGTGGAAGCGGCAAAGGGGATTGCAAAAGCGCTGGAAAAACATCCCGAATTGAAACGTGCCCTTTGGAAAGATCTATTCACCGGTCGTATGAAGGAAGAGATTCCGATTGCTCTGAAAGCACTGGGCCAGGGTATGATAACGGCCGGCGCACGGCTGACCGTGCTGGATTGCTCCGATAATGCTCTCGGACCGAATGGAATGGTCGGTCTGGTCGATTTGTTGAAAAGTTCCACCTGCTACACACTGCAGGTTTGTTTATATGTCACCAAAACTAGCCCACTATGTTATAAATGTATTTTTTCTACTTTCAACGACTCAGGAACTGAAGCTGAACAATTGTGGGCTAGGAATTGAAGGTGGAACCATGCTCGCAAAGGCACTTCTGGAGGGACACCGTGGTAGCGTGAAAGCGGGTCCACCACTGGCTCTGAGAGTATTTATCGCCGGTCGCAACCGATTGGAAAACGCGGGCGCTAAAGCTCTATCGGAAATGTTTGCCACCATCGGTACACTCGAGCAAATCGAGATGCCCCAAAATGGAATCTACCATGTGGGCATCACGGCCCTATCGGAAGCATTCAAGTCGAACCCAAACCTTCGCATTCTCAACTTGAACGACAACACGATCGGACCACGAGGAGCGGCCGCCCTATCCGAAGCACTGCCGACACTGACGAAGCTGAAAGAGATTAACTTTGGCGATTGTTTGCTGAAAACTAAAGGTGCCTCGTTCATCGGGGAAGCGTTGCACGAGGCACATACGGAACTGGAAGTGTTGGATTTTAGCTTCAACGAAATTGGTCCAGACGGTGGCTTTGCGCTGGTGAACGCAACTGCAAACAAGACTAAATTGCGCTCACTCGTTCTGAATGGCAACCAGTTCGGGGAGGAGAGTTGCGAAAGCATGAAGGAGCTTATGCGAGACTACGGTCGGGCGTCCGCAATGGGACCGTTGGACGAGGATGCCGGTGACTGTGACGGAGAAGAAGAAGAGGATGAAGAGGACGACGATGATGAGGCAGGAAGCGAAGAGGAGGACGATGAGGACAACGATGGCGAGGGTGCAGAAGAAACGGAGGAAGAGGACGACGAGGAGGTGGATGAAACGGTCGAAGGGTACGACGATGAGGAAGAAGATTCCGAAGAGGCCCTTCTGACACGTATGAAGGAGCATAGCATGAAAGCGAACGGGGGAAGCAACAATAACGATACATCCACAGTTTCCGTTGATCTGGACACCACGTTACCGAATACGGTCGATTCCTTCTGTCGCACGCACTATCCTTCGGAGGAAATGTTCCAGTCGCTGGCAGATCAGGACAAAGCGGCTGCCTTCCGCGAGTACCTTGGCGCCATTCCCAAAGCCGACTATCTGGTACATGTGGCCTTCACAATTCTCAAATGTTCAGAAATAAGTGAGCGACAGCCGGAAGCTCTCAATGTGGCATGCGCCCTTTATAAGGACGCCTTTGAGTTTGCCAAAGCGAACAATCGGTTAAGAAGTTTCCGTAACTTTGTTCTCATCCAGCTCGGACTGCTGAAGTCGGAGGATCGCAGTTTCCGGCCGAGCTACAACATTCAGGGGTGCCGGTATGCGTTACGAAACGCCATGAGCAAAAGTTACGTACCAGAAGAAGAAGCGAATATTTTTAAAACATTTCTCGAGCATAGAGGCTAAAAAGGGAAATGCAACGATTCCACCGTAGCAAGCGGTGTAATAGTTTCAACCGTCGTAATTTTTCATATTTATGTTTATTCGAAAAATCCCTTTAACCAAACAAGATAAACCTCTAGGCACATCCTGTGAATGATGCTTAAAGCTGTAATGGCGTCTCCTTGTTAGTTCTGAAATTCCGAAACAATCCAGCAGGCGTGGGATACATAGCGGGGTGGTTCACGGTCTACTTCCTGCTGCTCCTCGTTAATCGTTTGCTGGGCCGCTGTGAAGTATTTCCTGCGGAATTCCACTGTTGTACGGAACATCATTTGTTCCTGTCCCGTAGTTGCGTCGTAGCTTGGATAAGCCGTTGTAACACAAGACACAGGTACTGTACGCGGAACGATGTACATTTCGCTTATAACGGATGGTTCCTCACAGCGCATCTGGGCGCATACGAATTGTCTGTATGAAAGAAATTTCTCAACCGATACCGAAATGGATTGTTCGTACCTCCTATTTATCGGGAAAAGAATGAAACTTAGCTTTAAATTGGCTTTTCAGCAAACTTGTCCCAACAGCAGGATACTAACAGTTTTACATCCAATCCTTCGAACACATGCACAGCCAGCTGCGATGATGTTATGCTTTCTGCTGCAACAGTAGGTTCCGTTGAGTAAACGAATGCCGATACTTTATGGCGTTTTAAAGAAGGATTGACGATTGGTGATAGGTAGAAATTGTTGTTAACATCGTTGTTGTTGTTATAGATGCCGTTCGACGCAGACGAAGAAAATCGCCTTCTACGAGTTGCTGGATTGCACGGTGAAGAACGAGGAAGTAAATGCATTCGGAGCATAAATGATTGCAGTGAAACCATCGTGGAAGGCGATACGAATCAGAAAACTTTGAGATACAGTTTTATCTTGTCATCAACGGTCGTGGTTTAGAATAAGAACACTATAAGCTATCGTCCATTAGAGTCACACTGTGTCCGGTCCACTAAGGAACGACTGAACGGTATCATGAAATTAAAAATGGCCGTTGAAGACATCAAATGATTTAACCCTTGAAAGCACAGAATAATGGAAGAAGACACTAAATCACAAAGGGCATTTGACGAAAACCGTTTAAAGCATCGTTTTGGAAAATAGTTTAAATTCACATTTTATTATACACCACGACATAGGCATTCCACAAGACTGGTTGACTATAGTAGCGATCCGTTGCAAATGCAAAAGTACCATGTGTCGTTTTTCAAGACAAGGATTGATTAGAAAATTCTCACACGTATAATTTTGTTTTCAAAACAACCTCATCATTCGTCATGATATCAATGATATGATATCACTTTGCTTATTTTTAATCCCATTTCGTCACTTACGTCGGGAATACATTGACGCAAGATTGACGCACTATAATAACATACTTAAATTATTCAACTGTACATTCTGGCCATCATTTACAGCGATAGTATTAAAGTGCTATTTTGCGCCTTAAACTGTAGGCAAATCAAGCGGAGTGGCACCGGTTTCGTTTGCCCCATTATCGTCCGAAGAACGGTCGGAGAGCAAACGCCGTCTTTGGAAAATTCGCATTAAGTCACTATTTCCGCTGATCTTCGTAATGCGTCGAATGGTACGTTCCTGATTAACTGCCGATTGTTGTTGCATGTTCTCCGTAGGCGATTCTGCAGGCCCCACTTCTCTCGATTCTTGCTCCGAGCTGCTGATCACGTTCTTCGTGACTTCAGTACTTATTAAATCCGTCCGAACGGTGAGCAAGGGATGTGGCTGATTGTCGTTAGAACTGTTGGAGACAGCCGCTGGCGCGTTTTGTGGGATGAACATAGCAATCCGTAGGGTGTTCATTTGTGCTTCGCGAGCATTCTGAAGTTTCACAATTTCCTGATCGATTTCCATACGCTCGCCATTGAGCTTCATAATTTGTCCATCGATTTCCATTTTTCGTTTGAAAAGTTCCACTGTTTGCGCATCTATCGATTGCATTCGATTCAGGATCATGACCAGTTGCTGCTGGGACGATGACATTAGTTCGGGGAGCATCGTAGTAGGCAAATCCGGTTGCTCAGTTGGAAAAAGGTGATTTAAACTGGGCACTGGGTGATTTAAAAATCGTTCGGAAGGGCAAGGAGTGGAAAGCTGGACACCTTCGTTCAACATAGAAACTTGAGCTTCGGTGTGTGCGGTTGGTTCCACCAAAGGAATCGTCTTAAAAGCCTCCGAAGGTTGTGCCGATGCGTCTGCAATGGTCATATTATTATTTTCGTTTTCTGCCAACGATCGTACCTCCGAAATTCTGATGTCCGAAGCATTTTCAAGCTGCGGACGTACCGTGTTTTCTTCACGAGTTTTTTTATCGTTAGAGTTTTGAGTCGGTACAACATTCTCTTCACAGGGATTTACTTCCTTGCAGTTCGAGGGATGTGTAAAATTCTCTGTACTGGGATTTACACCCTCACACTGTAAAGTATTCGCTTGATTTCCATTCTGTTCCTTAGAATTCGTAGCATTGACAATAATCGGTTGAGTTGGATGTGGTTCGCTGCAGAGTGTAGGAAAGACCATTTTTTCTTGATTGGTTGGATTAGGCTCCATGCCGATAACAGGATGGAGAGCAATTCGTTGACTTGCCTCCTCGTGCCTTATCGACTGAATATTGGTTTCGCTTGTATTTGGTTCCTTCGAGCTCTCTACGGTTGGTGTTACCGCTTCAGGACCACGAGGCTTTTTAGCGCCGTGCCACAGTTTTTGCTTACCCTTAGGTGAGCCTCCATACTTAGCTTTGAAGGGTTGATGCTGGTTTTTGTTACCTGGAGGAGAACCGTTCCAACTTCGTTTCCCATTGCTATTGCACTGTCCTTTGGGATAGTTTGCTCCCTCTTTATGTGGAGAAGATCGACTTGAAATCGGAATCGGTTCAGGCGATTTTATACGCAGACTACTGTTCTCCCCTGGCACCAGCTCAGGTGTCACACCTGTCACAACCCATCTCGAGTTTGACCAGGGGAGAGACTTGGACGTCCCAGTACCAGGTTTAGGATTGGTCTTAGGCTTGGGACTGGTTATGGTTGCGTTTCCGTTGCTATTGCCTTCCGGTACCGGGGACTGAGTAGATTTTTTCTTGTTCTTTTTCTTTTGTTTTTTCTTTCCTGTCGGTGAAGGTTGTTCATTATCCCCGAAAGATACAATTGAATGGTCTACCATCGTATTTTGTGTGGTACCAGCTACTGGGGGCGTTCTTTGAGTTGGAACAGAAGGTTGTATTTGAATCATTATGTTGGTTTGCTTCTCCGCTACAAACGAGGCGTTGGCATTACTGGCAAGTGGTTTCAGCTGTGGTATTTTTTTTCCGCCAGCTGCAACACTTTTCGTGGGTTTAACATTTCGCTTCGGAGTTTCCATGGATGGTAGAACAATATTGGTACCATGTTTTGATAGACAAACTAATGATGTCGTATTTGCTCCCGTTCCCGGAAAATCACTGGGTGATTTAACGTGCGAATCATTAGCGATTTCGTTACCGTTACTTAAGGCGGTGCTATTTGTTTGAATAATTTGTGTCCCATTTGTGGGAAGTGACATTTGCCTTGGAGTTTGTCCTGTTTGTCCAACATTGTTAGTATTCGTTTCGAGACGCTTATTGAGTTCATACACTGTATTGACGTGCAAAAACGAGCCTATCTTCCATGGCTGCATTTGGTTTGAGATTAACGTTTGATTTCCAGGTTCTTCAGCTGGTATGATAGCCGCATGTTGGCTTGGAAAGATTGCAACGGGGAACACATTGTTCAAACCATGCGGGGCATCCTCCGTAGCTTGTGTTTTGTCGGAAGCAAAACTGCTTGAGATGCCATTTTCTTTATCTTGCAGGTTCACATCTTGATTATTGACCGCTTCTGCTGCCGGTTTGTCTGCTGCACTCGGTTGATTATCGTCCTCAACAATAATAACAGTTTCTGAATCCGCTTCCGCAGAATCCCGTGCTTCTGAGCTAGCAAGGTCGAAAAAATCCAAATCCAATGCATGCCCTATCTGCTCTAGCAACGCCGCCGGTATCTTTTCCGCATCGATAGCTTCATCCGGTGCGAGCGCATCGCTACCAAAATTACGCTCCTTCGCTCTAACCGCATCGGCTAGTGTAAAGTTTTTCAACTGCTTTCTTACTTCCGCGCGTAGCTTGTTCTGGGCGTGCTTGTTCAGTGCCGTCTCGTACTTGCCCGCCGGATTGTCAATCATCTGCTTCAGGTTGTACTTGCTCATCGTTGTCAGCTGGTTGATAAGCTTTCTAGTCACCTGTTCGGCACTTTTCTGCAGCAGCGCAGAGTCTGCCGCAAATGTTTGCGCCTTATTGGCCGGTTTGGTGGTTGTTGTCGATCCTGCTGGCGGTAAATCGTTGGAACTACCGGACGTAGGAGAGCGTATGCTTCCCGACTCCTCGCTTGGCTCATTCAGGGAAGTCGGTGCCCTTGAGGAAGCAGCACTGGAAAGCATCTTGATCGCTTCGTCCGCGATGAGTTTACTGATTAAGGCATTGTGTGTATCCATCATTGGTTTTCTCAACGGTGACACGTTAAGCTAAAAAGGTTTATGAGAAAAATGTTCAGCGATTTCGAAAAACACTCTTAAATAACAATCTTACCCCGGAAAACGTGGTCTTAATCTTTTCTTTAACCAGCATGTTCATACGTAAGTCTTCCTTTGCCTTTCGATCATCAGCAGGTTGCATATCTTTGGAGACCCTTCTAACCGGCCTTATTGATACAGAAGATTTCGAACTGAGCATTAAAAATAATTAATTTTATGGCTAATCTTAATACAAACAAGGTAAATTTACTTACTCCTGGAAATTGGTGGGCATACTTAAACTGCTAACTGGAGGCAGCTCGCCGGGTTGTGGATGGTTTGAACCATCCGCTGGCCGGCACTCGGACTCATGTGGTACAGTGCTCGAGGAATGCGGACGGGTATTTCCACCGCGGCCATAGCTCGAATAGCTTCGACCATCCCTGTCCCCGTATCGGTAGGGCTGTGAGTGATAGGGCCAGTGCCGGTTTGGATATCGGTCACGATTTTGTTCATATCTCCAGTTGCCCGACCTCGACCAGGGCGAATATGGTTCTCGTCCGCTCGTCGACCAGCGTCGGTAATGACTCGGATACTCTCTATCGTTTGAGCCCTTTTCCCTGCTTGATGGCGTGTACTTGTCGTCCATCCTTGGGACATCCTTTTTGAGCGTTGTACTTGGGTTGCTCATAGTTTATGCAAGATGAGGGATTATTTTATTGTGATTTTTCTTAACTGCTTAGTTTCTTCCATTCGCCGAATCGTATCCTGCGAAACGTAATTTATTGTGTTAAGCAATTTACATACTCCTTTTATGAAGAATATCTGTAAAATTTACCACCAATTAGCTGATTCCAGAGTAAAAGTAAAACAACCTTCACATGATGTCGACAATCTATAGCGTCTTGTTGTCGAAGGCCGTTCGCTTCACACCGAAAAAGACTGAAGAACCACAAATTTGGTCAGCAACATAGCTTTTTCTAATGGAAATTACATATGTTTTCTACGACAAATCGGATACTCTTTTATGTTATGGACGGTACCAAAATAGCACCACCTACAAATTGTGCCGCGATCGGTACGAAGTTTACACAAAACTACTCCGCGAAGTGTCACAGAATGTTGATGTTTTTATCTGCTGTGTGTGAGTGTGTTGAAAGTTGCGAATTTATTTTCCCGTGTGATACAATTGCAAGAAATAGATAGTTGGATTTAAATCAAGTACGAAGATTGATTTATCTAATATTATTAGTCCTATTAGTCCTCCTATTATGCATAGGAGTGCAAATGATTTTCTGTAATTATCGGTCCTTGATAGAAGTAGAGTGCATATTATAAACTGATCGAGATCATCAAGCATGTTTTGTTGTTTTGACATGCATAACTTTTCACATAAACAATTGAAGTAAACTCGGGCTGTTTACCGGTGCGCTTTGTGCAAAAAGGTTTAGGTTCAACGGGTGTAAAACAATTTCCTACCGCGTAGTTTTAGCCTCCCGTTCCAATGGCTGGCACGATGAAACCAAGCCCCAGTAAAAAGAGTTCCTCATCGAAAGGAAAACAACGTACCAAATCATCCAGCAGTGGCAGCAACAATGCTAATCAGCAGCATCAGCAATCATCGTCCTCCGCGAATGCTTCGCAATCGACAGTGAACAGCAATCAAATTTCATCACAGCAAGCGTCGAGCACCAAACATTCGATCCTCCAAAGCGATTCTTCCGGAAACGATGGGTCGAATGTTGGTGCCACAAAAGAAAAGGTATAGCGGAAACAGTTTTGCTAGAAATTATGTGTATCATTTACAATTTCGATACCAGTCTTCTTTTAAAGTATACGCCGGATTAAGTTCGCGTTCCGTGCGGACCGCTTGGGAGCAGCATGATAAACAGGAAACGGAGGTATCCGCCGAAGTGTATGAAAAACTCGCGGAAGACACAACATACAAGCTGTGGGAGCTGGCCAACGTAAGGCCCATTTTATAGTACACAGTCCAGGTTCTTTTCTAACTTATTGCTTTACAACCGGCGCAGAATATCAAAACATACGCACGCCATTCAAGTGGACGGGTATCGTACGATTTGGTAAATGAAGTGCTGCGAGATGCCGATGTGCCGCCGGTCGTCGGAGCCAACAGTCAACCCTGGGATAAGATCGAGTACGATGGAGCTTATTTCTTCAATTCGGTAGGATTTGTGGTACAGGAAAGTGACCTATGATATAGGTTATTTATATGGCATTTATTTTTACCGTACAGGACGAAGTGCTTGACTTGCGTGAAGAGTATATCAAACATATTTCTCTGGAGCAGCCCAATCTGCCCGTACTTTCCACCACATGGATGGCCGAGGCGGATATTGCGGAGGATCTCATAGCGTTACATAATAATATTTGCGATGGTGAGGTGGCTACCGGCCTTTGGAAAGCGAACACCAAAATAACTGTAATCGTTACTTACTTTTAGCAATTTTCATTGGAGATGAAGCATGTTTTAATGCAGCGATAGATATTCTCCAATACAACCAGCACACTCCGTCGTTGATGAAACTGCTGCTAACAAAAGCAATCGAAATGCTAGGTTTTGAGTACACCGAAGATACGCTGCGCCGTTCATTGGAATATTTAGAAGCTCTGGTTCAAAGCTATCACGTTTCGCATTCGGAGCTTACGCTCGAGTTAAGTTTACTCAGTCAGCTGTTTGTTAATCTGCTGCTTGGCCCGGCCGGTTACGTTCATTCGAAAATTTTACAATCCACCGAACAACCGTTGGGTGATACAACGCTTGCCGGTGCCGATGTTCAGCACCAACAGCAAGGACTCGATACAATTTCACCGCTGTTTAACAACCCAATGGGGCTTCTGGAGAATAACCTCCCCCCAGTGGAGGACTCCAACAATTCCAACTCAAACGCAACGGAAGAACTGTTGCGTAGCATCGAAAACATAAAAGGTGGTGCCGATGGTATTGACATCAATATCAAGGATGAATACGAGGCCCTGTTCTCAATGGTGCAAGGACTTGGCAAGCAGGAGGGCGTCGATGAAACTATGGCAGAAGCGGAACCACTGACCGGTGGATTGGTGGAAGGAGGTAGCTTTCAGATTAAAACGGAATTCGATCCCGAAGCGTACGAAGTAAATGCTGCGAATTTCATTATGCAACAAACGGCCCAGGGAGTGGGAGCAGCCGAACAAGGTGCGACCGCTTCACTGTCCGATGGTGGAATGCTCACAAACGACATGCTTAACTGTCTTGCGGCTGGAGCATCGGCAACGATGGACACCGGTACCGATGTGGGCATGTTTGCCGATGTGAAACCAAACGTGCATAAAATTAAACTGGATTCCTCAACTCCACCAACGCTCATCGACGCCGATCCGGAGGAAAATGTAAGCCTTCCGATGTCGGAAAGCAGCGACGGTGGCGGCGAAGTCAATAATCCCAACTCCACGACGCTTGAGAGCGAAAACATTACTACCCTCATCTGTGAGGACTATCTCGTCGACGACGTGTGCCGGGTGATTGGACTTTGTGCCAGCAAATGGGGATTCGTGGAGCAAGAGTGTACGTTTCTTCTTGCCGAACGCCTGCAGCGATACTTTCAGGAGCGCAAAGTGGCCACGGTTGACTTCAACTGGTTGTCGCGAATATTTCGCGGTTTGTGGTCCATCGGGGAGATTGCCTTCAGGGAGCTGCTGGCATATTTCTATCAAATCGACAGTCAAACGATTCCGGAGTATCTCGTTTCGCATTTTAATGTAGGTAGCATTAGAGTGAAGAGTTTTGCTGAATTATTACTCTAATCGACGTTTTATCCTTCTATAGACTGCAGCAATTTTCCTGAGTGGACGCGAGGATATCTTTTTTTATGAATATTTATACGATGTCTGCGGAGATAGTTTGGGCCCGTTCTTGTATAGCTATGATCGTAAGTGTACTATACTTCCATCAACACTCCTCCCTATATAATAGTATATGATTTTGCAGAATATATCGAAAAACAGCATTTAAAGTACCACCGAAAGCGACAGAAAATTATTGCAATCAAAAATTGCTACCGAGTGTCAGCCAAGGTGTTTCCCCAACTATTGCCGGCAGCATCCTACACCGCTCGTTTGCCGAAAGCGCCCGCTCTGGCACTGCTGGAAGCATTCGAAGACTACCATAATGCCCGTTTGCCTGCAGTGCCACATCCAAATCAGCCACCCAAGTCTCGGTTCGGGTTCAGGTTCGCCGGCTGCCGGCCGGTTCCGCTGAAAACGGTCAAGCATCGGGTTAAGGGAGCATCATCTTCGACAGGATCAAGCAGTTTTCAGCAGAATGCCGCTGCCGTCGACAATGGAGTGAAGCAAAACGCAGCTATGTTAAAAATATTTAATTCGAAAATTGTCGTCGCTCGACGTCGCCTGTTATCGTCGGTTACAAACGAACCTCCGGTACGGAGTGTGTTTTGCTATGGCTCGTGTACGTTGTAAATTTGATCGATTTGTTTTAGAATCGTATGGTAATATTTAAAAAAATAAACTTATAATACAATCAGCGATGTTTCAATTTGTTCAAGGAAATGTTTGTTCGAAACAACTGAAAATAAATGGCTGAAATGATTGTCATCCACACCAGCACTCAAGTACGAGAAAATTCAAACTTGCTGCATCCAAATCAAAACAAACCATGCAGCCTACTCTGGTCACCCGATCAACCACGAACCGCATTGCATGGCAATCTGTCAGCCACGTTTATTCAAGGGAAAGACAATTCTCGGTGTAGTTCACGCTCTGCTTTGCGGCAAACTCTACTACACGTCGATTTCATCATCTTTTCTGCAAAGTTAGTGAAAAGCGATCTCTTCGAGGCGGCTCAAGATGGTGCTCGATTTGGATTTGTTCCGTAGCGACAAAGGTAACGATCCGGAGAAGGTTAAAGAGAACCAAACGAAGCGATTCAAGGATGTGGCACTGGTGGAGACGGTCATCGAGCAGGACAAGGAGTGGCGCCGGTGCCGTTTCAACATGGACAATTACAACAAACTAAAGAATCTCTGCAGTAAGGAAATCGGTGAAAAGATGAAGAAAAAGGAACCGCAGGGGGACGAAAGCGAACCGGTACCGCAGGCGGTGGTGGACGAACTGGGGGAAATGCAGCTCAATTCGCTCAAAACCCTGACCGTGCACCAGATCAAGAAGGTTCGCACGATGATCGACGAAGCGGTGGTGGAGAACGAGCAGAAGATGAAGGAGGTGGAAGCGAAGCGCAATGCGGCCCTGCGCGAGGTCGGCAATCATCTGCACGAAAGTGTGCCGGTCAGCAACGACGAGGACGAAAACCGGGTCGAGCGTACGTTTGGCAACTGTGAAACGCGCCAGAAATACTCGCACGTAGATCTGATTGTTATGATCGACGGTATGAACGGCGACAAGGGTGCGGTCGTGTCCGGAGGTCGCGGATACTTCCTTACCGGACCGGCCGTGTTTCTGGAGCAGGCACTGATCCAGCATTCACTACACAGCCTGTACGCGAAGGGTTACACGCCGCTCTACACACCGTTCTTCATGCGCAAGGAAGTGATGCAGGAAGTTGCCCAGTTGTCCCAATTCGACGAGGAGCTGTACAAGGTGGTGGGCAAGGGCAGTGAACGTGCCGAGGACGGTACGGTGGCGGATGAAAAGTATCTCATTGCCACCTCGGAGCAGCCGATTGCGGCGTACCATCGTGACGAGTGGGTTCCGGAAGCGGCGTTACCGATCAAGTACGCCGGCCTGTCCACCTGTTTCCGGCAGGAGGTTGGTTCGCACGGTCGCGACACCCGCGGTATCTTCCGGGTGCATCAGTTCGAGAAGGTGGAACAGTTTGTGCTGACCTCGCCGCATGACAACAAATCGTGGGAAATGATGGACGAGATGATTGGCAATGCCGAGGCTTTCTGCCAATCGCTCGGAATCCCTTACCGTGTGGTTAATATCGTTTCCGGTGCACTAAACCATGCCGCTTCGAAGAAGCTCGACCTGGAGGCCTGGTTTGCGGGATCCGGAGCGTTCCGGGAGCTCGTATCTTGTAGCAACTGCTTGGACTATCAGGCTCGCCGGTTACTCGTGCGCTATGGGCAGACGAAGAAGATGAATGCCGCTGTCGATTACGTGCACATGCTCAATGCAACCATGTGCGCCACGACGCGTGTTATTTGCGCCATCCTTGAAACGCATCAAACGGAAACTGGAGTAAAGGTAAGCTGGAACTCACGCGTTTACTCAACATTTAGTTTAATGATTGTTTTTTCGGTTAGGTCCCAGAAGTCCTACAGAAGTACATGCCGGAGAAGTATCGTGAGGAGATTCCATTCGTTAAGCCAGCACCGATTGACTTGGAACAGGCGGCGGCTGAAGCGAAGAAGGGTGGCAAAAAGGGTGCAACCGAGAAGAAAACTGGAACAGCAGCATAATTACCGTCCTTAGCAGCAGCAGCAGATCTGCCGCACATTTATCACGCGCAGAAGGATGTCGTCTAATTTATTTCAAATCCACGAATATGCGAAAAGTTGACATTTAAAGTGAGCATTTACATGTATGATGGTAAACGGTCGAAATAAAATAGGTTTCGGACGCATTTGCTTTCATTCGCCGGCGGCTTACGCGTCTATAATTGGCTTCTAATAAGCAAAAAAGATAAATAACTTGACCTTCTCCCTATCCATGAACGAAAGAAACATGAACACGGGATAAAAATCGATTAAAAACACAGGCCCCTTTTTAGTTTGAAGATAGGTTAAATTGAAAATTTATTGTGCGGTTTAGACCCTAAGTATTTTAATCATTAATGTTATTATTATTATTATTTTAACGTATTAATAATGTGTGTGTTTGTTCAGCTGTCCCGTTCCGCCCAGTACATTATCCCAAAATGCCTGGACCGATGCTAGTAATCATAATAGTAGTAATAGTTCATAATGGTGAGAATTGCGATAGTAGGTTAATCTGCAGGAAGTTTGACTTCGCCACTGCAGTTAGGCATTTTGTTTTTGCCCCGCACATTCGTACGCCTAGGTACGTAGCACATTCTAAAAAGGGTGTTGATAACGAGTAGCTAGAAACGCGAGCTAGTCCTAGTCTTAACTTGTTCTTTGGGTCAATTGTTGTTCTGTTTTTTTTTTATTCCTTACACACTACAAATTGAATTACGCTGGCGATTCACTCTTGATGAACAGAAGGCGATAAAACTGGCATCATATTTGCTATTACGCACATTTCATTTACTTCTCGCATTCTGCTTCTTCTACTTATCTAGCAAAAGATAGGTTTAAGGTAGTGTAATTGTTGATTTTCTTTTAAATCTTATTTTCTTGTAGTTGTTCTTTTTGTTTTGAATACCTCCGAGATTCGCTTTACGATAGTAGGAATAAAGACAAACGGCATAAACAGGGATGAATGATATAGAATATTGTATAATTACCGGGAAGTTTTTCCCTTCACCAAAGTTTCAATTTTTAAGATTTGTTTGAAAAACATAACGAACGATAGACCTATTTCAGTCCTGTCTACGACATAGCGAGTGTTCTTGTAACGGCGTTGCATTCACTCCAGCTCCCCAGCTCTACTGTCCGAGACAGAATGCCTTCCAATTCCAGCAACAATTTCTCCGATTGACATGGTCCCCCCGTCTCCATTCGGTGTAGGTAATACCGCAGGAGATGAAACAGAGCTGGTTCAACGATGGTCAGAATTGATACTTTTCCACAGTGTTCGACCGACAATACGAGCTACATACCTGTTTGAGGATCGATATGGCGATGAACACGGCCATAAGCAGTGCATAGATCGATCCCGTAAAGCAGAGCGCGATGCTAGAACAGAGGGAAGCGCAGTTTTAATTCGACACTTCCTGCCAGATATACTGCATCAAACTTAAGGCATACACAGGCAATTTATACTTACTCATACTGGAAGAAAATGTCAGTACAATCGTCCGGCATCATGACAATCACGCCGTACACGTTGAAGATGGGTGTCGGGTGGCAAACGGCGGTAAGGGCGAGATTGGCAAACAGCAGCAAGGTCAGCAGCGTAAAGATGCACCCCAGCAAATACAGCCGGTGGTTCGCTTTGCCAACGCAGCAGTTCAACCAAACGTTATGGTGATCCTGCTTCTGAACGCAGCTGGCGCAAACCTTGCAGTGATAAGCTCTCGGGGGTACGTACTTGCGGCACAGCTGGCATGCCAATCGGCTGCCATCGCCACCGACGCTTCCGCCGTCATCAGAATCGTCCCGATCAGATATCAGTACAGCTGTTTGCGAATCGTTTCCATTTTTGCAACCATCCACACCGATAGAGGCTCCGTTCGAGGCGTGCATCGTAATATGGCCCAGCGCAGCTCGTCGATTTGTTTTGAACAGAAAGATGAAGGAAAGGCTCAGCAGTGCTATGAAGGCGACATTCTCCTGCGGTAGAATTTCCAGCAGCGGAACGGTGAACTCAAACAGAAACAGCAAATAAACGCCGCTCGATAAGAACCAAAGGATGAAGAATTTCGACCTTTCGGGGAAGAAAACAGAACAAATTTGTTTTATGACTCAGTACATGGTGGGTGTGTATCTTTGTGACTTACTTTGGGAGTATTTTTCCAAGCAGGCGTTTCAAGTAAAGGAGCATAAGGGGGATCATTGTGAAGACGAAAAGGCTGCAGTAAAAGTTAACCGCTGCCAGAAGCTGTAGGCAGACGAGCAGCGCGATCGGTGCCACATTGTCCAGTGTGATCTGCTTCGCTCCACCACGCCACGGTACCCGCAAACGATCCTGAAACGTGAGCAGCATATTTCCCAGCTTCCCACCAACTGGTTTGCTAGGCGAGATATCGAAACAAGGGAGAACGTTCTGTTAAAGCAGCGTTCAACTTGAACTATTGATTTTTTTGGGAAAGTACTAGCGTTGAGATCAAACAACTCTTTCCCTCACATAGCCTACTCGTCATACGATGGTTGATAATGGATGGCAAAATAGCGGAGTGTAAAACATAAACGAGATATTTACCCTCTTTCCACCAGCGTTACGGGAACTTAAAAAGCCTGTTCCTGACCGGATGTTTTTATGGTACGCGGTGCTTGACTGATATGAAAATGTTACTTTATCTTAATTGGCACTAGCTTACGCTGTAGGCAAACTGGTCGATTGATTGCTGGGGAAGCACCGGGAACAATTTTACCATAGCATAAAAGAGAAGCGTCTGCACGTTTCCGGGTAATATATTGCATTGCATCGATGCAACAGCGAATAAGATTAAGACACCACACACGCGCACCTGCGGCCACACAGCTATTTGGGTCGGTACTTTTATGAATGCTGCATGGAAAATCGATGGGCTACGGGAAGATCTCCTGGGACCTGCCAGCAGGGGAGCTGCTTGTCCTAATGCGGGAAACGTAAATTCACTGATATGATATTTTTTCCCGACACAGCTTAGACTATGAGTCGCCGGGAATAATGTGTACCGAAATACCGCAATGGTTGTGCGGACAACGGCGGGTGTGCAACTACGGGATAACTAGCAGGCGTAAAATTTCGGTAAAAATAATCCAAACTAGTGGGGTATATCGAGCTGCACTCGAGCAAATAAACACAAACCTGCCCGCCGGACCAGCGGTACCAGTGGTGGTGAAGGCACTTTTCCAACAGCAGCAACCGCAGCACGTTACGAGCAAGTGACTTCGTTCATTGTGCCTATCGAAAAATTCACAACAGCACAATGGATCGATATCGTTGCGGGGATCGTAATCGTAAAAGTCGGCCGCAGTGTAGTATGATCTCATACTACCAGCCGTCCTAGGTTGGCTGTGCTTGTCCCGTCTCTGTCGTGCAAATGCTTTCGGTATCGAAATAAACAAACCGGCCGGTCGAATACCATCGCCGCGGTGTATGGTGTTGAATACTTTGAATAGGATTATCCGTGTTAAATGTATCGTAGAATTTAGATAAAGCATCAAGCTGTATTAAAGTCCTCGATAAGCTGTAATATAGGACGATTGAGTAATTTTGCATGATAAAAAAAATGCATAGTTTGAATATTATAGATGTTCCGGAAATTAGAAATATTTGATGTACGCCTATAAACGAACAACGTTGTCGTTGGTTTCAAACGTCAAACACGAAGCTAGCAAGAACTGTCAAAAAGTGAAAAATTCGACTGCGCGTCTCGGTTCTTTTCGCTGGTGACAATAAAATCCTTTTCGATATCCTCGATACGAATAGGTTCCGAGTGTGCGTTTGGTGCGAATAGCGAGTGCCTGGCCGTAGTGCAATCTGTCGGTCAAAATGTCGGTTCCACCGATAGCCGCTGCGCAGCAGTATGCTCCACCGATGGTGTCCCACTTCAACATACCACCGCCGGGTTTTGCGACCGGTGCTGCCGCGTCGGGTGCACCAGGACCGGGCGCTTCGGCGGCGGTAGCAGCAGCGGTCGCACTAGCGGCCGCCAACGGGGCGGTGCTGGATCCAAACGCGGTCGCAGCGGCACCCGTCGGTCCGGGAATCGCGCAACCGACGGGGATTGTTAGTGAGTGGTCCGAGCACAAGACACCGGAAGGGCGCACGTACTTTTACAACAGTATCACCAAGCAAAGCTCATGGGAAAAGCCGGAGGAGCTTAAAACACCCGCCGAAAAGCAACTGAGTCAGTGCCCCTGGAAGGAGTACCGTTCGGATGCGGGAAAGCTGTACTACCACAATACCAACACGAAGGAATCGCAGTGGGTTGCGCCACCGGAATTTCTGGAGCTAAAAGAGAAAGTTGCCGCGGAACAGGCGGCCGCCGAGGCTGCAAAAGCTGCTGCCCTTAAAACATCTGCCATGGCCAGCAGTATGCTAATGCAGTCGGTTGTGCTGCCAGTGATGTCGCCGGCTATTGCCGGTACAACGGCAAATACTGCCTCCGGTGGATCCGTCTCCGGGGACGTTTCCACACTTGCGGGGGTAACACCCGGATCGGCGGAGAATTCATCTTCCGCCCTCGACCAAGCGATGGCCGCGACACTGGCAGCGATCGAGGTTCCCGACGATCCGATCGACAAGAAGGACGACGAATCACAGCCGGGCCCAACCGAGGAGGAACCAGTGATGGAATTCAAGGATAAAAAGGAGGCCATTGAGGCGTTCAAGGAGTTTCTGAAAGAGCGCAACATTCCCTCGAGCTCGTCCTGGGAGCAGTGCGTGAAGATCATTCAGAAGGATCCGAAATTTAGTGTGTTCAAAAAGTTGAGCGAGAAAAAGCAGGCATTCAACGCTTACAAAACACAAAAAATTAAAGACGAACGCGAAGAACAGCGGCTGAAGGCGAAGCGGTCGAAGGAGGAGCTAGAAAAGTTTCTCATGTCGTCGGATAAAATGAACTCCACGCTCAAGTTCTACCGGTGCGACGAACTGTTTGCCAATTTGGACGTGTGGAAGTCGGTTCCGGAGCAGGATCGAAGGGACATCTACGAAGATTGCATTTTCAACCTGTCCAAACGGGAAAAGGAAGAGGCAAGAGTGATGAAGAAACGGAACATGCGTGTCCTGGGCGAACTACTCGAAGCGATGACGACCGTTAGCTATCAGACGACGTGGTCCGAGGCGCAGGTAATGCTGCTGGACAATGCTTCCTTCAAGAACGACGTCAACCTGCTCGGCATGGACAAGGAGGATGCACTGATCGTGTTCGAAGAGCACATTCGAGGGTTGGAGCGAGAGGAGGACGAGGAGAAGGAGCGCGAAAAGAAGCGCATGAAGCGACAGCAACGGAAAAATCGCGACCAGTTTCTTGCCCTGCTCGACACACTACACGAGGAGGGTAAACTTACCTCGATGTCTCTCTGGGTCGAACTGTACCCGCTCATATCGGCCGATCTGCGCTTTTCCGCCATGCTCGGTCAGCCCGGTTCAACACCGCTCGATCTGTTCAAATTTTACGTGGAAAATTTGAAAGCACGGTTCCACGACGAGAAGAAGATCATCAAGGAAATTCTGCGCGAAAAGGAGTTTGTTGTCGTGCGCACGACAACGTTCGAAGACTTTGCGACAGTCGTGTGCGAGGATAAGCGATCGGCCACACTCGATGCGGGGAACGTCAAGCTGACGTACAATTCGCTGCTGGAGAGAGCGGTCGCGGCGGAGAAGGAACGGTTGAAGGAGGAAACGCGTCGCATCCGGAAGATGGAAAATGAGCTCAAGGGTCTGTGGATCGATGCCGGTCTGTCGGCGATGGACAGCTGGGAGACGGCACAGAAGATTGTGATCGACCACGAGGTGTACGATCTGTACGAGAAGGAGGACAAGGTGGAGCGATTGTGGGAAGATTTTGTCAAGGAAACGGAAGACTCCTGCAGCCACCACCATTCGCGGTCGAAAAAGTCGAAAAAAGCGCGAAAGCACAAGAAAAAGTCTCGCTCATCTTCGAAATCGGTAAGTTGTTTTTTTTTTCGCTTTTGATAATTCTTCTTGATTTGCGTAAAATTCGTATCTTTTCTTTTCTTTCTAGCTTTCTGAACCATCGGACATAGAGTACGAAAAACCTGCATCTACTAAGAAGAAACGTAAATCACGCTCTCGTACCCCGCTATCCGCGAGTGAGCTGTCCGAAAGCGAGCACGAGCCGGCACACCATGACCACGATCAGCAAGTACTTTTGCACGATCAGCACCACAGCGTCGAGCGGCAGGAAAGGAAGCGCAAGAAGAAGAAAAAACACCACCGCAGCAGACCATCGCGGTCACCCTCGTACGACGAGATGTTGGTGATGGAGAAAAACGGTGCTTCCCGGTCACGAACCCCCTCGCCAGAGATCGAAAAGAAGAAGGTTAGTATTTTCCGAAAAATTCAGAAAATTGCTTGAAGTAATTCATGGATTTTCGATTCTCTGTGTATTTTTGTGCAGAAAAAGAAAGATAAGAAGAAGAAAGACAAACGAAGGTCATCGCGATCGGTCAGTCGGGCCAGCAGTGGTGGCGGACGAATTCGAAGCCCACCGGAGGACGATGGACCGCGCAGCGTCGAGGGTAGCCGGTCATCGAAGATGGCAGACGATGCGGCGCTCAGCGAGTCGGAGCTGGAATCGCAGCGAGCGGCTCTGCTAGCGCAGCTGAACGAGCAGATGGATGAGTAGTATAAGGCCGTGGAGAGGAAGGGCAAAAGGCGGGGAAAACCATAAGGAAGGGACGGGTTTGATTTGAAGTTCGGCGGGAGACGCGTCGAACAGGAAGCCACAAACTACTGAAAACAAAAAAAATGTGGCTTAGTGCGATTTAGCGGAGTGTGAATAATTAATTGAAATCTAGAATAGAGAGAGTTTCGCGCTATCTCTTAATAAGTAAGTAAACAATTGCAGTAAACGAAACGTAAGCAACCGCGTACCCGCGCCCATAAGTCCCTCAAATCTGTTTCTTTTTTGTCCCTCGCGGAGTGTGTATATTATATGCAAACGTTGTCTATAAAATCCTACACATACATACGTCTCCTATATATAGTGTTTTTTTAATGGTATCAATCAGCTAAAAAATCGTGCACCACGTGGAACGTAGGTAAAACATTTCTAGAAAACATGCCGGTTTAAAAGAGTCGAAAAATCCGTCGGAAAGCCGGACGAAACGTGGTTTCGAAAAATCAGACTTCGGTTTCGCTTCGCGCGACGCGTTTCTTATTTCGTGCCGCTTCAGATGTCCTCCTCGATCGGCTTGTAGTCGGGCAGGAGCTCCCATATCTTCATCCGCCAGCGCTGGCGGCGCATTTCAGTCTCCTTTTCGATCCGTAAAATAATGTGCAGTCGTTGCCATCGTTCGAATACTTTCCATTTCAATTGCCTGCAAAGGGAAGGAAAACGAGCGACGTTATTATAAATTTTGTTCGTTCGTAACGTTGATTTTGCTAATTACCATTCATAGTGTGAGGCGGCGTGGGACATCTTTCCTTGCAGAATCATCAGCGATTGCTTCGTCCGGCCAATCCATATTGAAATCACCTTCTCCGTCATACGCACCTCGTACCAATCGATGGCCACCTGCAGCTTGCAACGTTGCTCATGTATGTACTGGTCGGCGAATAAGGGGGTAGAGGAAAAGCAAAAGTTAAATATTATAATTTTTGACGACTTTCTGAAAAGGTGCTGTGACGATTTTCATCAATCGGTAAAAGTTGCTGTGATTTGAAATGGGGTTAAAACTAGAATACATTTCTTTGGAACCTTGCCCGAATGCTTTCAAGAGGACTTTTTAAGCACTCGCTTGCGAATGTAATTACTTCGTCGTTTACGGACCAGATTCTACTGGAGAGAAGCAGCTTTATAGTGAATAGCTAATTGCTATGTAGTACTTACCACTTTCCAATGTCGCAAAGCCAGTGTAAGAACCTTATACTCGTGCAGGTCATCCGCCATTGCCTTCTTAGTCTCCCACAGGGCATTCGTGAAGGACCACCACTTGCGGAAGTACTTGCGCTTATAGTAGCGCCTCCGGTAAGCAATCGAGCGCCGCTCGTTTTCATGGCGTATGCCAAGCAGCAGCTTGAATGCGTACATCCCGAAACGCTTCAGCTTGAGCAGACGGAACTCCTTCGCGATCTGGTTGTTGGCGATCCACGCCTGGCGTTCCTGTTCGCGAATAATCTTCTGCAGCTTCTCCAGCTTACGCTTCTCGCGCATCTCCCGGTAGCGCCGTTTGCGGTCTTCCTCGTCCTCGAAGCGCTTCGCTTCCTCTGCCGCGTGTTTCGCATTTTCACGCTCCTGCTCCAGTCGCATCCGGCGCTCCTTGGCCTCCTGGTGGCGCTGACTACGCTCCAGTGCACGCTGTTGCATTTTGGCTAGAAATTTTGGTATCATAAGACCCTGCGCCTGCAGCTTGCGCATCTCGTCCTCCTCCGACGTGTCCGCCTTGATGTTACCCACGATCTGGATGCACTTGGCTTTGGCGCGCAGTCGCACGTGGCCGGTCCGGGCCGCCTTGAGTAGTTCGCTTTGTATTTCCATCTTGGAAATTTTGGCAGCCTCGGAAAACTTGGACAGCTTCAGCTCGGTGATGATGCGCTCCTGGCGCTCGAGTTTGAGCTTCTGCAGCTCGATGATGTCCTGCTGCACCTTCAGCCGGTGCTCGTACTCCTTCTTCACGGACGGTGGTTGGCCTGGTTGGTCCGACGATTTGCTGCTGCGCAGTACACCCTTCTTACGGCTGTGCCGAATGTTACTGATGAAGTCGTTAATGCGCTTGAGTTTCTGCTCGCGCGTACTCGTGACGCCGGCACCTTTGGAGATCTTCTCAAGAATCGTGCACTGGAGCCACTTGAAGAAGTACTGCTTCAGGATGGCACGGTCGTGGTTCTGTAGGTACCCCTCCTTTAACGCGTTGCTTATTACCTTGCGCGATTCTTCGGTCAGCTCCACCCGATCGTCCTTCGAGTCCATGTCCGGCTTGTAGTTCGTGACGCACAGTTCGCTGTAGTCCTTCAGGTCGCACTTTTTCACCATGATCGGGTCCGTTTCAGAGAGTCGCTCGGCGGATGGCGCGATTTCCAGCAGCTCCGATTCCGCCTCGTCGTAGTTGTACGTGAGTTTCTCGCGCGAAAATCCCGAACTGCTGGTCTCCGCCTTTGATCCACTGCCGGACGTGTCGATGCGCGATATTGTGAGACATTCGCTACTGTCGGTCGGCATTGGGTCGCCATTCTGGCGATGGTTCGGCTCATCGCTGGCCAGGTCCGAGGTGCTATCGGAGTTCGACTGAAATTCCGTTTCATCAAACTCATCCACATCGGAATCGAGCGACTCGAGGAAAAGATCGTTATCATCGAAACCGTACTCGGAACCGAGTGAAAACGATAAATCATCCGGGGGGTATGTTATGATTTCCGTGTTTCCAAATCTCACTATCTTACTCTCCTCATCCTGGTCCTCCGGACTTGTTGCGATAGTTTTCGGAACGCCTTCCTCCGCCTCCTTGGTGGCACTCGGAACCATTTCAATAAACGGTTTCGGTATCACCACATCCGCTTCTCTTTCCTTTTCCTCGCGGTCTACGATTTCCTCGATCGTGGCGGCCTGTCGCAGTACACCGTAGGTTTCATCCTTGGTCTCTTCAAAAAGTTGTTCCGTGCCCTCGATGGCGCTCTGGTAGAAGTGTGCCGTATAACGTTCACACTCTTCCAAACTCTCGTAGATCATCCCATTGTCGATCTTCGGAATATTGATGTACAAAATGCTTCGCTTGTGAGAACTCACTTGCGTTTTCTTCCCATTTCCACCGGCACAACCGTTTCCTAGGTGCTCGATCTGTTTGCGAAACTTGTTCAACTCATTCTCGCAAAGCGTCATTTCGATCGACCGGTTGTGATTCTCCAGGTTCTCCTGTTGGTACGCTTTGACAGGATCAATCGGGGGTTTAATGCGCATTCCACCCCCTCCACCCGTACCACTTCCCGGAGACTTTGAATTGTTCTTTCGTCGTATCATCTCATGCCGGATGTCCATGACCAGCACCGGGTCCAGAATTGGTTTGGTGCCTGTACCCGTGCCCTCGCCAGCCATCAGCATACGCAGCTGGCTCTCGTCGATGAAGTCCATGTTGATGAACTTTTTCACCGTCTTCGACGTCACGGTGAGATTGTTCAAATGCTTCCGGCGAATGCGATCCCAGCGTGATTCCTTTGCGCGCGCCTTGCGTAGAATTTTGTCCAGTATCACATCCGGATTGTTATCCGGGTCATTATCGTTGCTGGCGGACATTGTGGTCACTTAATAAAAAGAGAAAAGCCTTTTTCTACTTGCAGTCTTTTCGGTCGTTCAGTGGTTTACTGTTGTAGATAAACAAGTCGTCTGTTGCCAAGAGCAACGAACTTGAAAGCATGGTCCATGGTCGATGCGTGTATGGGGCGTTATGAAGCGTTACGTTTAAATGGCGGTGATTACGTCTGGTGACTCGATTTAATTAAAACAAATAAGCAAAAAAAAAACCTTTTGTTACCTTATATATTGCGATATGTTACATTTTAAAACACAACACATTTAAAATTCTCCCTCGTTCGCATAATACACATTTGGGCAGTAGGTTTTCGCTACCATCTCGTAGCCCGTTTCGCCGTTGGAATCACTTTGCAGTGTCCGACTGTGATGGTGGAGCATGTGCACGGCCATCGAGTTCGCCAGCATCTGTTTCGCCTCGTCCAGCAACGCCGAGTCGAACATTACGTTAATGTTGCTCGCATCGAAGGGATGGAATGCATGCTGCCTGTGTACGTCTAACAGGCTGAAGCAACCGTTTTCCACTATCTCATGCACCGTGACCTTCTCGCAGACCTGCAGCAGTTTGTTCGTCAGCAGAGTGGACCCATTTCGGGTTTCGCCTATCTCGTGGAAGTATTTGATATCTCTACAGGAGACGGAGAAGAAAAAGGTTACGGCTTTCGGAAAGATTGGCGGAACTCAGGCGCACAGAACCTACTCGAGATACTCCATTGCGAATTGTTGCCCATAGTCTCCCCGCTCAAGCCCCATTACCGACGTATCGGCACTCGTCATCGATTGAGCGCTGAAAAAGTTCGGATGGTACAAGTCTAACGGCGCCAGGGTCATCACGTCCAGGTCAAGATAGATGCCACCGTACTTATACAGCAGCACCATCCGCAGAATCTCGGAAAGGAACGCCACACCATCGGGAAGACTGTAGAGCTCGTCGGATTTGATCACCGAGTCGACCGGGGTGTCCAGCGCGAAATTCTCCAAGTCTAGCCACCGGAAGTGTACGTTCCGGAAGCCAGCTAACCTGCTCAGGTCCGGTATCTGCAGTCGGTCCGCCTCGGTGAAGTCGATCCAAGCTGCTAGTAGGACGATAATGTTCTTACGCGGGTTGGCGCGTGCTGCCGCTTCGATGGCACACGCATGGCGCGGTTCGATCGTGACCACGTTTCGGAACGGGGCGGACGATTCGATAAAGTACACGTTTCTGTATTTAAGCAACTCATCGCCATCCGTGAACGGCTCTAGGAATTTATAGCTGCTTATTGGCTCGTCGGTTAACGTTGGTGCTTTGTCGTGGCCTTTAAACAACGTGCGAAAGAACAGAACAATTGCTAGGGCGAGAGCGGCGAGACGAAGATAGTAGGACAACCGTGAGGAGAACATGTCCACTGGTGACTATGTGTGATAATTTTCAACTTTCAGGGATCCTCAGGTATGAGGGGATGATAAGCAACTAAACCCCCTCGGCGGGCGTTGCATTCGACATCGATGGACCAAATTTAAATTGTTTGAACAGCTGGTTAGCACGTTTCGGAGCATAGTATCTCAGATTTGCTCCAAATGTTGTAAGGTCGGATGAAGTACGGAAGCATGGATGAAGAACGGAATGTGAACTTAATGAATGTATAAATGTATAGTTTCACGTTTTTTAACACTTTGTTGACGGGCGCTTTTATGAGAAAAACATGCTGCAGTCACCGCGATCAGTCGCGGCACGGCAGTCATGACGAACATGTTTGTCTGGCCGTCACAACATTAAGCCAAGCTAGCCCGAGTGTGGACGGAACCCGTCAACAATGTGTTAAATGCTGTGTCACAGAGCTTTGAGAAAGCAACTATATGCCATGCACTTGGTCAACTATTCCAGTATCTTTGATGAGGCCAAGACAAGAACTAATTAAAACGTTACCTACAGAAAGGAATTTTTATAAACACAAGATCACAATGGCTCATCGTTCGAGCATCGCTACTGATGTTCCGAGCTCATACGTTGAAGACAAGAACCGGTAAAATACCGGTTTTTTGGATAAAGATTTCGGATTTTTTTTCTTGTAGCAATGCTGAATAAAGAGATAGACCATCGAAATTAATACGAAAAGTAGGCGATCCTATGCGGAAGTATTCAGTCCAACAACAGTCGTGCGAAGTGCTCAAGCCAAAAAGTTGCGCGTTGTTAGGAAATTTGTGAATTTTTAACCAACCGCAAATTTAAGTTCAGCGAAGTATGATTGATGGTAGCCGTGATTGTGTGCAAATTTGTGTATATGGCCGTGAAATTTAATTGAATTGTATGGACCGTGTGTAAATAGATGTGTGGTTTAATTGAGTAACTGAAGCGAGATGACAATGGCGCAAAAGTGGCAAAACGTCTTCACCTACTATCGAATTATGTTTCAACTTGTGTGATAAAGTGCCAATGTGAAAAAAGGTGTATGATACGTATTTCTTATTCTAGAAATGAGTCATTAGAAGGCTATGCTTCACGATGTTGGATAAAGTAGTGAAAGCTATCGAATACAATCAGTAATGGTTAGTCATGCTTTTCGTAAACGGTCGTTCTTTAGTCGTGTTTTTACTTTGGTCTTCATTGTTACCGCTAAAGTTATCTAAGTACCAATAAAAGCCAAAAATCTTGTTTATTCATAAAAATATATACATATTTGATAAAACAAAACTGATGCTAAATGTCTGGAGATAAACTAAAAATACTGGGCTCTTGCGGACAAATTCTGTTGTTAAACAGTTAACACAATGCCCAATACTGAGATTTGAGTGTACCAGCGGCTCATTATTACTTTTGGTTTTAGTTTTCCTTTTCAAAACTCTTCCTTATATAGTAACATTTCGAGTATGATTAACTCGCATAACTGTATCTTTTTTTCCGTATTACAAAAATACTTTTTTCCTACAGATACAATCGGGAGTTTGATAACAATTTGCAATGAACTTTGTTAGTGGGAACTATTTTAATAAAACATACTTTTGGTTGTTGTTATGTTAATAGTTAAAAATCATCATAATTTAAGATACCTAATGTGATGCGCTGGATTTGGGAAAACATTATGAAATTACGCATGAAAATTCTTCGTTATTTGATTTGGTTTAAGAAAACTAAAATACACGATAAAATTGTAAAGATGTTTACACATTGGAGCACCATTGAAAGCACGTGTGCATGGTAAAAGTGGGCTGAAGAATAAATATATGAAAAGCACCATACACAAGAATATCCACAATACACAAAGATAATTAAAAAATAGGACCACAGGATCGATATACTTTGGGGCAATGTTGGTCGGCCAGCACTCCGTACGCCACTCGCGAACCAACGATGACAGGATGGTTTTTACTGAACTTATTCCACACGTGCACAGCTATCGATTGATTCAGTGTGGCGAGGGCTTGGTTGAGATATTTTTCTTCGAAAAATTGCTTATAATCTTCGAAACCGATAGCATAAAAGGTACTTATCGGATACACCGTAAAGTGACGGCATCGTTCGCGGGTCATATGAACCGTCGAGTGAGTTTCGCAGTACTTTCGCAGGACACGGGTTACTACGCCGGGACCATTGTTGCCCCAATCCTGCCCGTTGAAGTTAGCCAGCAGATCGCTACGATAGGCCATTATGGGCAAAAAATAAAAAAAAGAGTTACAAAAAAACGAAGGTAGATTCACATCAAATGAACATCACTGCACGTTTTGTGAGGTGATACTTACCGAACGCACATATCAGCCAGTTCGTGACCGTGTCCTTTCGGTTCGAAGTTCATCACACCGGCAGCGACCCATTTGACCGATTCCGCACCGGCATAGTTCGGTGCGAGCTGCTCGAACGATCGTCGGACGATGACGTCGAGATCAAGATAAGTACCGCCGTATTTGTATAGCGTCAGGTAGCGCATCACGTCTGACAGGTGCGAGTTCATGTATTTCGAACGAAATATTTCCCCGTTTTGCATCCACTCTTCCAGCGGCGTATCGTTTCCGTACGTCGTAAGATTTACGTAACGCAAATGTACGTTCCGATAGTCCAGCAACGCCTCGACGATGGGCTGAGCCGTGCGATTCCGGAAACCGACCGGCGCCGCGAACAGCACGAAAATGTTCCATTCCGGATTGGCCCGCGCTGCCGACTCGATCGCACAGGCCTGACGTGCATTCAAGCGCACGAGTCCGTCTTTTGAGCAGGAGGTTTCATGGAAGAAAATGTTACGCCCATCTTCTGTTGGCTGCGGGATGCTTTGTTGCACATCTTCCAACAGCTTATCACCGTCGTCACCGAACACTTCTTGAAAGCAGTTTTGCGATGGTCGGTCTGCTTTGTGGACGTACGCTACAACGATAGCTCCCACGAAAAGCAAAAGTATACATAATATTCGGCGTCTATAGCGTTTCGGTTGTATCCAGACCGACATTGATATCTATTACGAGGGTGTGGTTTAGGCAACCGTTTACGAGCACTGAAAATTGAACTGAAAACTTCAATGATAAACTCAACACATTTCTGTATTCCAATGTTTGGATAGGGGATTTACAAAAACATAACAATCACAACACGATACGAACGTGACTCGGTGGATGTTTATCTTACCACTTCAATACTTCAAAGCGTTACTCATTTCCAGTTAAAAATTTAATCTCAAGTTGTGCTCAACAGGTTCAATAGCAATTTCTACGAATCAATATAAATCATAACTCATGTTATCCCTAAACAGTAAAACCAAGAGGCGTACAAAATATCAGCAAGCAAATTTTTTTTGGATATAACCTTGCTGAATGGTGATAAGACCTTGGCCATTCAACGAGGGCTCATAAACGTCTGCCTAAATGTCAGACACTGCTGCAGAATGCATTTTTCCAAAAAGCTTTCTACGAGATGCAGTTAGAAGCTTGCAAACGAAAGCTTATGTTTGCTTATGCGAGGAAATTTGCAACAAGTAGACTTACAAAGGGATGAGCAATTGAAAACCAAAAATATTGAATATTAGTAATGGTAAAAGTATCCGGTCCTATTATCCATACGATAGCGGAGCGGGGATTTTCACATTGAGGCAGGCAATGTTTGTTCGTTCGTTCAATGTTGGTTCTCTTGCAGCAGGTTTGTTTGTGAAACATTACTCATTGTTGTAAAACCGTTGGTGTAAGACTTTGTACATCCCCGTTAATAAAACGGTAATTATCTCGTGCATAAGGCTGATTCAAAGTTTGCTCCAGTGCCGCGAACAATTACTCGTGGCAGAAAATCACAATTATTTTCATGGAACGTGCCACAAGAACAAGGGGTCACGCTAGATGCAATAAAATAATATTCTATGCAGTTATGACTATGCAGGCCCGTGATGCACCCCAGTACAATAAAAGTGCGGGAATCCCATATGTTTACGAAAGGACTTGTTATATTCAAATTGACAAACATGTTGTTTATAAAAAGATTATGACAAATTGTTACCTGGAGATACAATCAAGTCGCCAGTCTATTACGGCATCTCGTTCTGTAATAATTGAGATTTGATCGTTATCTCTGTTAATTAAGAAATCTGTTAGTGTCGTTAAGAAATCAAACTAATTTTAAGTATGAAATACCGTGTGTCTTGGTTGGGTGCCAAAGTAGTGATGCATCATTAGTACGAGTGCACCGGAAGCTAATGTTTGTGGTTTAAAATTGCATTTTGAAAAAGCGCGCCAAAATTTGTTTCGTCGGAAAGCGCATGGAAAATCGCTCACACGAGTTCTTTCTCTCGGGTACGATCTTTCGGCAAGCACTTCGTCGGCTGGTAGAGGAGAAAATGTTCGTTGCATATGATGACGCATGGAATGGAGCAACACGTTAACAGTCAGAACCAAGCCTCTATGCTTTGCGTGAGCAGGATGAGAAGTGTAGAAGTGCTTGGGGGAGGTGTTCAGAATGATAGCACAATTGCTGATAGTTTGTTATCTTCAACCCCACTGAACCGAAATAAAACCGTTGAAGCAGGCGAATGAGCAAGCAAACGAATGACCAAGCGATGACTACATCGATGATGGATGTAACCGGTGCTGGCACATGACGCGAGGTTAGATTGGAAAAGCTCGTGGTTCAGCGAGAGCAGTCGCGTGGCGGAGAGCGCGAGTGAAAAATCTACGAGAGACGGAACATCCCGTTGTCGATCGAGACGCCGGGAAAACCCCCGATCCCGAGGCACTCACCGGAAGCGTGCCCACACGTCACACACCGGCCTTCGATCCTACCGAACTTCGGGTCCACACCGCGATTGGCTTGGAACGTTGGCGGCCAGAATAGGGTAAAATACAGGAATCTTCGCTTAATTTAGTCAGTTGGTTCGTGCTAGCGGTAGCGTTAACATCGAATCGGGAAAAGTGAACCTTGGAACGCTTCCTCCAATCAGTATCGTTCCGTTTTAAACGTTGTAACGTTGATAGTAAGTGTTGAAGCGAAGTGCATCAGTTTGTTAGTATGACTCGATTTTGTTCATTCATTTTTTCTCGCGGAACTCTGGAATTTCGTGTAAAAAATATGCTATCATCGAGAAACTTATGCTACACTGTTGTTCTATATAATAAATAATAATATAATACAAATCGATCAAATAAATTGCAACGACTAGAAGAATTGCAATGTGAGAAACTTTAACCCGCACCGTGAAAAAACCGTTAGAAATAGTAACCGCGAAATTGTGGTCGGTTTTTTTTTGCTAGGTGATTGGGACGAAAAAAGTGCTACATCTGTTGTGTGAACTTAAACATTCGTTGAGCCGTATTGTCTCTTAGTGTCCATAGACATTAAATAAAATTCTAACATTTATAGTTGGAATATTTTTTGAAAACACACGAACAACTCACACTTTAATCTAGTTTTGCCTTAAAAGTAAGGGTACTGAGCATTAGTTTTGCATAATGAAAGATTTATTGAAGAGATGAAAGTAAAAATCATAGGTTTCTTATAAACTTAGTTTTAATGAAAAAATTAACAAAAACATAGTTTTAATGAAAAAATTAAATAGCAGTATTGGTTTGTTGCAGTGACTAGCTGAAAGAAGTAAACAGTTTTGAGGTAAAAGTAAAACAGTGATATAGCAGTTTGTGGCAAACAGTGAAATAAATCTCGCAGCGGTAACGCAAGGTTGCGCTTCAGCCGCAGATACGCCGTAGTGAATGGTCAGAAGACGGTGAACAGTGGAAACAAGCACCTCACTACGAAATTTTAACAATTTCGCGAGTGAAGGTCAGTGAAACATTCAGCACAGCGGGGAGAAGGTTGGTACAAGTTACGTTACTTTTCTTTGACATATTTCATTTGCGAAGATCGTTGATGAGAAAACATGGAGAACAACAACTTATGTTAATGCTATTGTGGTAAATGCGTCATGAGTGGATGATTGATGCATGTTTTGAAAAAAATAATAAAACATGAAACCCACGATTTGCGTATTTCGAGTTTTGAAGTGATGATGGGTTTAAATACGCACATAAGAAAATAATATCAAGTAATCGAAACGTGTTTTTGTTCTACAGAGCATACACGAAGAAGAATGGGATTTATTGCCACTGGCTGTCGCTGTTGACGTCTTTACTGTTCATTTTTATTTTTATTGCCACGGTAAAGGTTATTATTTGAGGCACATGATAAGTTTTGTTTGTTGTAAGAAAAATACAGTTGAAGTATTTTCCAATGGTATAAGAAGATGATAACTATAAGAAATAACTTATGTGCTTCTTCTATTTTGTTCAAAATATTTTTTTTGTATGTGCTCTGGTTGTTTTTTTCAATAATGCAATAGATTTGCGTATGCTATAATAAGGATTGTATAAAGTGATTTTATTGCCCTAATGTGGTTTTGTGGCAACACAAATACAGATACTTTTTTTATTTGTATGAATTCGGGTCATAAGATTATTTTTCACTAATTATTATCGGCTGGATTTACCTATTGGATGCCAATAAAAATAAAATCTGCTGAAGTGAAGTGAAATTTGGGTAAACATTAGTACATAATAAAAATGCACTCTGGCTCTTCCCACCCGCATCATATTTGCGTATTTTAATATTGGATTTGATTTTACATCGATTTTTACATTTAATGAATTTTTGTTACGATAAAACGCAACTCAATTTTCCCATCGACTTTGTTCGGAGTGATAATCAATTCTTCACCCTGAAGCTGAAAATCCTCCCTCCTAGTCTAGTCGGCAAAGCTGCCCTTTAGTGGTTTTACAAATGCAATGTTGGCTCCATGTTGTTTTAGTTCATAAATGGAAATGGAAAAATGCTAAATCGGAGCATGATTACCATACCGCCTGCGTGAATTTTTATTTCTGAACGGTCCTTCTCACCAGCTACTGGAACGTTATTTTATTATGATTTAGACAAAACGGTCTACCCAAAATGCAGAATAGGCAAGTAGTGTCCTTTTTTTGAATTTCCATCCATATTGATGTAAATCTACGGACGATTCATTAAATTTGCCATTTGGGGGCAATATTGCCTCTTGTAATTGGAATAAAAAATAGAAAACAAGTGGATAGTCGGAATAAAGTCGGTACTTTCAAACTCAAAACACTTTATTGGTTGTGGTATTCGGTTCATCATCCAATATTTTTTAATGACCTTCTATCCTCTTTGATGAGGGTGATGAATAAAATTGTTGCTCTTACTGAAACTCGACGCCAGAGTATTAACTGTTTTGTAGTTTTTGAAAACATAATTTAAAATGCTCTTTTGTCAAACAACTCCCCAGACTTTGTGAACAGAAGATGTTTTTGACGACGTAAAGTTTTAGATACCACATTTAAAATTTTACATTTGATTGACCTCCTGCCCGAATAACAATCCAAAAACTTGAGTAAGTTAATCATCGTCAAAAAATACTTAAACAAAAAACAATGATTTCCTGCAAGGAATCAAGTATCGAAATATGACGATTAAAAAGGAGAAAAAATCCTTCACTTGACAATCTCACAAGTTCCTCATGCGTTGTCTTTTCCGTCAATGTCAGTGTTAATGCAAACCATAAATAAAACCAAGACGGATCTTTGGAGCGTACCATTTAGCAAAGTCCGTCCTAGGTCACTTACCGCATGGAGCATTCGAAAATAAATTAATGCAATAAAGTAATTCGTATGTCGGCTGTTTAGCGAACAAATGATTACACGAAAGGGAAGCGGATGAATTATTAGCTGGTTCAATTGTATCACTTAAATAACCAATTGTATTTGTTTTATAGTTAATGTTAAGCAAGACCGGCGTTGTGGTGTATTGTTTTTCATTATGGGAAACTTATCCCAATGGGAAGTTCAAACGTTGTAAAAACCGTATTGCTTTTCTACCAAATTATCTTTATTCTAGGTAAAATCTTTAAATCGTATTTTAGCATGTTAAAAGCTAAAAACAAATGGTACAGATGGTGATGAGTTGCCACTAATCTAAATTAAGAAAGTTAGCGAATATCTCATAAAAAGCATTACCGTCTATTCCGTGATTGAGAGCCTAAAACCATTGCCTTTCAAAGTTCCTTTCCTTTCTACTTGCTCAAATCAGCGTGTAAAAGGGCTCCAAAAGGCAAGGCCGGAGAAGTTGGCGTTAAGTAAACGAGCACAAATTCCTTCCCATCCACTTGAAATTCTTGCTCTTATCAGCAGCTCTCGGTTACGGCCAGCCAAGGTTAATCAATCCGCGAACTCCGTCGAGAAGGGTTCATTAGCAGTCAGATTACCTGTAGGTTGGTCGTGCCATGGAAGAAGCATTGCTTGGCCCAGACAGTAGGACACGGATTTACCTTTTACTTGGCAGAGACACCTTGGCATTAATTTGACCCACGGGCTTCAGGAGCCCAAAAACACCGTTCACTTACATATTTGGAGTAGGCTCATTAAATTTATCGCAAATAATATTGCTGAATCACTTCCCGGTCTGGCATCCGGAAACAATTTTCCAATGACCGCTCGGCCGCAGGGAAGCGAAAGAGTAAATACTTTTGAGCAAACCGTAACCTTCCCGGTGAAAGGACAGTTACTTACTTTGCACCAGGCAAGGGCCGCGCAGACTTCGACCGTCGGGTTTTCGGATCCCTTTTTTGAGACGAAGAGCGGCGAGTCCTTTCACCCGAACAAATGCCAAGAAAAATTCTTCGGCATTACTTTTTGGACCGGCTGCTGAATGCTGTTAGAAGAACTTCGCTTTTTGTCGAAGGTCGGTAAAAATGGCAATGGCGAGAGGGAAGAAAAAGCTTCACACGTTCCAATGGACAATGGGCTATGGGTGAACTTTTCTCATTTTCATAATCCATTATAAATCCTAATTTGATAAAACTGCGCTCCTTTCGGATCTACCCTCCGATAATGACGTTAGCCTCTGCTTAGTGCCCCAATACTGGAATGGTTTTGTTTTGATTTTGACCATCCTTTTAAGATTGTTGAAGAAAAACAAACAGAAGCCTGTATTTTGTTTGCCAATTTTCCATCGTTGTTCATGGATCAACGCAACAAAATAAGTTTTCATTGCATTTAATTTTCGATTCAAAATAAATATTCCAGTTTTTGCTAGATTATCTATTCAATATTTTAGTTCCAGTTCCATTTTTTAACAAAAATTGGTTCATGTTACTTTAATGTTGTTGTAATTTTTATAACATTCGTTGGTTGGGTTTAAAATATAAAAATCTACTAATGCTTGATGTTTGCAAAAGGGTTCGTTAGATAAATCCGCTTCAATTCCCAATGTATGGATTTAAAAAGTTCAAACAAATGTTAGAACGGCGTACCACTGTAACAACCGAGTTTTCACAGTTTTCTTACATCGGATGAAATGCTTGACTGGCGAGCGCTTTCCTCGAGCGTAAGGGTTCTTTTTCTCCCTTTTCTATCCCTTTACTTTGATTTTGAGTTTCCCAAATAATTGGGTTTATCAGTGGATTTTTGTTGATTGATCTTTTTAGCGTCACCGAATGTCGGCAGAACGTAACAAATCGGCTTTAGCATGAAGGGTATGGTAATTCTTACTGAAAGTCGACCCGAGATGTGCTTAAAAATAGCACTATTTAAAAAAAAACTGGAAACATATTCAAAATAAGGAGTTCGAAAGGAAACACATGGTTTTAAAGTAAATCTTAAGCTGGATTTCATTTCGTGTCAGTGGAATTTGAGATGTTATTTTCTCTTTTGGCCTTACATTCAAATTTAAAATGCTTTTGATTTCAAATGTTGTGCACATTTTTCCATTCTACATCTGTATTTTTTATTTGTTTATTGTTTATGCTCCTTTAAGAAGGCCCTTCATCTCTTATCAATATATTAAATTCAAGCATTTCATCGTAGTGTTTTGCCCGTTGCTCGAATTTCCAGCTTATTTTCTACCCAAGAGAGGAGAAAAAATACCCAAGGGGTTGAGAGAAACCGGGAAACCTTCAACACATGGCGCAGAACCATTATGATGCCCATATCATATCATCAAATCAAAATAAATCATCATAAGCCGTGGTACAAACGACAGCGGCCAAACCGGTTCCCGGGCCTTCCGGTCCACTTCAATGGTCAATCCTTCCCTTTTCGGCACTCCAAACGATCCACTTGAGCTACTTTACGGCAATGGGTTTTGTAAAGGATGTAAATCAACATGTTACAATCATTCGAAACAGTCCACCCAATCGGTCAGCATATGCCGTGACAAGACGTTTTTGTCCGGAATCCCTTTTTTTGTGCCTTCCAAGGGATACATACGGCCACATCCTTCGCTCAGCTTCCGCCGTGACTTGGGCCGTAGAAGGAGGAATACTCGAGTCGAGATTTTTTCTCTTCTTCCTCGCAGACGAAAGAAAAGGATTTCAAGTGAGTGATTATGATTCCGGTGGCGTACGATGGGTGGTGTTGCCGTCGCCGGTGCGTCGTCGTAAAATTCGTGCCCATAAAGATATCAAGTTGCCAAGTGCTAACGAATCGCTCGGTGAGCACTTAATCATTGAACCGGCCCCGTTTTGTAGGTAATTGAAGGAAAATTAATGTCCTTTGTTTTGCCAACATGTTCGACGGTGGTACATGTGGTTTTTATGTTGACGCAAACCCAAAACACTTTTCCGCAGCTAAAAGCCTTTTTCTCTGGGACGGGTCGCACTGTGGTGTTGAGGGTGAAAGGTTGAGATAATTGAAATTGTGAAGTAGGTGTGAAAGTGTTATTTAATTGATGCTGTTGAAACAATTAATTGGTCGTTGCGGTAATGCGATGAGGGGTCACCAGGGAATGGGTCCACAAACATGTTAAAAATGGTTGGAAAGTACACATCTTTAGTGTAGCATTCAATTTAAAGTGCCATACAATTACGATGAATCTATCAATCAGTTTGACATGAAAACAATTACTGCTTCGGTCGGAAAATCAATACGTAGGTGGTTTGATTTTTACGTCAGTGTCTGGGTTTGTTGTGAGAATATTAATGTTGATTATCCATCTCGTTTCAAGACTAGATAAACACGCCTGGTTCCGATAAGGATGCACTAAGCTTGATGGATGACATGTACACACCATCCAAACCGTCCAAAAACTCTGATAAAATGTGCTAGAAAAAAAACTTTGACTTCACCACGTCGAGCCACACGAGCCACCTTACCTACACACAATCGTCATGTTTAATTAATTCTGTATTAATTTTGTCTATGAATTCCACAGCAGCATTCGCACCAGCTGCTTGAACTCCCACCGACAACGACGCCTTTTGTCGGCAAAAGGGGAGGGGGACCTTATCTCGGTGGGAAGAAAATTGGCGTTTCCACGTTTTCCCTCGAGCGTTTCCGTTTTCGTGACACATTAGCGTTTTGTTTTGTGCTCTATAAACATTGTTGTTTGACGCCGGGTTTGTAACTTTCCGCGAGCAGGAACACTCCGTCATTTGAGGCGCGAAATTAAATACAGATTAACTCATTAACCTTATCGTGGTAGCGGAAATTGTGTTTGCAAAACGTAAAATTAATTACCTACCTACCTACCGCCGTTGATCGAAGTATGACAACATATTGGCGTAGCATATGCAGAATATTTAAAATTGTTTTCCAGCCGGAACCAAAGCTGTTGAAAACATGGCGAAAGAGATGGGAAGGAACTGTTAATTCATGAGCCTATCGTTTATTCAACGAAAACATGAGGTTAAATTACAATGTGCTAACACTTTTGAATGCTACTACCGTGAACGAGCACACAAGAACATTTCAGACGCATATTACTGCACTTATCTTCATCTTTTCGCTTTTGTCTTGTCATTGTTTCAACTGCATCAACGGAGTTAACCATACGGCTCTTTGGTGGTTCCCTAATCGGTTCATCGACCCGCACATACTCATGCTGCGGGATGTCCTCTTACACGATGCCTACTCGAAGTCGACCTGTCCGGGCATTCAGTCCCAGTGATGACACGAGTACGACGCAAATCCCACCGGGGACATGGTTTTAATCTGCCACATATGGAACGCTGGCAGTGGCCAACTCCACCTTGCCGGCGAGGAAGCCGTAATCCGTGCCAGATTACGAGATATATAAATGTATTATGCGCCTACCGTCCGCTGACAGGGTTCCTATAGGCTGCCGAGTATGGCACTCTGGCAGCCCTCAGGTTATGACTGACCCTAACGTACACGGACAGACCACGGGCAGTTCGCAATGGAAATTCGTTTAATGTGGGCTGCACGTCCGTCGCTACGGTAGTCCACTTGAAGGTTCCAAATATACATTGTTTATAAGACGGCAGGACGTTACCGCCGGGCGAATGTGACTCGGGAAACTAGTACAAAACTACAACGTAAGCAGGAAGAGATTTTCGCACAAATGGCGGCTGGGTTAGGCGATCCTTTTATTTTGGCGAAACCCATGGGCCTGCATCGAAGGTGTGACGCCTTGATGCTGCACCAAAGCAACATTATCCACCCATTCACAAGCTTTCCACTCCAGCATTAACACTTCTGCGGGAGACAGAACCGAGGCAACTCCGGGACGGAGTGAAAGGGCACAGGTACTAATACCCAACGCTTTCGGGCCGGCGTACCGCCAACACTGGGCGGCATAAACCTAGGGGATCGCCTGTACGGCTTTTCGTGAAGGGAAAAATAGTTCCCCCAGGCGGCGACAAAGCTGACAGAAAGCTTAAGCACGGTCGTTAACAGTCCATCGGGCTTTGTTGTTGTGGGGAATTTTTCTTCGCATGGGAAAATGCTCCAAACGAGGGGGGAGGGCAGCGTCACTCATGCTTTGCCCTCCGTATTCGTACACTGATACGGTCCATTGATGCTTCTCGAGCCAATGTTGAACAGTGACTAATCGTGACTAATTCGGGGATTTGAGCATCACGTCAATGCTCGGAAGCATCAGAATGTGTAGAACCGGGGGAGTCATTTGGTCACGTGGCTTGTTGATTAAACCGTTCTGTAGTTGATTTTCTTCAATAAACGAGGAAAAGAAAACCAAAAACAATTGCCTCAACAAGTAGTAAACATTTGTTACAAGTACATGTATTCAAGTATTAAATGGTGAGAACTAGAAGTTTGTTGAATGTACAATTCAGCGCTATTTCTTGTGAGCAATATGGTAAGCAAACAAAAGCAATATTATTAATGAAAATCTACTTCTGCCTCATTACATTGCAAATGTTTCAACCGTTGTCTGAGGAACAAGCATGCTAAGAACTTAAGTCAATCAACTTCTTCTTGCTATTCCCAGTTGTTATCGAATTTCCCTACCGATTGTGACGAAAGCACGCAGTAAGATTTCCGTGTTACTTCCATCAATATTTCCTTGCAGCTAAAGTTACCTGTTGCGATACGGATAACTTCGTGCCTTGTGTAAAAAGTTTCGCTTGTTAGGTAAAGTGGTTCGATACTCATGCCACCTTTTGTTTATTTGTTTATCAATACTTGGTCAGTGGGAGGTTTCTTTTGGCGTGGTTTTCTTTGGCGAGAAGAAAGCTCTGACATGCCCTTTCGTTACGTCACTGTCGAGTGTAGGTACTACGTAAGAATGGTAACTGGGCAACTTCGTTGCGTTTTTCAGTTTCTTGCTAAACGAATTGAGTTCATGGTGGTGTTTGATTAGAAATTCATGAAACGCACAAACGGCGTATTTTGAATGTCGATCAAGTATGATTCGTTGTTGTTTCGCTGTTTGTTTCTTGAATTGTGTTTTTTCTTCTTTTCTGTTGCGCTAGCTGTAAGAAAAAAAAAGTTTTATAAAAGTTTGTAAAAGTTTTTCCACGAGCGTTATTTTTTTTAAATTGTATACCTTTCTTGAAACACCCAAGCTCTTTTTCTTTGTAAGAATTGTCAAAGATTCTAGCACGAGCCAATTTATCGGTCTAAACTCTTGAACAGCCCCAGTAGTATGTATTTTGTTTCGAATATGTTTGGCCATAATTACACGGTAAATAGATATCGCTAGTCTTTAAAAGATAACTGGAACCTTTATGGGATGCGAAGAGTGGAATTTTAATGGCGCGCTATACTGCTTCACTGATCGCTAAGAGCACTTATTTTAATAAATCAAACTTTTGCCTTTTTATTTCACTGATCGCTAAGAGCACTTATTTTAATAAATCAAACTTTTGCCTTTTTATTTCTCTAATACCAACGATTCGTCAACCGTAGGGAGTATATTTGGACGATGCTAACACAATTCTTACGAAATCCCAGCATTATAACAAAGCCATCAACCGACCGACGTAAGGATCGATGCTTGTTTGGACGTTTGTTCCGAGGTTTCCATTCGATTACGACCAAAGTTGGTCGTCAGGGTGTAGTTGCGGCATTGATGTCGTGGCATTTCCATGCCAAATGCAGATGGAGTAGGGCGAGAGACAAGTTTGGCAAGACTACGCCGGTTGCAAAGTTTGGGAGTAATGAAATCTTCATATTTTATACAACGTCTTGTCGCTTCCTGTGCAGCACTATACCGTACTTTGTAAGTTATACGATTAAAATAAATTAATTCAATTGTCCCGAATGTTGCCCTAAAGGAAGCTGTTGTTGACTTCTTCTCTGCATTACTCTATTAACATATTTTCTCAAGCCATCGTTAGATAGTACTTGATCTATAAAGCAACTATGACTCTTTTTTTCCATGTTTATAAATTCGTCACAACAGTCTCTCACCAGAGGGCCCTATTTGTGTATCCTTCCTGTGTAATTCGGAACTGTTTCCTGAATCCACCGCTCTTAACAAGCAAAGCTCAACCGCCAAACTGTGTGAAACTGTTGCACGTTGTTTGCTGAAAGCAGCGTACGACACATCAGCAGGATCTGAACAACATGTGCCGGAAGTACCTCATAATGAACGCAGTTGGAATAACTTTCCCTGCTCATATGTTGGTTGGGAGGCAGCCTATAACTTCCATGCTGCTGATGGCAATGATGAGCTGTGGCTAGAACAGAGGAGAAAGTTTTTTTAAACCATAAAACAAAATATCAAAACATGTACAAAAGAGAGTATACCGGCAGACTGCTAGTCATGTTTGATTTTTGTTAACGGTAAGAGGGGGAAAAAATACCTATAACCAGTTGCTCCAAACTGGTAGAGGCAAGTTTATTTTGTCAAAATTTCATAAATGTGCTAATTTTCAACCCCAACTTACGCGGAGTTTGATGGAGGATATTTCCTGGGGGGAAACAAGGTAATCCGGACTCGAGAGAAATTTGATTTAATATTAACACACATCAGTCGTTTGCTTAGAGTGACAGCTTATAACTTTAGTCGGGTAATGACCCCGACATTCACGGGTCAATGGAAATCGGTCGTCCTTGTATTTGAAAGTATTCGCCATGCTTAATTTTTGTTACACATTTTAACTGGAAGGTCTTTATCTATTTCATATGAATTTATTCAGTCGATTGTACTACATAAACATGTTAATATAAGCTAATAGTCCAATTTATTACAAGAAAATCGATAGCACGTTTTTTTTAAATAGACAAACTATGTGAAAATGATTTCATTTGAAAAGAACATATCTTCACTTTATACTTTTCAAATTATCTTAAACCATTAGCGGTCACCACAAGCGGTTTCCATTTCCTTTTCATACCAGTACACTTAGGATAAAAACTCAACAAATTAAACGATGAAATTGCATTATCCTTCACGGTTCATAAATATAGCTGGCAGTAAAACTCTCGTAAACGCTACACACCCGTTCGTGGCAATGAAAGTAGCGTAAACCAATGAATAAATGTGTAAAATAAAACCATTTCCGTCCATTTTACGGGAGATTGTTGCACATCCTTCTGTGTCCTTGCGTCGTTCTTGTTTTTCGTTAGTCGTTACGGTTTATTTTTGTGATTCGCATGATGGCCACTGTATACTGGTTCTTACCCGATGTGACCCCCCAAGGATTCACTGTGCTTTGTTGGGTGAGGTTTTCAGGTGTTAAAATCACAGCTCTAATAAATTCCAAACCCATCCCTGGGTCCGCAGTAACTAACAGTTAGTGTGAACCCGCGAGAGAACGAAAGCGATGCATTCGTGCGGACACCTTAGGGTACACTTGTGGAATGTGTTTTCTTCCTTTGGTTCTCACCAGGGAGGAGGTACCTGAAGCGGAGTTCCGTTTCCGCCGGCCGCACCGGTGCATCGTTGCCTAAGTTTACGGAGGATCTGTTACCCAACCGCGAATGGATTCTAGTTTTTACGAGCTTGCTCTTTTCTCGTTCTGCCAGCGCGATGAAAGGCGCGGTGCTTTTCACCAGTTGCTCGACCATTTGCAACACTTTACAGATGGAGAGCGACACGAGCATAAAGTGGATGCTTTACATGAAGGTTCTTTTTGGCGAGGGTTGGCCGCTAGCCTCGGTGTGCGGGACGCAAGGGATTTGCAGGGCGCTCGGAAAATGATGTCACTTTTCACCAAGTGAAGGCCGCGAGTCACAATCGGGAAAGATGTAAAAACACCTGGTTCAAGAAAAGAGAGAAAAAAAAACGTTCTGATTCTCAGTGAAAGTACAGTGCGGAAAAATATGAGTAAATTTGTGTGAGATTTGTTCTGTTCTTAAGCTTTATTTTTATGATTGTTTGTAGATCGTTTGTTGTAAGTGTATTTTTCTACTAAGGGATCTTTCGAATAAAATTTTTGTTTTATTAAGATCGTTGTACTTATGATTTTATTAGTAATTAATTTGTTCTTTGGTAAACTTATCTTTTTACCACATTATGCGCCATGAAAGTGTGTTCTTTCCGTTCCCTTGTGTAGTGTATCTATTTCTACTCCTTTAACCTTCGAAAATGTTAGGCTTTACTCTCAACCTTATTGAAGTACATTTCATTTTTGACTTTATTGGTATCTTTTCATATTAAATTATTCCAAATGCGTCTTTTTAGTGGCATAAATGGACAGAAGCCTGAGTACTCTACAAGCCCTTCATCAGCGTTAACGAGCTGCTGCAGCTGTTTCATGCGGGACAAAAAAACACGACACAAAAAGGACATTTCCCTTTTCTATAATTATCGTTTCCGCTCCAGACTGTTTATTCGGGACGCAAACGATGGAGCAGGGGAAAAAGAGAGAGAGAGTTTGTTTGTTTTGTTTTGGTTTTTGTACTACGCTTTTCCACCCAACCAAACTAGGCATGGAATTCTCTGTTTCGTTTCCGAGTTACTTTGTCATTTTTTTACGGGCTGGGCCATCGAAATCTAGCAAAGAGGGTTGTATTAATTAACTTTTTTAATTACAATGGAAACGACTTATAGAAATTTCACGGTTGTTACGAACTGTTTACTCCTTCCACTGGAGTTTATTTTGTTTTAAAAAATCTGGTTGCTTTGAGTTGGAAACTAATTTTACTATTGCAGAAATTAATAATCATTAACAATTATTTAGAATTTAAGAACCTTCATTACTGCATTGCCAAAATATTTCACCGTGCAATATGATTTGACGATTATCTATAATAATTGGTGGCGTTTAGTACCTTCGATTAAATACATTTTAAATTCAACGATTTGTCCGTCAGGTAGAGTTTCGATCAGACTAATGGATTTGAATTTTTACACCCTACTGCCTGTCATTCTGACGCCGCGCACCATCAACTTTCCTTCAACAAGCCAATCCACCGACAAATTAATCAATATTAGCTAAACCGGCATAAAGCGGGGCTGCACTCTATCGTCTGAACGGGAGGACCGTGGGATCCATCTGCACGAACTGGTGGTAAAGATTAGCGCGGCCCTGCTAATGTACCGTGAAACTCTTGCCATGAAGTCGAGCCACATTCCACCCACAGTGGTGCCGTGACGTGGTCCCTTGAGATCATGAATATTTACAGACTCGCCGTACCCGGGAGCGTTCGTCCCCATTGGTTCCCCAGTGCCGATCGACTCATCCTCGAGCCCGGTCACCCAGTGCTGAGGTGAAATTTTAATAGGTGTTTTAACGTACGCGAACGCTAACCGATGATGACACTGATTGGAGCCTGTAATCACCGTTAAATCCCGGTTGGCTGTCCTGCGGGTCGTTGGGAAAATAGCCATAGGTTATGGATTGAGCATGCAGCCAGTCCTTTACCGTTCGATTTTATAGGACGAGAATGTACTACGGAGGTAGTGTGTCTTCAAGCTGCAGTGAACGAGGTGAAAAGTTAATCACGCCTTGTGCATCGTCGGATGCACGACATCCGAGTCACACTTTCCACACGCTTGCTGGTTGTGGTAGGCCATGGATGCCGGCAAGATAACTTCCGCTTGACTCCGGATGTAACAAATTGCCATTAATTGAAATTAATTTGATCGAAAAGCGTTTCCGAAAAGGCGTACGTGATTGTGATGGATGTAACGGCAGGAAGGCTCATTGGCTTCCCATCGGAGGCTATTAGAAATCGGTGAAGTTGATGGATTTTCTTCACTCGAGACCGGAGCATCGCATCCTCTCAATCCTGGTTGCTGGAAGGTTTAGGATATGCTATTCCTATCCGGGCCAAGGTCTCCCTGGATTGGTGCATCGCTTCTAGGACACCGTACACTTTGAATGTTTCATATGGCAGCCCAGAGTTGAGGCACTTGGTAGTAAGTGGTTCCCACTTGCACGCTGGAGGCAACGATGCAACTACACGCCTCCATAGCAACCCAGCGCCAAAACGGCCTGCAGTGGTTGGTTTGTAATTAGTTTAACTACTAAACGCCCTAAAGCTTCCACTTTCGCGGATCGAAAAATACGACCAAAACCACCGCCGCGTCCCGGCGGCTGTATACCGAAAACAACCGAATCACTGGCATGCGATTGCGCACGCTAAACAACGGTGAAACTAATTTGCATTTATCTGAATAATCATGATCAGATTTGCGATGATACGGGCAAAGGAAGGTTCATCAGCCGGTTCGCCTGTGATTCATGCTGAGGCGTATGAGATGCGAACATCGATGTATCCATTGCGTGCGTGGAAAACGGACGGAGGAATTCTTCTGGGACTGCCTGGGAATTCCTGGATCAACCTGGAGGTTTTGATTTGAATAATGAATGAGTGGCAGGTATTAGGGACTAGCACACTCCCGACCATTTAAAGTACCTGCCTACGTGTGCGTCCCGAGGACATGTGCTGTTGGGGAATGTTTACAGCACAGATGGTAAGTGGAAGGAGTTTTTGAGTGCCACAAAACTAGACCCATCAGATTTTGAAGAATCTTTACGGCTTTTCGGTGCCAGTGATTAGTGGTAATGGAGCTGCCAGCATGCCTGAGCCACAAATTAGCGTGCTGAAGCGATGCTTGCGCATGTAGTGACAATAGTGGCACCTTCCGGAAATCGGTACCACAACTCTTAACTCCCACGTGTCGGTGCCACTTGATTGCAAACGCATTGCTCACGGAGCTACTATTATTTAGTTTCCCAGTGCGTTTCAGCTCGCACGGGCGGCTACAAACTATAATCGGAAATCAGAGAAATTGAAAAGTACTTCCCGTATGGCGAGCTGTCATAATGGAACTATAATTTACCTGGCATAATTGTGATGCAGGGTAACGGTTGAAATTGAATTCGCAACAAATCACGCTCGTGGGAAGGTGGGACTACATTAGCCGGTGGGTATAGTTTAGTTTATGACAAATTACATTTCAACCAATTCTGAAGCAATTACGCATAAATGGAACACCGTGAAATTGATTCTGCCAGTAATTGTCAGCTATCAGCAGTAGAAATCTGCGAAGCACTCAAACCTCGTGCAATCAATCTTCCTCCAGTTGCCGGAACAAAAGGATCCAACTGGTGGTCACTACTCCACGCCTTCCCGCCATACCAAAGAAATAAATCAGCGTACAATCACTCGTACCCTAATCTATTGATTTGCAAAATTATTGACTTGTGATTGTGCTTCGGCTTGCGAATGTCGCAAATGCCAAATGCAAACACGCGCCTGAAGCGGTAATAATGTGGCCAAGCATTCGATCTTGCGCAACGTTGCAAAATGCGCCACGAGTGTTAGAAAAACAAGATCCCTTTGCCAAGTAGCATGCTGCCAGTTTCCGGTTGATGGAGTGGTTTTGCACTGTTTGAAGGGTGGCTTCCCGTTGTTTCAAATGTGGAGAGTTTTCCCTGCTTCCGCAACGCTTGACTGTTTGTGACCCGCATCGCGCACCCGCTTCGTGGTTTCCTCGCAGCCAGGAATGGTATTAATTTCCCCATCCGGCGTAAGCCACTTCCGGCAAGCTGCTTACGACTGCTGTTGGGCAACCAGCGGTGACGACGACGACGACGACGACGAACGGAGCTGAGGCTTCAACAGCGCTCGGTGTATGCATTTCGACTCACGATTCCTCGCCAGCCTACCGGTGTTTATTCATAGCCAAGCGCCATTGATGCCGAACCGATGGGTTTTTTGTTTTTCCCTTCGCAGATGGCACGGAGTTCCCCGGTAGGGCGCGCAAGTTTACCGAACGGCAAAAAGCCGCATAATAAATAGCGAAAAATAAACGCACTCCCCGCAACGCAACGCGGGCCCATGTGCGGCGCCTCCGCCGGAAATTGAAAGCAACCAGGCCGACCGCTCGACGATGACAAACTGTGGGGCACCCGTTCGCCGTGCGGTGTAGAAATAAATTCCCAAAGACACTGGTTTACGGATCGGATGAAATAAAAATACAGAATTTTATTACATCAATATTGAGGTTGCTCGTCAACGCCGTCGACAACGGTTTGACAGATCGGAGCGGAAATCGGTGATTTGACGTGGATTTGGCAGGGAATTGATTTTGCGGGTGGCTTGTACTGTGTTGCACGGTGTGGGATGAGAATGCCGACGGGGGAGGGCGAAAAAGCATGTAACTTTATACGTATGGGCGTGTGTGTGTGTACGGGTTGCTGATACGATGCGAAGGAAATTCCTGGAAAAGACACCCCCGAATCAATGGTGGGAGCGAAGCCTGACGACAGCTTTATAAATATTTTTAAAGAGCTGTCACAGGGAAAATGTTTTTCTTCGTTTAATGGATATGCTCACGTCATGGCTTTATGCAGTTACCTCAATATAGCAAATGTTTAGTACTTATCGTATAGATGTTTTAAAAAAAATAAAACAGGATTTATTTAAGCGTGTACAACATTTTTCTTACATTATATTTTAATCATATTACATTTTGTACGAGAAACAGACGCATTATTTTACAAAGATAGGAACAAACATTATCCATAATTAATTTCCAGTCCAAAATAAAATGGGTATTTTTCACTTTCTACAACCGTAATTATTGAACAAAGAAACATGGCACAGCACTTTCATAAAAATATCTCCCAATCATCAAAGCAGTTGGCAGAAGCTGGACGGAAGGAAGCTGGACGGAAGGCACGTTGATAGCAAGGTGATGGTTACACACGCACATGAACAATCACGTCCGTCTGCAGCTGTTCATCATCATTTACCATCGAATCTGCACGCACGGAAAAAGAACAGACATAAGCACAACCCACTCGACCAACCTTTGAAGAGAAACCGGGACTCCACTCCATTTTTCTCGGTTTTATCCTAAAATTGGCCCCATTACCAAGTTTCACTTACATAAATGTCCAAATCGAATAAATATCAAGTTCCCGGCCGTGCGTGAGCTCTTTTCTTTCGGCCCGCACGGTCTGCGATCGACAACTTTTCGCCTGTCAGCGGAAGGATAATTGAATCACATTTATCACATACGAGAGATACCGAAGGGACCGTGGACCGGCTCGTGGCCGCCGGTGGCTGTTGTCGAAGTCAATTAATTGCTTCCATATCGCCCTCATCATCGCTCTTTCACACACATCAAACGTCATCGAACGGTGGGTTTTCGGTGGTGGTTTTTTTTTTGGGTGGGGGGTGGGTTGGTAAAAACGGCAAACTCATCGACTGTGCCGTGGTAAGAACGGCGAATAATATCCCCAGCCCGGTGACGGTCGGCTTGTATACTTTTCCCATCAGTGAAAGTGAACTGAAGTGTAGTGAAGTGAAGGGCGCGTTTTCCCACCGCGAAAGGAAAATCGACACGTCGTAGAGTTCTGGCCAGGCCGTTCGGAGTGTTCTTTGGCTACCTCGTTCCGGTTCTCCATAAGAGGACCCGACCCTATCAATCGACACCGATAATACGCTTCATTATGTCGATGGGGTGTCATCTTCGGCGGTTCGCATCGTTCATCTCTCTCCCGTGTGCCGGGCATGGTTTCATCACCATCACCCGACGAGGAAAAATTAGTCCCACGCGTGGCGTATCGTCATCTATCAGCACGCCATCTATCAGCCCCACGATCAGCCGACTTGTGCGTCTCGCCTCTCTATAGGCCTCCATCCGAATTGTACCAAACGTGCCTTGGCTAGACCTTTTCTGCTTCCACAAGAAACAGTACCCATCCTTTACCGAACGAAGTGGGAATGCGTGTGTATGAGTCTGTTTATGTTGCTCGCTAACGTGCCACGGCGATCCCATCGCTATCGGCAGACAATCAGGGGGACTTGCAAATCGAACGCCAGATTGCTGATAGACCCTTGATGAATTCGTCAGTTCACGCATCACCATCCTAAACAAGTTTCCCTCCTAGTTTTGGGACCGAGTGGGCAGATAGACGTTATGAAACATACGGCCACTCACGACGCAATTTGGTCCCCCGTTTTTCCTACACTCGACAAGTGCTAGGTGCTCGAGGGTACCATAAATCGATCCCGAAAGTTTCCGATTTGTGATCACAGCTTTTTTCCCCCCATCTTCTCCGCTTGGCAGCGGGTCCAGTAATAAGATTATCCTTATCTTCGATGAACTCCGATCGGTCGGGGACTCTTTCTTGAAGCCTGCAAAACGGGTGTTTTCAGCTGACTCTGCGTCACAAACCGAAAAAGCTCCACCCGGATGGGGAATGATGCGTACTTTGATCGATCATCCCTCGGCCTCTCTCTTTTCCCCCCTTCCCCTCCCACTCCCAATGTTCAGTTCGCTCGTTCAATCAGGTTCGGTCAAATTGCAACCGTACGCGCGCACGTAGTCTAAATTGTTTCCGGCCGGGGGACCGAACGGCACGAGGAAAACAAACGCACAAAAACGGGGTCCCTTGCAAAGAACTTTTCCCTCAAGTGCGACCCTTGCACGGTGGCCTAATGGGGAGGACGTTCCGTGTGGATGCGCCACCCTCCGGTAGCGTCTCCGGAAGACAAACTTATTTGGCTGCAATCATGTAAACATGGTGATAAAAAAGGATTTTCCCCTCATCTCCATTTCACCTTCCTGTGCCACTGGTTTTCCGATGCTTTCCCTCGGGAGATGATCCTTAGAAGTTACCGTTACGGGGGAGTTTCTTTTTCCTCTGCTTCCCGTGCTTTGTTCCCCATTGGAAGTGACCCTTCCTAACGCTGGGCAACTGGTTGCGATCTGGGAAATGGTGCAACTTTGTTTTGCTGATGTCGTTGTCGGTACACTTGTGCCTTTAGACAAACTGCTCGTTTCGGCTTCGGAGGATGGAGGATGTGTTTGGTGAGGCTTTGGGCTAAACAGGGCAGAAGTTTATTTTGTCAGCTACTTTCCGATTAACCTTTCCTTTATCACGAGGGATGCATAAGCTGTACACACAGCTGTAAAGAACCGTCGCATAATCGGAGGAAAACGTACGCTGGGTGGGGAAACTTATTCTACTATCGGGCCGGAAAAACGGCGTGTCCCGCAGAAGAATGGAAAGGAAATTTGTTTATTAAATATTACTATGGTAAGTTTGTTTGCTCATATTCTTGGGATCGCATGGAGGTTGCTCTCGGCACTCGGACTGCACCAGTTGGAAGTTTTTTAAACAAAGTTGACAATGTTGCATAGCTTTAAGGTGGAAGGTTTTTAGTTGATCAAATATTTACGTTGGATGGATTTTGCGTTTTAAATTTTACTAGCGCTATGTCTACACCTGCATTGGTGAAAGAAACACTATGATTCTCAGAAAGAGTGAGATATGTTCTGTTTTTGCTTCGTTTTGAGGCTTAGTATTGTCCAAAGCAAGAACTGTTCGTATTTCTAGCTGAGCACTAGAGTGGGATGGATTAGATGAATATTTTCACAAACGGATTCTTTACCTTACAATGTTTTCCATATGAAATTGTAGCAATACATGTGTGAAATTTATGGAATGTTTTGCGAAAGGAATACTTTAAAGCAATTTTCTATAGAAAACAATAACATACCATACAAAATTTCAGTCTCATGCAGAGAGTGGAGATTCTAATGAACCCGAACATTGGGAAGGAAATAGTTTGAGTGACCTATCGCCCATCATGGTAGAAAATTGTAGACACACACGCAAACACATAATTGTTGGAATGTATGGAGATAGAGGTATTGGTAGAACTCAATTAAACCTCTTACACGAGCATTCCATTCATTATTTGCAATTATGTCAATAGCAACAACGGGCACTTATGTGAGCTGCAACAAGCTGAAAATATTTCCAACGTATCGATCAGGTTGATTTCCCTCAACGGTTGAGCAAATTTCATACAATTCCATCCATTGGAAAGTGAGCCGCAAGTTATGTATGCTGGTATACAGATCGTTTACATTAAAGGGAAAATTGTTTTATGTTATTTTTCCAAAAACTAGTTCTCTCACTGTTTCCCAAATAAGTGCAAATCACCTGTGTCCTGTGAACAACAATAGGGTATTTATTCGTAAAACGGTCATTAATCACTACTCATTTATGACTTCTCGGAAATGATAGCTTCAGTATTGGGTGAGCAATGAATGTTACAAATTAGAATTCGATTGAAATCTGTACAAGGGAATTTGAAAAACATAACATACCCGACAATGTTAATGCAATAAAACAAAGAAGTGACGGAATCAATTAGGTTTTGATTTATATTAATGAGGTATTAAATTACAAATTGAGCTTTGAAATTCTTTAACATCAATCACTTGGAGTTGCGTTCAATCTCTTTTATAAATAAATATACCAGAGCCGCTCGGAGTAAATAATGGAATTTGATTCAAAATGTAAAAAAGGTTTGAGACTTTAAAACAGTGTAACCGCACCTCGACAAAAGAAGGCAAGGATTTTAAATCTCACATGTTGACAAACATCGTTTTCCAATCACTGCACATTTTCCCGGATCTCAGCCCCGTTGCAGTACGTGCCTGTTGGTGACAGGGAAATTTTAGGTGCTGTTTGATGGGATGGGTGGGTTGCACCACCGAAGATTGCCGGGCACACATTCGATAAAGCTGTAAGCCATACAGCGGCTGGGAGAAGCTTTTACCTCCTACAAACAATCGGGTAACGAGATCGGTTAGAAACTATGGAAAGCGTTGTGGCACGCTGCGATTCAACCCGGGCACACATGCGACATGTAACATGTGCTGAACTGTTAGGGGCGCCCTGTTGCGGTTCTTTGTGGCGTTGTGGTATTTTCTTTCGATTTTAGTCGATCGTACCTTCTGCGTTTATTTTCACCAACTCGGAATGAAAATCGATCGGCTAGAGTTTGCTTCGTTTGATGAATAAAGGTTTTAAGCACATTATTCACTCACTTACATCGAGTGCGAATGGAGTGGAAATCAATTGAACGTTTGGCAATTGGCAATGAATGCGGAGCGCCGGGTGTTAAAGGGCTTTCGAATGCTTTTATGGCATTTCCGCGTTTGTGGCACACTTTGACTTCACGCACCAGTTATCTAATTAATTCCAAAATGTTTTATAGTGCTTCACCGTCGAGTGCACTATCATTACCGGAGCATTAGAGAACGCTTTCACTACTTGGCTTCCAGCTGGGGTGTCGTAGTTGATGAGGCGAAATAAGTGGCTAGAAACGAACGACTAAATACAACGTTTTGACCAATGTGTACGTTTGATTGTTTTCCCTGCGCTTGCCGATTGCTACCGAATCGATGCGGCTATAAACGTTTATGCCTGGAGTGAGTTCGAAACTGAAACTCAACCCCGAATAAATAACGCGAAATTGATTGAGTGATAGAAGACCAAACGAGTCGGTCCGGATGCATCGCATGCTGGAAGTTGTAAAACAAAAAAACTCCAAACGGATTGAAGAGCAAGATTTCTCGAATAAAACGAACGGCGGCACACTTCCGGCGGTACCGTTCCGGTTTGTGTACAAATCAAATCGGTTTAAGTGAAATTTATTGGCCCCGTAAAACGGACCCGAAACCCCCGGCTCGACCGGCTGCTCTTTTATGGGTTGTGCTTTTATTTTTCAATAAAAATCCTTCCCCCACCAACCCCCCCACCGCTCTTCATCCTTGATGGTTCCAAGGTTCAAAGTTCGAGCGCGCCCAAGAATTTGGACGGAAGAGCGAATTGAGCGTGGCAAGGATTAAGCCATGGCCATCGGTTGTTAAAACAAATCGCGCACCCGCTGGAGAACGGCGATGGTTCGAATGGTTGTGTGAAAGGAATATCAAACAGAAAGGCGGAAAGGACATTATCGCAGCGGAATGGATGGCCCAAACGGGAGAAACCACCATCGAGACGACTGAAAGAAATGCAAATCAAAGTCGGCATCGAGCGGGAAGCGGAGGTAAACGTTGATTTTACATTTTCCACTGAAGAAACCTAATTCTAGCTAAGCCATTACGTTACGACTAAATTATTTTGCGTGTAATAAATTTTTGATTAAATAGCATCTCCCAGGTGCCGCGGGTATTCGTTTTGTAGAAATGAAGGTTGGTGAATATTGTAAACGAAACGATCCATAGCCGAATTTAATTAAAACAGTACCCTCGTCGTATAAAGGTATCGAAACCAAATATTAATATCATAAATATTTTATGAAATTAAAAAAATAAACTTATTTCATTTTAGCTTTAAAATTCACGAAACAATTTAAAAGCGCAACCAGTTCAAAATTATTCATGGAATTTTCGGTCAACCCCACCGGCTTCCGCCGTGATTGTACGACCACCGGTTGCACCTTTCAACTCGAAACTGAACGTGATGAAATGCACAAGCCAGCCTGTTTTCCTTCCCAATGCATCAAGCTTCATGCAAACTTCATGCCAAAAAAAAAAAACGGACAGATCTCATAAAAAGGCAAGCAAAACATGTTCCGAGTAGCTTCACCCCCGCGGGAGAAGCGAAAGCTGCCAAATTCAATCCTTCAAGCACTCGCCCAACGTTGAACTTTCCCCCTGGACAAAGATTGGATTATGGCACGGCGCTTCCGACGGGCCCGTTCGAAAGAAAACGGGACTGACCGAGAGCAGGTTTCAAAAAAATCCAGGTTTACCCTCGTCGAGCGAAATCGACAGCTGACCAGCCGAAGGATACGATCATTTCCTCCCCAATGCCAATGCTGGCCACTTGTCGGCCGGACGGGTGGCCTCTTTTTATGTTCGTTTTATTTTATCGGGTCATGTTTCGAACCGACCACGGCAGTGCGAAGAAATTGTGGTGAAGAAAAGGGAAGCCACCGTTGTGCAACTGTAACAACTGGGCCAGATGGAAAAGTTACAAGCAAACGAAGAAAAAAAACGTTTCTCTTTAACGCGCCCCGCGGTGAGCTGCGATGGGCGAAGCTAGGGAGAATGCAAAATAGGGACCCGAAAAAGTAAAATCAATAGCGGAAAGCCGAGACCGAGCCGGAAAGCAAAAATGTCATAGCGGTGGAAAATTGGATAAATGCCTGAAAAATCGAACCCAAGCAGATGGAAATGGTAAAAGCAGAGGAAAAAGTCGAAAGTGGAGCAGGGAGCATAAATTCTAGTGCTGGCAGCATGGAAAAAAGGTAACACAAGATACGATTTCAAACGAAAGGACACCGTACGGTGCCATTAGTGTAAAAGTCCGTGATCGGACCGGGAGTGGTTCTTTTTTTCTGCACGCCCTCACATTCGTTATTCGTTTATCGAACGGAACATAATTTTTACATGCTACATACAACCCGTTCCATCGAACCCAGCTACCCGTATGGGCCAACGTGGTCTGTGATAAATGACCTCCCGGCGCGAATGGTTCTGAATGACAATTCCGTGGCGCAACACGGACGACCCGATGACCGGCAAATGGTCAACCGGCGCTAATGGTGTTACACTCGCCGTTCTCGTTACCCCGCGCGATATGTATGATCAAATATGCACCTTTTTCTGTCCATCCGTCGGCATGGAGAGGGCAGTGAAAGTTGCAACATAACCTAGCCCCCCCCCCCGGAATGCCAACGGACGTGCCACGGTGTCGGTGGATTACAAATCGATAACAGGTGTCGAAGTCGACCGAGACCAGGCTGTTGACAGACCAGAAAGCTGTTCGCACTTTGATTGGGTTGTGCCCGGAACTGTACGCCCACGCTTGGAACGATGTAGTATGTGGTTAACCACGACTTGTCGACCACCGTGTCCGAAGTTTACCCTTACCGTACCCCGCTGGGGGTTCCGGTCGTGGGAAATCAACAAGTGACACTCTTTCTCCCTCTTTCTCTAGCCAGCCTTCTTTTCTCCACGTATGGGGCAACAATAACTCAATGCCCTCGAGAGAGGATGGTAACCCTGAACACCCCAGCCATCGGCACATTTTCCTCCCATAGGGAAGTTGGCAAAACCCTCGCTGAACTCACCATCCCGGCTTAGAGCAGTTCCACAATTCACACCGACACTGCTGGCTTTCTGCTCGCATTCATAGTAAAGTTGAGGCGTTGATGGAAATTCTTGAACTGCGGTTTGGTTAGCACTCATCCGGAACTGGCTATCCCTCGGATATCTCCGAACCGAGCGCGCTGAATGGATGTCAAACTGTCAACTGCAACAATATTGGGCATCATCGGTTAGCCAACAGCGATGGTGGGAGTCTTTAGCCGTTGGGGAGCCGTTATGGCGTGAGGTGGGTGGAATTTGGATGGACAGCAATCGATGTCGGTAGTTTCGAGGTCACGCCTCTGTTTGCAGTAATTACGCAATCCACTTGGGCTCTAAATACCACCAGGGAAAGCAGTGCTTAACATCACGTCACAGTGTTGTAATATTTATCTGTTTTCGTTGTTAATGACTACAACTGTTGCGGCCACACACGAAAGTCTATCGACAGTCACATTCACATGCGATCGCTAGAAGCAAAACAGTAAAAAAATACGGAAAGTGAGTGGTTCTTTCATAACCTCTACCATTTTCATTCGTCTAAGTACATCACATTTTCAAGGACGGTCTCCGGAAACTGTTAACCAACGAAACGGATACCGGTGGGGAAAAGTTGTTCCAATTACTTTCTTCTTGAGAAAACTGTTGGAAAAGATTTAGAAAGCCGCAACAATGGGGAATACATTCGTACCAACTCCGGGGGTAGCGGTGCAAATTTTACAGCTTCACGCGTCCAACACTTCTGGTGTGTCTTTTCTGGTGGGCGAATATGAATGGATTGTCCGGAAGCATAATATTTTCCCGGACAGCATGCATCCGCACCGAAGTGGTCGGATGGCTTTCTAGTGTGGCATCATGATACAGCTCTCAATGCAGCGGTACGAAATATAGAAGGCCGGAACAAAAAATGGTAAGTGAGCGGCTAGGCAAGTTTATGGAAGGAAGTAAGAATTTCTACATTTCCCGCAGAGCACTAACAGCAGAAAGCCATCGAGTGGGTATAACGATGACGCTGGAGTGCAACGCTCAAGACCCACGGAAATCGGTACGATGGAGCCAGCGTAAGATATGCCTGGAACGCATAACTTTTTCCTGTCTTTTCCTATTTTTCCTGGCGCCTTGGTCCTCTTTGCTACCCGTACTTGCGATTTGCGCTTGAATGCCTCAAAGTGGAATGAAGAATATCAAGGGCATAGAAGTTATTCCAATGTTTTTGCGAGTGACTCAATATTTTGATTTTTGGGATTCAGCTTTAGACAATTTTGTAAAAAGGACATATTTCTGTTTGCGTTCAAATTGGTTGAATTGTATCGTATTTACGTATCTTATGGAATGTTAAAACATTTTCTGCAGCACGTGTCTGCTTGTGGACTAACTATTATAACTAAAACCAACCAATTCTATTTATTTTACTAACTTTATCCAAACGAACTAAAACTGACTCAACTTCCTTTGATGTACTTTGATTAGCGCATGACGTCGTTGAACCTTCCTGCCATCTTTTTGGTGACCAAGACTCTTGCGGCTCCTCAGGAATCTTTCGAGCTATCGCGAAATTGTTTTGCTTTCTTCTGCAGGCTGCTGATAGAAGCTGCTCTTCGGCCGGTTCTGACGCACCATAATAAAAGTGACTCGCATTCTTCGGCGTATCACTGGTTCGTTCACTTGTCTTTTGTACTGTTCATTTTTTCATGGGAAAACTTTATGGCTTTACTACCTTGCTTTCTTTGTCCCTTTCTCAATCTCACAACCGCTTGCTCAATTGTTGCCGAATGGCTAGGGAATCAACGACAAGAGTTTGATGTTGCTCTTATCGTATGTTTATTTATGAGATAAAACCGTGGGTGAATGTCGGGACTTTTGAAACAACGTCCCACAATGGAGAAGTGTGGATTTGGAACTTGTTTCAGGTTGCTTTAACATGGTTTCATGCTTGGGGCGGTGGGCAAAATTTAAACGTTTTATTAAAGTATTTACCTAAAAAAATAAATCCCAATATACTGTAAGGAAGTGTGATCAATAAATTCTTTCCATTTAACACTAGTTAGTTAAACTGTCCCACCGAACCACAAATGGTGTGTCCGAAAATGCCACCGCCTCGAGGGATGTTTTATGGAGAAAGTTCGGTGGTTAGCATGCCGTACGATGACCACCAGCGTTGGTCATTATCTTTTATGCTGCGTCCGATTGGACCTTTCTTTCGCAAATGTGCAAATGTTCCTTTGCGATTGTTGGAAACCATCCTCTGTTCCATTTCTGTGATTTGCGTACCATGGTACACTCGTGCCAAGCCGCTTCGGGCCGTGATTATTACGTTTTTATTTACTGCAATCATCCATCTACGATGCGCATTTATTTTTGCCCAAATGAAGCTAGATGGGCATGATTTGTGGCGATGTAATTTACTCCTGCAGTGCTGGAACTGGTTCAAGGGCTGGCTAGGCATTGCTTTGTGGGAAATGTTTGCAACGGTCCTTATTTCATAATTTGCTGAAACTTTTCCGAATTAAATCGGGCGGGTTTCCACGGGCTCGCATTATATTTTTAGAGCACCTAATCATGGTAAGTGCGAAAAAATGGTGAGTACAATTTTTGAGCATGTTTTTGTTTTTTATCAGGCACTTTTACATTTCTCGTTTTATTTTGCGATTTTTGTATTGTTGAGAAATTGTCCCATTTTTTTGGGACGTAATGCTCTTAGGAGTTTACAACGTGGAGAAGTGGCCGAAAACGTTGTAAAATGCCACAGACAGGATAATCGTTGCCCATTAGCATGATTTCAGTGTTGCTAAATATAGCAGACATAATTTTTCTCCAAAGTAAACCAAAAGAAAACAACATCAGATATAAGGAACGGGTTGTTTGCACAACACATCCGCACGCTTTCATCATCCACCGTTCCCGGTCTTTGTTTTTCAACTATCTGATCTCATTCAAGTGCGGAGAGTAATAAAACCAACGCTTTTCGATGATGACACGATTAATGGCCATAACCCCCGAGCGGTGCTCTATCAAAACACGCGACCCAATATCCGGCTTCAATCAAACAACACCAGCCTCTGTTTGCTGAAGCTCGGTAATGAAAACGGATCCCTCTCCGGTCGGATCTCGCTCCAACGCTGGCCCGCGTTGTTTGGGTTCTGTGATTTTTTGTGTCATTTTAATTTTGGTACTTTGAAACAAGTGTTGTTGTTGTGGTCGTTTCGAAAGGGGATTCCGGCACTCCCGGGCGGGCACCGTCAGTGGTGGTTTAGGCTTCGCTGGTGGCGGTTCCAATCGAAAGACAAACCCCGTAAGGGAAAGGCGGCCAGGCCGCCAGCAGTTTCACCTCGGTTAGTGCCAAACGTTGGAGCGGGCCTCATGAGGAGGTTCGCCTCGCTACGGTCACCCATTAAACGCTTGATAACAACTCAAATATTTTCCCATCATTAACGAGTATTCAATCTAGCTGAGGAATGTGTGTGTGTGTGTATGTTGTGCTTTCCCTTACCATCCGCCCATCCTTCCTGTGTCGGAAGCAACATTGCGGAACGGAACGTACCGATGGACGAGGTTGATGGAGCAAAACCTTGAACAAGTCTTGCCTACAGCAGCGACCCATGGACGGATAGCGAAGTGATTGGTTTCGGGTGTGGGTGAAATTAGCCCAATTGTTGCAAACAAACGTTTGCCGTGAGTGATCTTTGATTCGATAGACATACCGGGAGCGATGCGGAATGATGATGGTTGTGCCGTAAGATATCCGGGAAGGTTCTTATCCAGAGGAATAATGTGATATCTACCCTCGCAGCCGTTGTTCCACTTGAGGCTTATCCGTAAATTGAACATAAACCAGCAGTGACGCTTGTTTTGCTGATTGTGTTTGCCAAAGTAAACGAGTGGTTGTTGACGTGGTCGGCCCGATGTACTGATGGGTTCTCAAATGGATACAATAAACGCTTTCGAAACGCCCTCGGGAGGCTCTTTGACATGTTTGATTTAATGTTTCCAGCTGAGTGGTGCATAAAGGACATGAAAGGAGGAAGTTGACTGCACCGTAGCTTATATCATGCAGCTGTGCTGAGTATCATGACAAAAGTGATGTTTTTATTCGGCAAATGGAGATGCCATCGGCATGATAAATGAACAGATAACACCTGTTTGTTTAGACTATACCAATTGTTAGCTTACATCGACAAATGTAAACAAACCATGAAGTAATAACATTAATGTCTAGAGCCAGTTCACTTAACCCAATTACAGGATTGAGATCATGGCGCGTCACCACCATTACTTTATGGTACCGTGCTTCATTGTAAATAAATTTTAAGTGTTTTATTCAATGAAGTACCGCAAATTGGTTCCCATTAATTGAGTAAATCCATTCTATGATGTTGCTGATATTATAGGTCATCGGTGTTGTTACTTTCCATTTTTCCACCATAATCCAGGCAGTGTGGTGTTAATTGGAGTTTTATGTTTATTGAACGACACCAGAGCGATGACGTGCAAACTGAATTAAAGTACCGCTTTGACGTAAACGAGACAAGCTTAAAACGTAGAATAAAAGCTAAAGCAAATGCGACGGGCAAGCATGTTAAAGAAAATCCTGCAATGGAAAGTTGCGATCTTCGGCGTCCGGGAGCTTGTGAAAGCATGAAGATGATAATCTTGATTATTTCATCGCTGAACGCTCTTGCGGGTACTACAAAATGGTTGCGCAAGATTTTCCCTCCTCTTTCCGGATCAATTTAGTTGATGCAGTAAAATCAATTCCGGGACCTTCTTTCCATTCACAATGAACGGAGCTGCCACCAGCTGGTAGCTGTGCGGTGCGCTTGTTTTGAATGATTTCCCGCAGGATGTTATTGGCACGACACGCTGGAGAGTTGGGAAGACGCTGAATCTTAAAATATTGGGCACAGGTGTCGGGCGTGGAAAGCGTGCCGACTCGGTTCGTTCCACCGACGAAATCACGTCAACCATCAATCGCGGAAATTCAATTGTCCAATCATAGCACCAAGAATGGGGCGCGGTTGGTGGTATGATGTTTGTAAAGTTTGTTCATGCCGGTGGATCAAATTGTGTGTTAGAAAAAGCAATATCAAACTAGGATTTTTTATTGATTTTGTGACACAACTCTGCCTTCGGGTAAAATCAAGCAGCATACAATTGAATACCATAGATCCCATTCCATTGAACAATTTAAGTATGTTGTTTTTGGTGAGAAAACAAAAACGACATTTAATCCGAACGATTAACGAAATCAATCAATCAGGCCATCAAACGGTCTTGTAAACTGTATTTAATTACATTAATCCACTTTCACATCAATGATGATATTGAAGGTAGAATGTTGAATGCTTTTACATAAAAACCACACCTCAACAATGGCCGTTATCGACTTACTAGTGGGTGATGTAAATGGCAAAGAGATAAAAGCACGTAGTTGAATGAATAATAGCAGTTACAGCGGGTGGAGACATTCTGTAACTAATTCAATCAATGTCCAACATGTCAAATTATAAACGCACGATCAGATGGTAACGAGGTTAACTGTATTTATATCGTTAAAAGTCTGGTTTCATTGTTCAGATGTCTTCAGGACAATGCATTTTGTTGTTTTAAAGCAAAATAATTATATCATATGACCCATATTGACTTGTTTTTATAACATGCCAGTTTCGGATGCCAGGATTCAGAGATGTTGGATTTCTTTTGTTTTAAACGCATAGAAACACAATAAGGAAGTAATTATTCTGTAGACAATTTCATTAAGGAATGTCGTACAGGTCAGCATTAAAAATATTATTGGTCGGAACGATTAAAGATTCAATTAAAGCACATAATACAACCTTCGGCGAACGGCTGCTCTTCACATTTAAAAAAAATATGTAGTTCTATATCCAGACTCGACTAATCCTATGTAGTTCTCCTCATTGCAGGTGCTGCTGGTCTCCTCCACAGCTTGATTGCAGCAGCTTCAATCGAGTGTCTGTCGGTGCGAGTCCTTCTTCGGCGAACGATGTACGGCACACGGTACTAGGGAAGGACAGGACAACGTAGTCAGAGAAGTGTTCCTGGGATGAGCGAACAGCAACCTTCATCAGCCTGCCATCAGTAGTGTTACGTTTGTTTCGTACGCCCTGCGCCCGTCGCCCGAGGAATTTCACGGGAACACTTAACGAAAGCAGTCGAGTAGCGGTTCGCAATTCGTACGGCTCGAGTGGAAAATGATGTCACAGCATCTGAGCTCGATGCTGGAGCACCTGAAGATGGGCTCGTTGATGAGTAAGGGTGGTGGTGCCGGCGGAGCGAAGCAGCAACAGGTGCCGCCAGTGTCGACCGGCTCGACCTCTTCGCCGACTGTTGCCGTCGTCGGGAACGGAAGCATTGCTGGCGCCCCGAACGGTTGCGCGAACAACAACGTGCATTGCGGCAGCGGTGCTCCGCTGTCGAATCATCAGAACAACAACCTGCACCACCATAACCACAACAACAACAACTGTCAAAATGGAGGTGCCGGAGTGACAGGTGCCAAAATGGTCGCAGATATGCCGGTGATAGTGGAGCGAGGCCGTTGCACGACCACGGTGGTGGAGGTGAGCGGCAAGTCGGCAAATCACGTCGGTGAGGATCGCCGTGGGTACGACGTGTCACGGAAGCGGTGCAGCATTTCGGTCCAGCAGCATGGCGTTGGTGGTGGTGGTGGTGCATCGGAAGCAGGAGGTAATTCGCGGTCGAATTATCGTGAGCTATCGCCGGCTTCGCTGCGTATCCATCGCAAGTCATCGCATGACATCCGGAACACGTTGCTAGGGCCGGACGGGGAGGCGTTACACCTGCACGATCCGTCTGGGAAGGGTGGGGACGGGCTGGGCAAGATGCCGACCGTCGTGAAACCGATCAAGCTGAAGAGCATCATCACGAAGGCGGAATCCTACGACACGATGCATGGCAAGGCGAGCGATGTAAGTAATATGGAACATTGATAATAGTTTTCACAATAATCTTTATGAAAAATAGGTGAAATATTTTCTTCTTCTTCTTGACGTAACGACCTCTTGGTCATGCCTGCCCGATAAGGGCTTACGAGACTTGTTTCCCTGTTGTACGTGGATAGTCAGTCCTCTCGTACAGGGGAGGGTCCGGTCTCGGTTGGGATTCGAACCCACGCCGTCGAGGTGGTGAGCCCCGGCGAACATGGGCCGATTTTCTAACCGGCGCTACCGCTCGGTGGTGAAATATTTTAATTATACTTATTTCTATAAAATGAAACATTCCTTTCTAAACTATTCGCAGAATCAGTCATTTTATCTGTAAACAAAGGCAGTCCAAGTAAAACAAATACCATTTTAAACATCACAAACATCTTGCCATTCACGTGATTTATCATGGCATATCGTGTAAGGTTTATTGCACGTCTTTCAATGTAAGCATGCAGCTTATGGTGCTTGCTGACGGATGTATTTTTCTTTTCATGTTTTCAATTTGCATATCCTGCTCCTCGGTGCATGTTTCGTGCCAAGGAATGTTGTTCAGGAGTTGTCTCTCCCTCCCTCCAGAAATCCTTTAACGACAACTTTTCAGCGGTCATAGTTTCACCGTGACCGACCTCTGCAGAACGCGTTCTTCCGATGGCAGAACTCACCGGCAGCTGTGTGTGCCGCTTCCAGCGAAACATCTACGAGCCGGTTCGCTACAATCGCAACAATGCAACAATTGTGGTTTGCTGATGAAAATTTATTATTTGCTTTGAATCTCTGTACAGCGAACTGCGACCGATCGAGTCGTTGACAGTGTCGGATACTGTGCGAGGGGGATAAAAACAGGTCGTCCTCACATAGTCGTACGAACTGATGGAGCTTTGGCTACGTTGAACCACGTGCGCGTTTCCTATGACCTCGGCGGCAAAGCAAAGCATAAGGCCAAACATAATCCTTTCGATGTCGCGATGTCACCGGACCCAACGTGCCCGTTGCCGCGCAATGAATGAGGGCAATCGTCGCTTTCCATGAAAGTTGCCGGTTGCGTCTCGCATCGATCGAGCAGAACTCATTCGGTACGGCAGCATTTCATCGCCCTATCTCCATCGCTGGCTCCGAATGGCAGTTGACGTTCGTGGTGTGCTTGCGGTGATTTGCACGAGAACTGGCGCAACTTGCGAAAAAGTCCTTAGCCATCTTTCCGGTAATGTGGCGATAATCGTTTCCGACATAAATACGCGAGTCAGGAGGGAAAGTGGTTGGCTAGCGGGAGTGTTAAAGACTTGCTCATGGACTGACGTTTTTGTGCACAGTACGAGACATATTTAAAGTGGATCTGCTTGCGTTGGGACCGGATGAATTCTCGATCCAGTAAGACATTTGTGTGTCAACACTTTAATTCTAACCACAAATGTTGCCAAAACGATGAATGTCAGCTGCCAACACATGGCGGTGATGTTATGGTTTTCGCTCGGATTAAGAAATAACCCAGCGAAACACATTCTCATGCCCCCTGAGCCGCATCTGTGGTTTGGAAAAGTTACCGTTTTGTTGAAGCATTGCTCCGAAAGTGACAATTTTCCCATACCGATGCTACTCACACTATATTTCCCCGGCCTAGCGTTATTTCTATTTTCGTAATGAGGAAAACCACTGGAAGTATGTGACGGAGCGAATAAAACAAAACACAAGAAAAACCCGAACCCAAGAAAAACCAAATTGGAAAACTCCACCTCAAAGGCGACGGCGGCACATCGCCGGGTGCAAGATAACATGAGTTGCATTTTAACTTTGCCCGACATCGTGGGAAAGTTTTCCGCAGGAAGCAGTTCCGAGCCATCCCTTCCTGTGGCGCATTTTGACTGCTTCCTCATTTAAGGAATTTTCATCACTTTCATCCCCCTCCCCCTCACGCTACCCTACCCGCTGGCGTGGGTAGTGGGCGGAAATATTTTTTTCCGAAAATGGAACACCCTTGGAATTCAACTCTGGTTCATTTTTCTGTATGACCAATGTTTTTCACTTCGGTAGGAATTTTCCTCTAACCGGTGATGAGAATGGTTTTTAATTTCTTTTTTCCAACTCTAATTACTTTTTATGACCGTGTTGGTCAGGCTTGTTGGTGGCCGTTGTCGTTGTAATCGTCGTTGTCTTCGTTGTGAGTGCATGCATTGCGTTATCATTTGTTTGCTTGCATTAAATTTTCGAGTCAAAGCGCTATTTTGGTAAAGATTATCTTGAGAACTATCTTTACTTTTAACTTGCTGCTGACGAAGTGTTTATGTAAAATGTACAAGAAAGATTACGTATCGAAATGTAGAGGTTAAGGCTTTTTAGTAGACGTATCGAATATAAATTAAATTGTTTGCTATTCTTTAACTTTCCTCGCGTATCATAACAATGGGGTTCATTATTATCACATTGCAGGAAAAGTTGGCAGTGTTAAATGCCAATAAGAACATGATATTGCCCACTGAGTGACAGTTATGCAGTATCACCTTCGTAATCTACCGTATAAGACCATCACTCATCGAGCAATTCCGTACAAAAAGATGTTTTCAATGCTTCACCACGTGCTTCGGAGGCTCACTAGCAAAGGAGGAAGTTCTTCCACGCTAAAGGTGTAAATGGTGCCTGTCAGTCAGCGCTATAACGGTGGCGACAACTGGTACCTACTGGACGCTCTCAGGGCCTCGGCTGGGCGCTTTAACACTAGCGACCATTTTCAGCCGCAAGTGTCATAATTTAAACACGTCATGGGTACCTGAAAAAGTGTGTTTAAGGCAAACGATGTTTTACAACCTTGGCTACTTCTGCCACCAACCGCCTTCACGAGTGCACTCGTCGAGTGAGTACAGAAAGTCCGAAGAAGTATCACCGATGAATGGAGAGTGTCTGTGCTTGCCGCCATTCAAGCAGATGATGCAGAGCAGAGCAGAGATTTAATTAAAGCTGGCATCCCTTACTCACCCGAACGAGCAGGCACGCTGCCTCAAGCGAGCCGGTATTGATTCAAGGATATTGTCAATTTGTTCTGCTCCGAGTCAGTCGTTTAAGCTTCGTATTAAGACCCCCTCCTCCCGTGGCTATCTACGGAGTATCCTTTAAATGAATTGTGAAGCAGATATTTCGGTCTATTTGAGGTGGACATCGATACTCATACTCAAACTTGCACCTTGAAGGGAGTTCTTCTTCTCCCTTTGAAGTGGACGTATTGCTTCGTCATAAGGAAGTCCCTCAAATGATTATGACGGGGCTTAGACATTGTTCAAACTTTTGCCATCATTCACGTGGAGCTTCTCCGTCTCGAAGGATTGTTGCCGAAGGAAGGATGAATGGTGCTTGTATAGTTTAAGGGAGTTTCTTCAATGCTGTGACAACATTGTTTCACTCTGACACGAGGGTGACGTAGAAGGAACGATAGTCGTTATAGTTTGGTAAATGATTTTATTGCATCCATCTTCTTGGAACGATGGCTGAAGTTCCTGATCCTTCACCGATAATAAATCGTTAAATCGATCGGAACGAGGACTCCTGGTGGGTTTACTGGTTTACCACCCTGATAGCAATCGATTTGCGTAGTAACTTTATTACCAATTACGGCCTTTCCCCATCCAGTTCCTTCGTCCTGTAAGCTGCTTTTCGGGCAGATGGCAGCTGAGGTTGAGGTTAAGGAGGACGCTGCTTCAATACAATCGAACGATTATTTAGGTAACATTGGAACGAAGCAAAATCTTCGGAGGAAGATGTAAAATTTCCTACTTCCCGTTACGTGGCTGGGGAAGAGTTGCTTCCGACATTCTGATACGCCAATCAATCAGATAAACAGCTCGACCAAGAGCCTCCAACCTCGCCCGGAAGCCATTCCAATGCTGGTAGAAATATTTAAAATGAAGAAATTGGATCCCTTGACCCTAGAGAAAGCTAGAGCCGAAGAGTATTATTTAGTCGTTTACAGCAATTATCCTCTAGGACGTGGACTGCAATGTCCTTCCCCAGATGCTTTAAGCGGGCAACGTACGCTGGTTCTCTGGCCGAGTCTGCCTGCCTGAACAGAAAAGCGACCCAATCGTTCCATTTGAGATCCATTACTTCCGTTTAAAGGATCCCCAAGGATCCGGAAGAAAAGGACCTCCACCTTTCCCCGCTCGGAGCACGTTGATTAAATCATCTCAGGTGGTCGTTGGGCTCTGGTGGCGATGGCATTAGATGCTGGTGCCCATTCTTTCCGCTTCATGCCGATGCTGCAGACCAACCTCAGACCATCGCCCGCAGGAAGGGCATCAGTCGCTTATTATTGCAATCCGGTCACGGAAGTCCGTCGTTCGCTCGTTCGTTCGTTTGTTCGTCCGTTCTTATCGGAACACTCTCGCCTGAAAAAGGTGCACGAGGGTGGAAAATTACCACCGACCCTCCCCCTGGAGGCGCGTGATGTTTCTTTGTGGATGGATTTCCTTTTACTTTTGCGACGTGCTTGTTTACACTCTCCCTCTGCCCAATGCCAATGTTGACCGGTTGAGCTTCTTCAAACGGTGGAGCATTAACTTGAAGCAAGGCGCTCGGTTGGTTCTTTATCCTTTCGCAAGATCACGAGGCGCTGAGGGTTCGGAGTGTAAGAGCACGATAGGAAGCAAAACATCACGAGGAGGGAAAGAGAGATAGATGGGTTTTGCAGAAGATGACGGATGACAACTCCAGTGGATGATGGCTCTATTAACTTGTTTACGTGCCAAATCAGGTCGTGCATCGTGAGATTACCCAATTTTTCACACCCCGCACTGGCCCAGATGGTCAACCTTCGTGAAAGGATAATTTTCGTGGGAAAATGGATCGAAAGTAGCGCTTGCTCTCGTGCATCCCTGGAATGAAGCTGTTGGCTAACGTACGTTTAGGGACCAATGGCGACATCTTTAAAAGAGTTTCCTTCCCCGTTAGATAGAATCTGAAAAATAGCTCCCCTTTTTCCCACGATACGATCATGAAGCTGCTGGTAATGCAAGTACGTATGTGTGTGGGGTGAGAAAACGAGCAAATTTATTTTTATCTACCCGATGGTGTCGTTTTGCTTCCGTTATCGATAATCTTTCTCCACCAGCTTCTGAAGAGGACCAACCCCAGGACACCGTTCTCGTGAGTTGGTTGGTGGTAAAAGAATTATTATTATTGTCACTTCTTTACTTCTCAGTTATGTGCTTCTCACTGTGTGTGTGAGTGTGTATACATCCGCAACGATATGCAAGAGGGGGGATATCGTTTGCTTTTATCTCGTATCGCAATGGAATGGATTTTTCCCGCATGCCGAGAAACATCCCTGGCGAAAAGGAATCACCACTGACGTTGAAGTTCTTTAACGGAGTTAGTAACGCTAAGTCCTTCGTCGTTTGGAACGTTTTGTGCCGGGGACATGACTTTTTCGCCCGCTCGAAGTGACTCCCCTCAGTGATCAAGATTAAAAAATGAAAAGGGAAAAGAAAGCACGGAATCTCTATTTGACATTAAGGCAAGTCTAAAAGGTAGTGGGAGCCGTGTGACTGCTCGTTGACTGACGGTAAATAAATTGGTTCCAATTTGTATATTTAACTACGTTTAATTTGCCGGTATTTTTTCCTTCCGCCTGGTTTACAATATTTTCAAAACGTAAAAGATGCCTATAAAGGTATGAGAAAATATTTAAAAAAATATCCGTAGGTACCTTTTCTTAACCATGGGGTTGTCGGGCATAATTATTCCGTAAATCTCTGCTATTATTTTGCGATGAAGAAATTCAAAACATGGATCGCTTTCACGACTTTGTGCACCGACACCATTGTTATTAAAGTGGGACTTTCACGTTATCCGGGTCGATCCTTTCTGGAAGTTTACACTTTCTTACGTGGGATGGATAATGGAAACAATTCTTCACGTTGGTAACTCTTTTTAAGATGTTTTCCTTCCGTTTTCCTCTTTCTCCGTTTGTGTAGTTGTACGGTGGAAACATTTTTCTTTTCCTTGTAACACCTCCCTCCACTCAGCAAGATTTTTCCACGGGCATACTTTCTTTTCTAACGGCTAAGAAAGCAAAGAAAAAGAAGAGAAAACAACACTTCCTCCTGACAGCTTCTTTTATTCAATCTGCGGCTTGGGAGAATGTCTTGCTGGATGCTGAATGCTGTAGCGCAGTGGATTACAGCAGCTCCTACCACGGCGAAGACCTGATGTCGTGCGGTGCTGGTGAGAAAAGATTTCACTTTAGCCTTAACCGAGGCCGACACCGGGCCCACCGGAACTTGGGCTCGTACAAAGTGGATGAAAAGTGACTGGAATTTAATGAGATTGTACTTAGGCAATTACCATACGGAGTGTGTATTTTTTTCCCACCTCCCGGGCCACTTTTGCGCTCAAGAGCTTAGGGAGATTTGTAAGCAGTTCTTCTTGTCGCTAGCCACCAGAGTGGCAGGGGAAAAATATAGAACTCACACCCCTCGAGGGGGTTTGTTTGATTACGGCAAAAGCATACGCCGGTAACGCTTTTCTTCCGTTGACTTCACGCCGCGACCTCGCGCGACCCGCCTTCACTCGTGTAATTCAATTACTTTGGGCCGTACATACCCAATTTGGAACGCTTATGTTAATCGTGGAATTTTCACAGTACACGGATCTCACGTGCTAGCGTGTTCGATACTGCACTCGTGGGCTTTTCCGGGAAATTTTCGCGTGCGAATGAAAATCGTTGATGCCGAACACCGGTAGGCTGGGAATTGAAATCGGGGATCGTTTGAGGGGCAATTTAGGCTCAATCGATGTCGGTTCGGTAGGATTTTACAAAGCCGAGCGGAAGGGACGGGTGGAGGCGTGTGAGTGCTTGTAGGCTTATTGTAATTTAATCTACCCTTGAAGCAGACAATCAATTTTAATCGCAGGTGTAAAACATGCAAAGATTTGCTTTCGATTTCGTAGGTTTGGAGTATTTCAGCGAGAGAACGAAATTTTCCATTTTCCGCTTCCATGAGTATGTTTTCTTGGAATATGTTGCTCTGATGTTACCCCAACATTTCAATTCGATCAAACGGTTATTGAAATTTCCAAAAATGTTTATCATTTAAAAAAATCAGTTGATTATTTGGATTTGAATCCCGAGTTGGTGAGTTCAAGAATGAGAAAAGCTAACATTTACTTTGCTATGAGTGTTTCATGATTAACACAAAAAGAGGACCCATGGGATCCTTTGTGTGCCTTGGGGCCACTTACAGGCCTTATTGCCTTCCATTGTGTTTTCAACAGATCACGACTAAGTCGTTCTAACTTCGTTTAAACTGAGGATTAAATTTCAATTCAAAACTTTACTCCACCGAACCTTCCTGGTCAGCTTCATGTGAGGGTGTTTGTTTGTTTCCCTTATGATCCATTTTAGGAGAGCAGCAGATGCTACCGCTTTAGCAGATTACCTTCGACAGCCGCAGGCCTGGCTTAAGGCCAAACCAGAGAAGATCTTGACCAATGTAGGGCAACCTAGTGAAGTTTTCTGGTGAAGCTAAAGAACGTTTGCTTTGGACCAAGTTCTGCTGAGCAAAGTCATCAAGTATTCATCACATACAGGCCTCATTATTTCGTTTCCCAGAGATCGCAGTTGCCGGGGGGTAATCTAACCTGATGCTGCTGTGCTGCTCGGAAGTCAAGGCCATGATGGGCTTCAGCTACTCCTTGATTCGACGCATCGAGTGCAAGTTTAAGAGTGGACAAGCATTGTTTTACTGAATCAGCATTATCTGTAACATTTTATGCGCAATTGAAAATCTTAAGGTAAACTGTTTTTCATTTATGGCCTTATTTTGTTTCTGGATTGCTCTAGGCTAGTCCTATTAAGATACTTTGAAAACTTCATTCATTAAAGTGAATTGTATAGCTTCCTGCCAAACATGGGATGGTCTTCTACTAAATCGTGAAAGTTTTAAAAGGATTTTTGAAAAAGATAACAGAATGAACTGTCGCGAACCCAATGCAAGTACAGCTAACGAGAATAATTGCGCTTGATATTCTTTCTATTCCAAGAACATTTCCGGGGTTTTCGAATGTTGTCCTACTCTAGATATGCTAGCAAAAATTAGCATACAAGGTTTTTCCCGAAAAAGGAACACCTTAATAGCTAAGGAGAGAAAATTAGATTGTGGAAGCATGATAAAATAAACAATCCGAGTAAAAATACAAAACCAAGAAGGACATCAATAGCGCTCGAAACCGCAACGCTGCTAGTGTTCCAATCGATTAAAAAATTCAAAAAAATGGTAAAACATAATGCAAAAATTAACCATCGCATGAATAGATCTTACCATTTGCATGTTCAACCGAACACGACATCGTTCCGGTTGGGCTGGCTTCTCTCCATTTTCATGATCATCTGCAGCAAAAGCGGTCGTTCTCGGTAAATCTGTGTCCCAAAACGGCCGTTAAATCATTTTCCCGGCGCGCGGAAAATGATATTTTTATTATCTTACCCCACAGCAAGGGGGACCGGCAAAGTTGTCGGCGGACACTTCGCACCGAGAATGCCATTTTCATCCCCGAAAAACTCTCCGGGGGGACCTTTCATCCCCGGAATGTTGAAGTGGAAATCGAAAGAGAAAGCGGATGGAAGATGGTGGCTGTTGTCCATTATTTTATCTTTATTTTCAAATCGCACCGGACGTCCAGACGCGCGTTTGGAGACAGGTTTAACGTTGTGTTCAAAGTCTGGGGGGTTGGTTCGAATTTCCGACGGTTCTCAGGAAGCCAATGTCGCCCGGCATGTCGCTAGAGAAACAGTTTTAATTCCGTTAAATATGGTATAATATCGTTGGGCTCGAGACCGTCCCCGGAAGCGATTCTGGAACGGTTGATGCCATGAAAAATCCCCACGACGATAGATATTGCTCGGGTTCAAGGTATTTGGAGATTGAGACGCCTTGTTCGATGGTGTTTGACGCTGGTTCAACCTGCCGATCGATTGTGGAGCGTAATTAGTATTCCGGAGGGTTTTAGGTTGGGGATTATGGCGTTTGCGGTTGTGGTCACATTTTCGTTAAGCCATGATGAATATTCAGGGGTACTCTGGGAAAAAGTGGGGGATACTTTTATACCTGCTCTATTATCATAATCGGGTCAATGATTTCTCACGCGTTTTTTTGCAAAACATTAAACGTTCTTATAAATAGGAACCTATTTTTGACATTTTAGTCCCTTGCACAATCAAAGATCGTGTCGATAACATCTACATTTTATCTGGGCAGGGCAGGGCAATGCAAACCAAACAAAAAATGAACACAAATGAAGGAAGTCAGAATGTCTGAAAATGATGGTTCCATTGATTTGTCGATCCGTGCTAAGTGCTCTTAAGAATTTCTCGCCGAGTTCACTTTTCGTTTTCGTTTGAAATGCACCGTGGTTCACTTCAACTGGACAAACTTTCTTTCAAATGGTAATCAAGTTTACAATTCTGTTGAAAATATTATTCATACCACCCCGACACGGCATCACGGCAGTATCTGCTGCAGTGCCGACGGAAGGAGTTTCTAGTGGAGTATTTTATTCATACCGAGGCGAATAGTCAAGTGTCAAGTGGTACGACGGAGCCTCTCTAGCAACAGGTCCAGCGGCAGGGAAGCAAGATGACAGACGAATTAAACGGCAACCAGTTAAATGCGATGATAAATTTCAACTTCCCCATCCCGGACGGAAGCTTGTTTAAGATGGGAGATGAATGAGGTGTTTGTTGTTAGCTTTCTTGCCTAAATTTAGACAAAGTGCAGTGCACTGTATACAATTTTATCTAATGGTACTGAGTTAAATTTAAGAATGACAAAGTCGTACCAAAAAAGGAAAATTTGGTCGTACCTTAAAAGAAAAGCCGATGAAGTTGGCGTTAAAAATATCTAAAAAGGTCAAACAATCATTCAATGCAGAGTGACTGTTTCTATCAGAAAGAATGTTTATTTTTCTCAGCTCAACTCTTCAAAGGCAAGTCATGAAAACTTCATAAAGTGACCGAACAAGTTTTTCGCCCAATATTTATTTCTTGAGTCAATAGTGTATAAATAAGGCGGCGATCTAAAAACGAAAAGAAAAGCGAAACTTTTTCTTAGTACCGTCCCTGCAACCTCTTCCATGGCAGGGTACAAAAGGGTCTTGATTTTGTTTGTTCTTGCTTTCATCGAAAATATGGTGGCCTGGCAAAAGGTTTGTGCTTCACCGTCACGAGCTTTGGAGACTGTGCTCTAGTTGCAACATCTGGTAGTATCAAATACCTGATTTGTTGTGTTGGACTATTTGATGATAACTTTTTCGTCTATAAAAGCTGCATGTTTCGATGTCATTATTTTTAAATTTATTTATGTTGATTCAGACGAGCATTAAAATTGAAGAAAACTGCTTATCTTTTATTGTCTTATTGTATTTAAAAGATCTTATCATTTTGTTGAAATTGTGAAAATCGTGATAAACTAATGACCGGCACTATCTACATAATTGTTTAAATGATTCTCTTTTTATCTCAATTGCATGACTTTTAGTCAATTGCTCTAACATTTGTGTAAATAAAACCACCAACTTTTTCCTGATTGACACGATAAAACTTCCACTTTTTGTGATTTGATAAGCATTACTAAGTGTAAATGCTTCTTGATGGTGGATTTAGTCCTGCGGTAGGGAAAACACTGAGGAAAACGCTAGCGACGAAAGTTAAACATGAACTTGATGAAATGATTCCAAGCAATAGCTTGCATAAGTGTCGGACAAGCTGGTGGCCACTGGAAAATGCCAATTGCACCGGTCAACGCTTGCAACGGAAGATACCGAGATTGGAAATACCGACGGTTGGGGAAATGTAATTTACACTTCAATTTAAAGTTATCCGGTGTCGTTTGAATTTCACGGTGTCAGTCGGTTGTGGGGATCCAACCTTGGTCAAAGAGAGCTTACTTTACAGGTTCGGTGAACGTGGTTCCAGAGCAATAGGGGGGTTGTATCCGTAAGGGTAATTTGAACAAGAGTCACGAATATCTTTGATCATCCATTGGTTGTCGTGAATAATCCTTCGACAAAAGATTACTCTCCGAGCAAGAGTCAATTAATTTAATGAAAAACGCCTGAAACTCTACGTGATTCATTAACAACATCCTTCGAAGGACAGAAAAAGAAAACTAAAAAAGTAGAAAAAAACTTCTTGAAAAGAGTGTACAGCATCATCCCAAGATGATTGACCACTGTCTGAAACGGACGCACGCAATAAAATCTCGTCAACCTTTTACGCTTCTTAGATAACACTAAATTTACGATGAACCCGAACCGCTAATCTGCACAAAAGGCATTGGTCACGAGGTCGCGTTTTATCGTATACGACATTAAACATAATGTTTGACCTGCCCACGTTTGCCTCGTCCAACAATTCCTTCGTTGTTCGAGCTTCTACAGATGATAAAGCGTAGGATGGTCGGATGAAGCCTGGTTTGGTTGAGCACGTGGTCCCGCGGGAAAAATAGACTACAATACCGAAAAGACGAAACAAAACCACCGAGGGTTGAGAAAAATGGTAAAAAAATGCTCTCACAAATGGAAAGTTTATGAGCGCAAATGAGGTTGGCCATTTGGTCGTTATAAATAAATCATCACAGGCTCTGCAGGGTAGATATGGAACCACTCGAGTCTTGACGGTACCATGAACGTTGATCTGGATAGATGAAGCATAATTAGCAGAAAGTAACAAACTCTCATAATTTAAAGGCACATATTGAACGAGCGAAATATGAAATATGAATCGTATTCTGTTCGCTGCGGTTATACATATTCATTTAAAAGTGAATGATTATTATCGAACATTATTTCAAAATGGAATCATATCTTAGACAAAAAAGGTAACATGGTCTCTATGAAACAAACTCCATCCAATCCTCCAATCATTGATTTCCTTTGGAGAATTGCTGACCGTAATGTTTGACTTGGTGTATGTCATCTCTATTTCCTCTTTGCGATCACTCTTCATTTTTTTTTTGTTTCGTTGATTTCCGTTTATTATTTTCCTTCGCCGATGCCTAGACAAGTTGCCTACGCCAAGCGAGGGATAAAAAATATTTTATTTCCAATCATTTGCTTAATCAACACGCAACAAGCGCGTAATTCCTACATTGAAAAATGATTTTTCTAAATTATCCGTGACTATACATCCTCCTGATATGAAACCTGAACAGAACATCTAGATCTAGGTTTTTAGATAATGATATGCACATTACATTAGCAATATATTTTTTTCAATTGTTGAAAACTGACAATTTGAATAGCGAAACCATCAAAATATTTACATAGGCCATCCCAACCAAACGCACATGGTGGACAGTCTGCCACAAGTCTCGACCCATCCTTTGACGACCAGCCGGCAAACACGCGACCAATGTTTGGGCAGCAAACATTGTCGAACGCTCCGGTTCGACTATTTGTATATTCAAAACAATTTCACTCGAATGTATGCCCCGTGCGGGAACTCCCTGCCGTGCGCTTGCATTCCTCCCCGGGCGGAGGATTTTCACGAATTTTCACCGGCTTTCGGCACCTTTACCTTTTCGCCAGAGCTAAGCAATGTTTATGCTAATGTTACCGTCTCCGTCTCCGAGTTGGAGATAGACTTTTTCATCTGACCAAGCGACCACCGGGCCCACCCTTGGGTATCCTTGATCCCGTGGTCGTGACGTGTGGTTCGTGTAAATGTACTAAATTCTTGTCATCTGGCAGACCGCCAAACCGAATGTGAAACCGCCGGGTGGGGACAACGTTGAAGGTGGGTGCGAAAAGGTAAACAAGAAGCGAATAAAAACCCCTGGAAGGATGATGACGTCGCTGGAAAGGATACCGCCGGCGTGGGTCCCTTGCTGAGCCGGTGGTTGGGATCTCCTAGGGGAGGTAATATTCCACGAGCAGGTTGTTCGTGAGCCCGACCACGCAACGAAATATCATTTCGGAAGAATCTTTGCTAATCCCCTTCCCAGAGCACCAGGTGCACCGGGCAGCTGGCAAGCACGTGCACGTTCGGTGAGCCGAAAGCGGAAACAGCAATAAATGAAATGAAAATTGTCATTGTTATTGTTTCGCATAATGTGCTACGAAAAACAAGGGCAACGCGGTGTCGCTGACGATACCGCTGACCCAAACAGGAAATATCCGGTGCCCATCTGCGGACGGTGGAAAGGAAATGAAAATTGAAAATGAAGCGCAGGAAAATTCGAAGATTTTCCATTTTTACACATTCTTGTCGGAATGGAGCATACTTTCGTGCAAACAAATTGTGACGTTTTTATTGTACTTCTCACAGACTGTGTTGTTTCCCACGAAGATTACATTCATACATCTTTTATTAAAAAAATACTTTTTAGTAAAAGATTTTCCGCCAAATGATGATACACCTTTTCCTACTGTGTTTCAATTCCGCCGCACAGGAAAGATCCGGTCTGGACATTTTTCAGATCAGTAGAAAAATAAAAACGTTAAGTATACATGTGGAGAACAAATCAGTTTACTCGCCGGTATAATGTTTTATACTCTGCTCATTACATGGTGAAATGAAAAGGATTAACGGATAATGTGGGGATTAAAAGAATACGGATGTTATTATGTTTACCCTTTCGATTTCCGGATCAAATCCTCAATTTACCGTTTAATCTTTTGATTATGGAAAAAAGGACCGGATGATCTGTTTGAAGCCATATTCATATCGTTTTTGGAGGTATTTTGGGAGGGTAAACCAGTTTATCACGAACATATTTCTTGAGAACTTAAGGTTTTGGAAATTTGAAATATTCTATTGTTGGAAATTTAAATCATATTTTTCTCACTCCAAAGCAAGTTCTGAGAAAATTCCCATTTAATTTATTAAGTGTACGGAAAGGAAAATTTAAACACGGGAAACTATTATTTTGTTTCCCTCATTTGCTCGTGAACTATGCAAGATTACGTCAGCGAAAGCACCGGAAGCGATTTGACATGTCGCTGAATTTAATATTTCTCATAATTCAACCCGCCACCGGGCGGGACGTTTTTCTTCCCTCCATACTACGCGATGCGCTTTCACACAAAGACATGGTAGGGTCGCTCGGTAAATATGTTGCTAAATTACTTCGTGCTGCACGGAGTAAGGCTCCATTTTTCATCCCTTCACTCTGAGGGCAGCACTATTCCCTAGTTTATCCTCGAGGATGCTTCCTCGTTTACAGAGCGTATGCACAACAACAACGGGAGCAATCTCCAGTTTGCTAGCTTAAATCGTAGCTTTAGATGAGAAGTCGCGTTTGGTTTTGCCGCTCGTTTTTAATATCTGATTTTTGCTTGTTTCCTTTCCTTTCTTCCTCCCATACAGGTGATGTCGTGCTCGCGTGAAGTTTGCATGGGAAGCGTCATGACACCGCATCTCATTGGGACGGAATCCCGCAAGTCGGATGTGGTTCAGCAGCACGCAAAGGATTTTCTCGATCAGTATTATTCCTCGATCCGACGGTAAGCCAGCTTTAATGCGCTGTTTAGTTAGTTTTATGCAATAAGAAGTTATGATAATGTTTAATATTGGTCGTGATACATTAACAAATTAATCCATTTGTGCCATCCTAATTCATCACATGGCAATTAAATGAACTTTTATTTTCAAAAGCAAAGTGAAGAGAAAGATTTTAGATGTGAAGCTTTTTTTCTCTCTCGAGTAATTGCGTTAAAGCATCCGATGGAGGCGCCTGGTTGTTTTTACAAATAAAGCAGTCGACGAAGCCAGACTACCATTAAATCAAGCAGTGTTTGCTGAGTTCGGCATTTTCGGCATCCAACATGAATCACATGTTAACGATTTATGTTTTTCGCTGCTTTCATCATCTACTTTTATGCATATCTTACCCACGAGCACCTTTCTTGCTCACCTGAAGTGCTTGTATTCGGGCCTTTTTTCTTCTGTGTTTGCCTTGCTACGTTTCAGAACGGTGAAAAATATGCTCCACCCGTGAACGATACGATAAACAAAAACAAAAGAACATCCTAGTTCGCTAGAAGTCGGAAAGGGTTCTTTTGCCACTACCGCGGACCGTGTACTGCAGTGCAAACATGCCTACATATATACACATATTGACAAACGGTAGGGAAGCAAACCGATGATCCTACGCGCGGCCTCGCTAGCATCAGGGGACGATCCGTTTAGTAAGCACGTATGCCGGCACGATCTGCGTTCTCCTTGGAAGCGGTCGTTTTGTAGCCCCCCGAGACCGAGATCGAGTCTCCGAGCACTTGCACGAAAGAGGATTGCTTTTATACGCCCGCTCTGCCTACAGACGGAGGTCGTATCTTTTTCCCAACTCCGCGCAGATTCCAGTGGCACGTTTTTCCTCCCCCAAACGTACCCACATAAGGCATGTTTGAAGGAGGTGAATGGTGACTTTACATGTGGGGGAGCAAAATATGGCTTTCGAAGTTTTTTTTATTTCTAGCTTTGTTCATCCTGAGGGTGGTTGACATTTTTTTCTCGAAATTCAATTGGATTCTTGTGCGCTACGTTTTCAACTAGGGACCACAGGTTTCACACCAAAAGGATTCAGAAATAGCGAAAAAGAAAAATACTCAGTTAATCCGGGGATTATTACGGTGATATGTTAGGGATTTTAACATTTAACTTGTGCTTTAAACCATGTAGAGTACGAAACCGGATAACATTGTAATATAAAGTGTTTAGTCGAAATGCTCACACTACGATTAGTTTATTATTAGGGTTTTACTAAATGATTTTAGTACAATTGTGCGCAACAACTTTCATACTGTCCAAATATGAAAAATAAAAACTAAAATAAAGTGTTCGATTAGATAGAGAAGATATTTAAATTGAATGCATGGGAATTACTTAGTCCACTTGTTTAAAGAAAACTTTCATATTGGTATAAAGTATTAAGCGATATTCATATAATGAGCTAAGCCGGTATTTTATACATTTATTTTAAATTTGGGTGAATTTACTTTAGCACAAAAATAGTAGAAATGGTAAATCTCGTTTACAATATTGTTTTCAAAGAAAAGCGTTCCATATACGTTACGTTACGCGGAGAAAACTTTTCCATGTCGCTCGAGAGCGGCTGTGAGTTTGAGCATCTTAACTAATGCGCAAATGTTCCACAGCTTGTCATCACTATCCAAATCGTATGTTAGACCCACGGGGATACAATGCACTTTGTTTGACACGCCACAAGTTCCTACCACTACCGGTTGAAGTTCCGGACTTCCTCTACCACCTGCTCATTAGCGTGTCCAATGCAGCGTACGCTCGCTAACTAGCGATGGTGGTTTTTGGTGGAAACTTGGGAACGGTTCGACAGCTCGATAAGGACGCCAAGCGAGCCACCCATTGTGCATGTCACTGCAGCCGACGCACAATCGCAACCGCCTAACGATGCATCTATCTCGCGGCGAACAAGTGCTGGCATGCATTTTCCGAACGACCTCTAAGGGGTTTTAGATGGTTCGTGCCCGTTGAATGATCTGTCCTGCAAACCACGGAAGTTGTTGGAGACGGTAGATATCACCAGCTGGAACGGGAACGTAAGTGAGGTGATAATGGAACCCTCGGGGAAACATAATTACAGCTAGGTCGGTGTAGGAAATGAAAGTTTTGGCACTCAGAAAGTAGCTTGTCGTACAATGAGGACTTTGAGCGTTAGATAACACTCCGCTCTCGTTGTTAGGTATGAATATTTTGCATATAGTTCATGGCGAAACCAAAGGCCATGGTAACATTTTGTTTTAATTGTATCAATAACTCAAACGAAAATGTCACGCTTTGAATAATCTTGGAAGTTCCGTTTGGCTTTTTGAAAATCCTTTCTTTGCCTGTTAAGGAATGAATAACATTTTATTCGACTTCTAATCAGCACACTGCAATTTTTCTGGTTTGCATTGAGTCTGTAACGAATTGGTATCTATCTTGCAAGCAGCGGATTGCTTTCAATACCAAGTAGATAGCATTCGTTGTTCAAGCAGTGTTACAAATAACAAAATCCCTTATTTGTTTCGTAGGACCATCATTAGGATACGGATGTACAAGGAACTCGCCAAAATAGCAATCGATACGAAGGTTATAATTAATGGCCGGTACATCGGTATCGGAACAAAGATTTTCTCTGTCCCACAGTTGGCATTTCTTTGCGCCCAGATTTTCGCAAAGTTTGCGTTTCGATTTCGATTTATCTTCTCAAATGGTTTGACTAGTCGATTTCCTTTTCAAAATGGAACTCGATTTGTCGTGATCGTCGTATTTTCTTCTATTTGCAACCAATTTTTCAAGTTGTTAATACCGGTCCGTTTTATGAGACGAAAGATTAAACTGCGTTGATATATGTTATTTGTAAGCACTCAAGAGCAAATTTGTTAAAGACAACTTAGTCAATTCAGGTTTAAAATGGATTGATTCAGTTCTGAACAAAATATTAGTTCTAATATTCAAAGTTTATTTTACCTCATTCTATAAATTGCGCTAGGTGCAGTTTTATGTTTTAATATTTTCTCACATGGATTAAAGATTAACTTTTCTACATTATATTTATATTTGTGTTTACTCACTCACTGTTTTAGATTCACGATTAATCCATGTTCAGTATCGTGTTGAGCAGCGTTGTATTCCTTTATAATTCTTTGAAAATCTCATGGTCCAACTCAAAAAACCCATCCTTCTCAGAAGCAAATGCATACGCGCATGAGGATACTGCATCAAGATTGCAGTGCAGCTGAAGTGCACATCAAACAATGTGCAATTTGTATGGTAATTGAAGAGAGACACATGCCACTTAAAAAACGGTGCCTTCTCAGAACAAAATCGCTTCCAATCGTTTCCCGATCGTCTTTATGTGTGACGCTTGCGTTTGTTCGCCGATCAGTCCCGAGGGAGCTTAAAAGAAATCGTGTTTGTACGTTCTCTCTTCTTGTTGGCGGCTTTTATTCGGCAAGATCTCGCGCCAAAGGAAAGTGAGTGATCGAGGGAGTTGAAATTTGTCGTATTGAAAAGTATACATTTGTTCCGCTTCTAGATACACATTTTCTCTTTTCTCTGATGGTTATATAGAACGATTTTGGTAGTACGAAGGCAACCGGTTAGCTTTTGTGACATGTTTCACATTGAAATCAGTGTTTTCTGTTCAATAAAGTTTATGTTAAGGTCTACGCTATACGGTGGTAAATGTTTCTATGACATCGAACTGGTTTTGAATGTTAGTGTTGGTGGGTAAAATTGAGTACCGATCTGTGTCAAATCGCGAAGAAATTATTTGGAACGTGTGTTCAATGCAATGTCAATTTTCTCTCAGCTTTTCTAGTTTCAAAGACCTCTTTCATATTCAAGTTTCCCGGTTACCGTTTTCGTCTGCCTCGGAAATAAACTGCATATTCCTCAATTGCAATCGCTTTATTTGGGAGGCATGCGTTGCCTGATGTTGAAGTGAAACTGAAGGCATCCAAACAACAGACTGTGTTAGAGAAGAGGAATACGATAACGAAACAAATTGATTACCGGATGCCACGGTTGAATGTTTGTGCCGTCTCGTACGTGGTATTTCACTCGAAACATCGTTCTCTGCTCGAGCAAACCATCCCGAAACAGTAACGAAGGCATGCCGTCGGAAAAGGCTGGACGCGCTTTATCGTCGTTCGATATTCATCTCACGTTTAATGTGCCTCTGTAGCGTTTGACTGTAGTCTCCCGAAAGACGCGGCGAGTGGAAGGAATTAATTTTCAATGAACGTCGTCCACATTCCCGTCTGAACGGCTGCTGATGAAGTGTTGGTACCCTAACGCCCTGCGCTCGACCAAACCGGCGGACGGAAAGGGTGGGCTTATTGTGAGAAAATCCCCACTCATTACATTCTATCTTTCCCGAAAGTCCTTTCGATCGACTGAAGTAGATCCGGGTCGGGGACGGGTGGAACAAACTGGACGGGACTAACGTAATGAAAACAAATAAACACAAGTCAACACGGGGAAAAGGTTCGAGTGGAAAGCCAGTGGGCGCGTGCTCCAATCGGTCTGGCACGACCTCCGTCCTTGCCGTAATCAACTTCCGGCCTTTAATTTCCCTCATTACGGCATCGCAGTAGAATTTCAATCGACGTTCTACCGGGACTACCTGGAACGACGGGACTAAATAAATCACAATTTCTGACCTTCGATCGGAAAATCCTGACGCCCACCCCTACCTTTGCCCGTAACCGGATTGTGTTGGAAATGGATTTAGCCGATTGAAAGCCGGGTGGTAGGGCCTTTGTTGTGGAGTGGCTGCAATTCGTTCCATCCGTTTGAGGCGGAAATGGTTAAATCCTCGTTCTCTTTCCCGCGAACCAACACCAAACACTCGCACATTTGTCCTTTGGTCGGTGGAAAAATACTAGTTTTTGACACACAATCGAACCGCTGCTCGGGGTTTGGTTGTGGTTTGTTAATAAACGAACTCACTTTGTGAGTGCTTGTGTGGTTTTTGTTGCATAGCGTGGAGTTGTGGCTTTGTGACCACAATAATGTGTCAGTATTTTTACAATGAATGGTGTGTGCTTTGAGTTTTTGCTATAATTCCGTGTAAAGTCTGTTGTGTTTGCAACTGTTGGATTTTATCTGTTTTATCGGATTTTATTTGGTTTTACAAATGGGAGAAGAGTTTATTTTAGGTTCGTGTAAATCCCTCCAGAGTGATTGCTTTATCATGTGTTCCTATAGAATAATTATTGCCCATCGGATGCAGACAGTGAACGTTTTCCACGGTCCCCAGCGTACCTGGATTTCTTCCACTTTTTATTCTGTACTATTTTCCCATCTGATGGTTCAATGATTTTCGATTAGCCCAGAGCATTATTTTTCCTTCCAAAAGGGCACCATTCCTTGGAGCTTTCATATAAATCTACCCATCCGGTGGGTCAACCTCTGACAAAGGGCAAAGAATTTACGACTCCCGTGACCATGCCGTGCCAGGGTTGGAATCCCGGAATCCCACAGCTGTCACCGAAGGGTTAAAAGTAATCCACCTCGGTACACAGGTACGTGTTTTGCGTTGCTTCCGTGGCGTATCTTATTATTTGCGATATCCCTTGCGAGGTAACCGTGGGACCGTCACGTTTGGCCAATGTATAAATGCCGGTATTGGGACAAATTTCGTAAAGTATTGCAATTCGCACGGTATCAAATGGAATTTGGAGGAATTTATGTAACTATTTCTGTCCGTATTTTTTATTTATCGGTCAGTTTACGTCCCAAATGGTTTCTCGTTCAGTGTAGTTTTACGGAACAGGTAATAAATTATAAGCATCATTTGGTTTTAAGCCACAGAATCTGTTGTTGTTTCAGTTAAAACGACATAAGAGCCAGTCGATCTGACGTTTCTTATATGTACTAAATATATATTATATGTCCATTTTTAATACATTACATTGTTTACGGTAGTTACAAAACATTGTAAAGTTTTCTTTCTATTGACTTGAAAATGAAATCTCGTTCGGTTCCCTTTCCTTCGACATGCGAAACCACTTGAGCGCGTTCAACAGATGCAAGCGTGGTGTCCGAGCAATATATTAAGAGAAATTAAAGAATAGCAAATTAACTTCAAAATATTGTATAGTTCGGAGTTACATCGACCACTTCGGAACAATACATATCTTTTCAATTTATGCTGTTCATTTTCTCCCACTCTGATATTAACAAGGGTATCGAGCGAATGTCTGACGCACCTGAAGTATTGTAACAATGGGTCTGAGTGAAGCTTGTAGGTTTTTACCCTATATGTGCTTAACACATTGTCTATTTTGCACCACAACAGTTACAGGATCAACACAATTCGAATATTCTATAGAGATGATACAGTATTGTACTGCTTAATTGCTGTTGAATTATTGATTGGAATAAAAAAATGAATCTGTCAAGATACCCATCACACCAGGCTTACATACTCATCAGGCCAGAAGTCATATCCAGTTATCTGGTATTTTTGATTGAAAACGAGCATCGTAAACTGCTTCATTAATCATCGATGCTCCAAGCGGCATGTTGCTGCCTGAGGGTTCGTTTTAAATTGGTTGATCATGGTAAACATGAATATTTTATGCTACATTCGACGCGCCTATGTTCGGTAGCGATTTTTAACAAATAACTTACATTCTACAAAACAACATCATAAATATCCTCGTCCTCGCTTCAATGAGTTTCGATGATGCAATTATGTTCATTTACATCACCAACAACATAACAAGATCTATCAGCATTTTCTGACGGTCCAAAACTGGATCCGATCCCCTGGTAATTTAATTTGTTACCTACTGACCCTTGGTGTGCGTAATTAATTTGGTTATTTTTGGCAACATCGCTTCTATGCTGGTCAAATGATAATGTTCCCACTTAGATTGAATTGACTATAAATGGCGCCTAAATTAAGTGAAAATTAAACCTATGTTGACTCGCACGCAGTCGATGAAGATTTTCATGGAAAAAATCAAGTTTTACCTCCTAATTAGTTGAACATGAAATGTTCTGTTACATAAATAATTTCAATGTGTCTGGGAATAAAATGAATTCATTTATTTATTTTTGAAAATACCAACGAATTCTAGCACGAGATAGAAGTAAAGGAAACATTTACCGTTCCGGCGATGAGCTGAATGATCATAGTAATTTTCCATGAATTAGGTAGACTTAAATAAGAAGAAGTTTAAACGTGGCTTTCAAACTCGTTAGAACTTGTAGATGAGTTTTATCGTCATTCCCAACCAGATCTTATCTACATCAACTGATTTCAATTCGGTTTTGCCAACGTTAGCACTCTAAGTATAAAGTTTTATTTTTATTTTATTCTTTCATTGGTAAGTGAATGGTGTCCAGACAAATTCTTGTTGGAAATTGTTTTGTTTCTGCTTTGCATAGAAATAGATTTGGTTTACGTTTTTCGCGTGTCTTTCATTTATTTATCTCCTGTTGAAATGGCTGCAATGTGAAAGGAATACTGCGTGATATAAAATAATACATTTAATTCAGATAAGTAAAATGAAGTTAAAAGAAAAATTTTAAAAGTTTATGTAAAGTTTTATTTTTAAAAGCTAATTTCATACAGCTTTCCCAGGAAAGTGTAATCAATAGGTTGAAACAATAAACAGATTATAATATTTACATGCCATATATAAAATCTTTTTGCCATAAATCTTTTACATCTACAAAAGATATGATACATGGTTTAAATTAATCTCTATCGGGTAAAAACGTCACCGAGTTTAAATACTTCCATTGTGGTATTTTCAACCACTAATCGTCCAATAATGGGATGCAGTTTTCTCCTCCATTTCGTCCCCAAATCAACTGCAGCTTATCAACTACCTACATTCAGCTAAGCTGAGTGTCAATTTGTTGGCCAATTTGCACGTCGGTTTCGGTTAGAATCACATTTGTCAGTATCAATTAAGACCTGCTCCATATCCCCGCTTCCCAAACCAACACAGTACATCACAAAGACCACTTTTCGGAATTTCACCAGCTACATGAAGTAGTAGTGTCCGTTTGCCAGGCCGTCTGGTTGCGAGTGTGGGTCGAGATCGTTTCTTTTGCGGAAGCCCACAAACGGGCTTGTGGGTGAAACGATGGTGCACTGAAACGGATAAATACTGGCCGTTCGATGGTGTGTTGTGGACATTGCGTTGCGCTACGTACTTTCGGTCCTTTGTGGAGGGTTAAAACAACTCAACTGGTGGCAAACACTCGTGGCAGGAAAATGCTCGGTCGATACATCATACAATGTAAGTGGCATTAAAATGTTATTAAACACCATGTGGGTGAGTGTGCGGGTTCGCTGGGTGGAAAACAATTTAAATGCATTTATGTGAGGGCGTGACATAATTGGTTGGAAACCGAAATACATTTAGATGCGGTCTTAATGCCTCCACACTCTCGGACAACGGTGTGGCACAGTGTTAGAGAACTCCGCTGTGAACGGCAAACGCGCTTTTCGAATGCCGGCACGCTACCGGTTGGAGGATTTAATTTATCGTGATTTCGCAGCGTCAGTGTAAATAAACGAATTATTTGATGCACACACAATACGATTATTACAACCGGCCGAGCAGTGCGAGTTCGGCGCGGTGCGTTCTGTTGTGCTCGGAAGCGTGTGATTTGTTTGCTCGTGTGAATCCTGTTTTCACTGTCGTTTTTTTTTCCAACACGAACCGTTGCCGGAAAATTAGTGGCTACTGTTATTTATCATCCACGGAACCATCCATTATCCTCTCTCTCTCGTGTTTGGAAAGATACGCAGAAAAAAACGGAACATTCTTTCCGTGCCGAGAGTTCATGCCACTAATTAGGCGGTTAATGATGGTAATGTTTGTGAAAACAGACTCAAAAAAGGCAATGTTTGTAGTGATGAAAAAAAAACACAAATAAACAATGAAGAAGGCATCCTCCATAGCCGTTGCTTTGTTCGGTGCGGTTGTTTTTTTGCGTGGTATTCCACTTTTTTTTAACGCCATTCTACGGCTGGATGCAACTTTTTCGTGCGGAAAGGCGAGTACACTAAACTTTTCGTCAAGTGCTTGGGGCACTCTGTACGAAATGCATTTTTAAATCAACAACATACAACGCATTCAGGAGCTTCAGCAAAGTAAGGATAAAATAACTAGGGCCAGAAAGGAGTTCGTGTTGTGCGAGTAAAAACCAACCACCAGGAATGTGGTGCCTTTGCAGCGATGCACCGGATTTTGATCCGTTTTCCGGTGGTGTACTTATCATCGTTAGATGTTTGGCGGAATGGAATCTTGCTGCAGCGGTTACATGGTTATCTTTCGGCGAATGATCCTATTTATCTTGTGCGATGGCTTGCTAAATGCAGGTTTTTGTGGGTTAGAGCTGTACACTAGAAATTTTACTAGCGACTATTTCGATAGAGTAGACAACAACTGAGTTAGGATAGTTTGCTCTACAGTTATCTCTTTGTATCCTTTATATTATTTAAAACATTTTGCAAATATAAGTAGTAAACATTGTACTTTATCATCGAGTAGAACGAAATTTAAAATACTATAAGAAGGAATATCTTTCCAAATAATTGCTTTTATTTCGACAAACGAAATCGAACAGCAAAACCCTCCACAAGAAAGATCGGATATTGGTGACGGTATGTTTTTGAAACGTTATAAAAATCATTCAGATTAAAAATTACTCACCATTAACCGAAAAGAACTCTCCAATTGTAAAATTTTATAACAACCATTAACAAATAATCATCATTAGCTGCGATTGTTATGCGGCGCGTGCCATTCTACCAATTTAGCTTTAATATTCCTGCCTATCGAATGTATTCCACAATAATCATTGATTATGTATACGCCTTCAGACGCACGGGACAAACTGAATCGAGCTGGTGGGCGGAAAAACAGGTCCAGCAGACCGTGCCAGGCGTTGTCTTACGCCCAATAAATGTGCCCATCTCAATTACATCCGGCACGAAGCCGAAGGGCCATGATGGTTCGCAACAGGAATCTCATACCATCGGGTGGACAGCGGGGTGGGTTTTTCCCAAGCGTGCCAACGTGACGCATGCCGTCTGGTCGCAATGGGATGTAAAACTTTCCCACGGACACGACCGTACTCCTTCCCCGGATGACCCTTGTCAGACACTCCTGTGTGCTTTTAAGACTCGCACGGCATCTCCGTCACCCTTCGGAAGGTATCCTGGGGTCACAGAGATTTAATCAAAGCCGGAAAATTGCATACGCCAGCAGAGGAAACGGTGGTGACGACTGATACGGCCGAGCTCGCCCTTTCGATCCATGATGAGCTTGTTGGACGCAGGAAGAGGCGCTCTCTTCCAACCATCAACATCATCATCCTCATCGTCATCATTGTCAGCTCGTCGTCGTAAACCTGCCGACAAATCCATTTTCAGCTCGCAATCGGAATGGGGACAAATAAAACCGAACGAACATCCTGCCCTCCTTCGTGCTACGGTGTTCGGGTTGCTATCCTCCTTTCGAAACCAACTGGACATCATTGTCGGCTGTCAGGCAGCCTTTCTTCACACAGGCTCGTGATGATGGTGACGATGCTTACGACGGATGTAAAATGGACCTGATGGGAATGACCTCTTGTGCGCGAGCAAAATAGGCCGAACGAACGTGCATTGTTGATATGTTAGTGTTTCCTTTCGCCATACGGACGGAAATATCTTCGAGATACCGGCACTCTCAAGCTACGTGCCGTCCGTCAATGCAATGTTTTGCTTACCGATATCGTCTTGTAAAATTGACCTTAGATGCATTTCATGGGGAATTTAAAATGCAAGTGTTTGCCATAGAAAGGTTCAGAATCGTTTCCTTAAGTTATGCCACTACTTATGAGAACCTTTTGAAACGAATATGCTTTGTATAACGGTACCCTTTAAAACCATCGGTTCGGTGAACAATGACTTGACAGTAGTTCAATGGCAACAGTTTCCCGAGCGCATCGCCAAAGGTCATAAAGCAGAACATCACTTTTGCAGTCACTTCCTGCGGCAAATTTTCTTCAGCAATGTTTACGGTGAACCGTTTGCTGATCATGTTTATCGTCAACATCTTGTAGCTTGGGTTGACGGTGAGGAGACGGAGTTGCTTCAGAAGAACTGAGAACGACAGCACTTGTCGCTTGATAATGACGTTTATAAACTGTTAGCGCTGCCCATTGTCCCGCTTGGCAACGGTCACTTTCTCGTCGTTTAGCGTGCCGGTGGAAAACTGCTTGCGAATCCGACGCCCGAGGGTGCAGTAGATCGAAAGTTTATCGCTCGATTGATGGCTCTCAAACCCTTTGTGGTTGAGCCCTGAGGATGAGCAGATTTGCTGAAAGATGCAACAGAATGACTTTCGTTCGGGAGGAGAGAAGGGGCACGCAGAAGGGGAAGCAGTAAAAAGATGAGATGCTCTTATGGTTCCGAGAAAACATCAAGAAAATTGCATTCAACGATATCCAAAGTAGCTCTTGCAAGGAGTAGCTTCTTGTTGGAACGTTTTGACGTATGTTATGATATCTTAATGGCAACAGGAACATAACATTTGATGTTATTGAAGATTATTTAAGATATTTAGTGTGGTATGTTTGTGGCAACTGAGTTAATTTCCAAATACAATAGATCGTATGAAACAGAAGTCAAATTTAGGTTTATTTGTTTAGAAGTTAAGAGTTAAGCGATTATTTGTATGTATTCCCATTTTTGTTTGGTGAAACTTCGGAAAAGGGTTTAAAAATATTTTATCGAAATATAAAGCAGAACCTGTTCGTCAACCTTCACCATAAGATCGCTTATTGAAATATGGTGTTCTTGTGGTTTGATTTATGTTTTTTGAATGACATGCTCATGTAAGATAAATTAATTTTGAACTTAAATAACTTTAAGTTCTGTAGCTATCAGTATCCCTGTTTTGCTTGATGGCATTAACAACTGTTGTACTAGCGTTTATTAATATTTAAATGAACTTGAACCTGTTTCAATTCAGCATTCTTTACTTTAAAAACTTGGCATACTTATGTCATGCGAAGTTGTGAAAATGAAACAGTTGACCTGAATAGAAATGCATCTACAAACTCCAGCTCCAGAGCGAAAAAAACGTGCGCAACTTTCAGCAAATTATCTCCTACTTCCGTATACCGTATTTTTTGTTTTGCCCCCTACGGACACCGGATGAACTCGGTCCGCCACTATTAGTCGGCGAAGGGAAATTTATGTTTCTGCAAGTTTCTTGCAAGTTAATTCAAACGAGCGTCTCAACGGCTACGGGTTTGCGTGTAGAACGAAGGAAGGAACGAAAGTTCAGCCGGCCGAAGGAAACTTAATCCGGCTGCAGAGCTCGGCGAACGCACATAGGAACGACGAAAAAATTGTACGGATTTTTTCAATCTGGTCCCAACCAAAGTCAGTGTCCGGGGCACTAAATTGTGGAAGATAACCAAGCAAAATTATAGCTGCTCTTGTTTCCGGACGGGACTTTTTTTAAGCTTTGCCCAGAGTTTCATTTTACTTTTCCAGAGTAGATTTTTGACCAGCTGCAGGGAAAGATTTCCTTCTTCCACCATCCGAACGTGATCACACGAGTGTCCATTTTTTTTCCTACCCGCAAACAAACATTTCACTGGCTCTACGTTCTGGTTCTCCTGTTCTTCGCAGATTGAAATCGCCCGCCCACGAAAGCCGATGGCAGCAGGTGCAGAAGGAAGTCGAAGCAACAGGATCCTACCATCTGACGGAAACCGAGCTAATCTACGGGGCCAAGCTCGCCTGGCGCAACTCGTCACGCTGCATCGGTCGGATACAGTGGTCCAAGCTGCAGGTAAGTGGCTCCGAAGCGGCTGCACGTAATTAACATTGAGGGTGGAGTGGCTGCCTAAGGAGTGAATTAAAACAAGCCTTGCAATAAACCAACACCGCTCGACGGCAAGCAGCTTATGATTGCTGAACGAGCCAGAAGAAGAAGTAAAACACTGGTGTGGACCTATGAACACAACTTGGGGAGTGATAGTTAAAGTGATTAATTATTTAAATTGAGAGTCATAGTCCTTATGTAATTAGCGTTCTTCGGGCACGCTCGGTACGGGCCAGAATGGAAGGAGACGAATTTTCCTCCCGAAGAATCACCATGCTCTACCTCAAGGTTGGTTCACGACTCGCTACTACGACCGATAGAACAAGTGGCGAAGGCTACAAAAGTGAACAGCAAAGTGGAGCAAATTGAAAGAGAGAAAATTAGAATGGCGCGAACAAAAACGAAAAAAAAACCTTCCCACCGAAGCACGCGCCAAACACGGTAGAGAAAGCGCCGAGCTGAACGCCCGACCGGACCAACACAAGGGTGTAAATTAAATGATGGAGGAGGAAAAATTAAATTATTTTCATTATCGCCTGCTTTGGCATGGGAGTGTGAACTCAACCGTACCCCGACTGCACGCCCTCCTTTGGGACCGGGCCCCGAGAACCTCTCGAGCGGAGTCGAACCTGTGGCTCGGTCTCCAGTATCTTTACGCTGGCAACAAAACGGCAACAAGCAAACGAGTCCCGTCGGTCGGTTCACTGCTTCGCTCGGGAGATGCTTTGCCATTTCTGGTTTTACGGTGTGGGTTTCTGGCTGGCCTTCGCATGTCCCGCTTTCCGAAGTTTGCATGCCACATGCCAGAAGGGGACGATTAATTGCCTAGAATGTGATAAATAGTGTAAAAATGGTGCAAACCACAGATTCTACATGACCTTTCCTTGGTTCACACTTCTAATTGAAAAGGGAAAAAGAACGATCTGTTTGGTGCAACTTCTTCGATATGAAGAACGCTACAAGATCCGGTAGAAATAGCCTCCGGGTTTTAATTAGTTTGTTTGGTTTGGACTCATTTCGTTTGTGGTTAGTCATCTGATGGGTCTGGTAACTAAAGGAATACATTCCTACCAATTCCTGCGGCGGATGGAGGCGCCTAGTATTTCATGGGTTTTCAAATGGTCGTGAAATACAAGGCGCCTCCATCGTAAACAAAAAATCTCAAAATATATCTAATGATGTAGATTGAAGGCAATTATAGTAACATACAAAATTAAGTCTTTAAGAGCTTCTTACATAACATGGTAGTATTTTGCCTTCCTCGTTGGTCATACCAAAGACCAAGTAGTGGACGTATTTATGAACGCATCTTCGTTTAAATTCATGCAATAAGAGAGTGGAATCTTTTCCGGAAATTCCTAAAATTCAGCTGGAAGGAATCCGGTTCCTTTCGAACACAAACGATACAGTAGATGGGCTGGGTCAATAATCGTGCCCGGCGCAGATTTCGCTGCCATTCTTCGGAGAAGTACAACTTACCTGTCCTTAGAAGCTTGGTTAGAAATGGTTAAACACAAACTCTTAAATCGTTCGCTGCTCAAAGCGCTTGCGGGAATTTTAAATGAAAACCCAAATCCAACGCAAAACGTAAATTTTCTTGCTCGGTGCGGGGCCCGGGTTTCATAAATTTTGTTCACCGCTCCCAGACCGAAGCTCGAAAGAAGCAAGTCGCCCGAGCGAAGGACAAAGTTGTGGAATTAAATTTCTTACTCCACTGCACCTTCGTTGCATCAGCTGGCCGGTGCGTTCTTGGTAAACCCCGGACCGAGAAGCAAATCCAACCTTCTGCGAATGACATGACCGTAAATGGACGGTGGTCAGGTATTTTTATGTGTCACACTAAGGGGACCCTTCCCTTTGATCGTCCAATTTTGGAGAGAGGCGGAGTGAGGATGAAAGAAAAACTGGCAAAACTTGAATTACCTTATGGTGAAATGAACTTCTTCTGCCATTCCGGAGTGACCCCAATGGTCCGTAGAGTGTGGCACAAGGGAGCTGAAAATGGTTTTAATTTACATCTCCATAAGATAAACAGTCGGGAAAACCCGTACGAACAAGGGAACGTAAGCCACACCACCAAACCACGACCTTCGGCCGGAAGGTTGGTTAGCGGTGGGCAGCTGTGCGGCCACCTGTGAATGGGAGAGTATTACGTGTTGGGTTTGGGGCTGCTGGAATCACCCGAGTGGCCGGCCGTACTTCTTGATCCACAATTCTCCCAGAGGTATAGTTCGAAAAACGCCAGCCAGGATGAAGTGCCGGGTGGGTGTTGTAGCAAAGAGGATAATCCTCACAAATATTCAGTATCATTCTTTCGTCCAGAGCACGGAGTGCCTGGGGAATCAAGGTAGGATTGAGGTGTTCTGTAAGGTTTGTGGTCGGGAAAGGCTACCGAGCTATCGTTCATCGTGCACTTTCGAAAATGTAAAACTGCCAGACCGATTCTGTATTCCGGTATTCGGGACACTCCTTCCGTTCCCCGGTTCCTATCGAAAATGTTTCCCAACCTCTGGACGATATAATCCGGCTTCTGTGCACGATGATCCTGACTAAGAAACGCTTTAGAATATCTTATTCGAAGGAGAAAACTGTTTCCGGATTTGCCTGTTGAATTGAAATTGGATTTAATTTTCGCCAATGGAATGAAAAATAGAATGAGAGACTAAATGGAAAACACGATACCGCAGTAACAATGGAAAGAGTTGCTTTAAATATGGTTAAAAATGTTCACAGCTGTTTCATTCGTTGGTTTTCATTGATAAACTCTTTCCAGGTTTCAATTCAAGCCGTTTACATTGGCAGACACAATCGCTTGTGTGGTTATTTTCCAATTTCATTTCACCTGGCACTTTTGTTTTCCTCCACTGATTGGCTCACACGGCTTGCATATGCTTTTACCAGTAACATCATTATTTGCATCGGGAATCCACACTGCCACTACACCGCAATGCACTTTCGCCGTTGCGCGCTGAACAAGACCTTTCATTCGTTTGGTTCCAATTGTATGTTTCTTTCCACCACCAGTTCGGAAAACTCATACCGGATGCAATTGCATTACGATGCGTTCGCCGTGCCAGCGTGGGTTTGATGATGATGATGATGCCGTCGCTGGCACGCGAATCCAATCGACTGCATAATCCGATGATCTGATCGCACTGATGATATCAAGCCGATCAACCACCAACGATAATGCTTAACGTTCGGGGTCGTGCAGCACGGCAATGGTTTTCATCGCTTTTTTCCGTTTTTATTTTTCTTGTTCATTTTCTCCCAAATACTTCCCAGGGGTAAAACGTTCAAGAACCACTCTTTCGCACGTACTCTCACTACGCCGTCTATCTTCTCTTCCCTTTCGTGCAGGTTTTCGATTGCCGATACGTTACCACAACGAGCGGCATGTTTGAAGCGATCTGCAATCACATCAAATATGCGACCAATAAAGGAAACCTCAGGTATGCTTTGCAGGGTTTTTCTTATGTGTTTTTATTTTGCGTTTTACTGCTTGTACCTGGCGCTGTAACGTTACCCGCCTGTAAGTGCTCGGTGGTGAGATTCACGTTCATTCACTTCCCTTTTTAGTATCCGGGCGTGATGTGAACGACACACGAGAGTCTATCATAGTCGAGTCGCCCCAAGAGCAGCAGTTTCCGATAAAATTTGTCCCCTTGTTAGGAATACCCTTAAAGCGACACCTTACATGTTTTGATGATGGAGAAGGGAAAAGTATCAGGTTTCCAAAGAAGCGAGCTTTATTTAAGTTTTGTTTCCATTTTCTACCTGTGAAATAGGTTCCTTGAAAATGTTGCTTTAAACTGCACTAAATAAACGTTACTGTTAAGAATTGTTACATACAAGAAGAAAACACTTGTTCAGAAATAATAAACCTTAACCCGTTCCAGGAACTATCCACACCAGATAATCAAACTATTACATTCAATTTTTCGTAAATATGTCTAAGCTAGCCCGGGCTTCGTCCGATAAGCTCATCTGATGTCCTCTCCGTTTCACACGTTTCCCCTCCGCAGATCGGCCATCACGATTTTCCCGCAGCGAACAGACGGCAAGCACGACTACCGCATCTGGAACAATCAGATTATCTCGTACGCCGGCTATAAGAACGCGGACGGCAAAATCACCGGCGATCCGGCCAACGTCGAGTTCACTGATGTATGAAATCGAACCCAACGCCGCCTCGTTCGGGGTGCCTTTCTTCCTCGCGTGTCGTCGTAGGGTTGCTCGCTAAAGTGTTTACCGTTCTTTCCTTCCTCTTTTTCTTCGCCACACGCTTTTGCCTACCTCAACATCAACATCGTCACCGTCATCGTCATCCATCGGTCATGCTGACGGCCTTTGATTTTCCGGCGCGTGGGGGGGGGGGGTGGCATCGCTTTTCCCGTTCGTCCGGGTGCCAGTTTTGCGTCAAGCTTGGCTGGAAGAGCAAGCGCACCGAGTGGGACATCCTGCCGCTGGTCGTGTCGGCGAACGGGCACGATCCGGACTACTTCGACTATCCGCCCGAGCTGATCCTGGAGGTGCCGCTCAGCCACCCGCAGTTCAAGTGGTTCGCCGAGCTCAACCTCCGGTGGTACGCCGTGCCGATGGTGTCCTCGATGCTGTTCGACTGCGGCGGCATCCAGTTCACGGCCACCGCCTTCAGCGGCTGGTACATGTCGACCGAGATCGGCTGCCGCAATCTGTGCGACGCCAACCGGCGAAACCTCCTGGAGGTAGGCAACCCGGCACGACACTGCTCGAAGCCGGGCCGGGCCCTTTTCGAGCTGCCTCGCAAACGTCAAACGGACGAGCTCGCTAACAATCCTTTCTTTCCTTTCCGTTGCGCTGCCGCTCAGCCGATTGCAATAAAAATGGGACTGGACACGCGGAACCCGACGTCGCTGTGGAAGGACAAGGCGCTGGTGGAAATTAATATCGCCGTACTGCACTCGTACCAGAGCCGCAATATTACCATCGTCGATCATCACACCGCCAGCGAGAGCTTTATGAAGCACTTCGAGAACGAAACCAAGCTGAGGTAATCGATCGATACTGGGGACAACGTCCTTTTTCTCCATTTCGGGGTTCTGGTGCTCACATGGAAAACCTCACCTTCCTTCCATTCGGCTTTTCACCGCAACTGGAAACCACGAGGTGGATGGTGTATTTCCCTGTTCCCTCCGCCTAATCGCACTCTCGATTTTTTACTCTCCACCCAGGAACGGATGCCCGGCCGATTGGATATGGATCGTCCCACCGATGTCGGCTTCGGTGACGCCCGTTTTCCACCAGGAGATGGCCGTCTACTATCTCAGACCATCGTTCGAGTATCAGGTAAGCGGTGCGGTGTACACCTGTTTTCCAATTGATCATAAATTGTGTGGTGTTTCTATCATGCACCATAAATTAAAGCCTCCGCTTCCAGGAGTGGAAGTGTTTGTGTGGAGATAAAAATGATGAAACAGTGTTGCTGTTGTTTTAAAAGGTGGCCACGGCTACAGGTGTGAATATGATCGAGCTTCCTGTTTTATTAGGCAATGAAGGCCAGAATTTGGGTACTGCTTGTAAATGATGAGAAATCATCCAAGTATTAACCATCAAGTGTATTGTTCCTGAACAAATGAACAATACTACACCTATTGCAAAGTTACTGATAATGAAAATTGTACAAACGTAAAACTGGATTATGATTTTGCAGTGGATTTAACAGGCGGAATATATGATCCATTTTACATCCGAACGGTTAGTAGTCCTCGATAGAAGCTCAATAAATGGTTATGAAAGTTTTATCCAAATTTGTCTGTTCAAACGACAAAGACAAAAAGGCTTTTCCGGAGACAAACAAAATTGAAGCCCGCGAGGCGCAGAAAAGTTCGATATCCGAAACAGGCATTTCAGTTGAAGCTGTCGACGGAAAAACGTGATCGAAAAGTTTCTGATTATCTCCCTCGATTGGGGGAGGTGGTACGTCGGTTTTTGCTCGGAATGTCAAAATGATGAAGCCCGTTTAATAAACCCTCGAGGAGCACGCGTGGTTAAACGCTTATCATTTAAAGGTGACAGTATAAATGAGTCTTACTTAGAAATACTTTGCAGGTTAAAAATAGACTGAGGGTGATTGTGCTTTTTTTACCAATATTTGAACATACTTTAGGCTAGCAGCATAGATATGTTACTGATCGGTTATTTTTTTATATTTGCAGGAATCGGCAATGAAAACGCACATTTGGAAGAAGGGTCGGGATTCGGCAAAGAACAAGAAACCTCGACGAAAGTTCAACTTCAAACAAATAGCTAGGTATGAAAAAGTCTTCAAATTATCCCAATCGAATTATCTTTTATGTCGATTACAATGTCACTCAAATTCCCCAAAAATTTAAATGGTATTATTTCAAGCGTTCATGGTTCGATCATGCAATATGTACTGGAATTTAAAATTTTTCGAAATTGATTAGAAAACAAGATACTTCTAATTAAAGATCTTTAAAAAATCAAAGACAAAACCATAAAAAACTATTTGATACGACGGGCAACTGATTATCCCCATTCTTCCTATTTCCATCAAAAACAGGAAACATAAAATTACATCACGGACCGGATTCACCCAACCAACATTATTATCCCATCTATCCGTCATGGCTTTGCTTTCTCAATCAATTTGCTTTCCTCCAATGATTACAATGGCCGCTCCTTTCCAGTGAATTGAAAACAATCTTCCTGCAGTCGTAAGGGAACGGAAAATAAAAGATTGATGAAAAAACCGATGGTCCATTTGATCATTTGCTGTTTGCCATTAAGAATCCTTTTCACTTGCCGCCGTGCTCTGTTGGCCGCACGGCCTACAACCAGACCAGTACGACCAGACGAGATAAGGACGTGTAACTTGAAGGAATTCCGGATTTTACCCGGCACGGCGGCAGCTGACGATGCGGTTTCCTTTTTTCGATACCGGAAGGACGTGTATGTTTCGCGCGTCGTCGTCGTCCCTTTTGTTGAGCGATATTTAATTTTATTTCACTTTTCTACCTGCTCCCTTCCCCGTGAGTTGGTTCAACCATGGTGTAGCGGAAATGGGGTTCGTTTTTGTTCCATCGACCTTAAAGGGATGGATGGAGGATTAAAAAAGGACCAATAACAAAATATGGTACGGTTCGGTAAAGTTGAAAGTGCCTTAACCGTCGTCCCGCTAAACGGCGTTTAATTATACTTTAAATGGAGCCCTGGGCTAATGTTTTTTTTACCATCCAACATTTTATGCTTCCTTTTTGAAGCGGGAACGCCTGCCAAAAAGCTTTCGGAGAGGTCAACGGTACGCAGATGAAAAAGGTGTTGTAACCCACACCGGACTGTTCGGGTGTTTTTTCCTCTACTGGACTTAACCTGCCTGCTTCTGTCATATTCTAAAAGCCCCGAAGTGATTGGTGATTTAACTCGACTCGCACAATGGTGAGGTGGGGTTTTCAATTAAGTGAATAGCTTGTACCTTTTGAATTTGTGGTACAGAATAACATTCCAGGGTCGATGCAATATGCATCTGTGAAGTGAAATCCTCTAGAAACTTTTTGAAATCAATGTTCCATTTTTAATCAAGCTCGTTCTTTAATAGTATGTGAATAAACCAGTGGAAAAATACTTACCATGAACCGAGCAAAGTTGTGATTCGAATACCTATTTATTATCACTAATAGCACGCATTTAAGCATTGCCATAAAATCATTGGCGCAGAAATTTTGCTCCTAATACCCAACAGAATGGTACCAAATGGGCGTCTAATAAAAATAATAACCGTTCATTCCAAACGGGACGGGAAAATTAAATCGGAAACCAGCAAACCAGTGCACGCACTGAAACCGATTCCAGCCGGGACCGGAATCGAAGAACACTGGGAGTTAATTTGTGCCCAATCCCGGTAATCGACCGACGGCACTTCTGGTCCGGAAAAATTCACGCACATCAAATGGTCCGTGGATTGTGTGTCGCCAGAAAATGTGCCACCCCATTGATCCCATTCATTTTGGCGAAAATTCACAGACATTCCCGGCGCTCGGCCACGCGTCCGAGCGCGCTCTGAACGGAGGAAAAAGAAAGAAATAATGAAACGTCCGAATGAAACGAGCCTGGAAAAGTCATAAATTTAATAGCCCAATCATAGGCTAGAATTACGCGGTCAAAAAAAAGGGCACGCACAGTGACACACATACACAAAAAAAAAACACACACACGTGTACACATAGTTGTTCAAAGCGTAGTGTCCGGAACAGTCTCCCAGCATCGGAATCAATCTACACCAAACATCAATAGACGACGGGGGGAGGAACGGTTTTCCGGAACGGTACATCAATCTCGCCTCGATCGCTGCCAGTGGCAGCTTCGAAGGAGCCCGATTGGCTTTTCATCGTGTGGAATTCCGGATGGAAAGTTATTCCTTCCTGAACAAGCAGACCACATGAACTGGTGTTCGACGGTCAGTTGAGAATCAAGCCTACTGGAACTGATTTTCCTTTTTCTTTCTTCTCAGTTTGGGCAAAAATATTAGAAGGAATGTCAAATTCAGTTTATGCCCTCAGAATCGCAAAGAGTGGATGGTGTTGGTACTTATCCATACATGAATTTGAAAGCTTATGCTTTATACAATAAAGTTGGAATTTCTGAAGCAATAATTATTGTGTAAGCGGCAGAGCAGAGTTCACGAGTTAGATTAAGAAGTAAAAATGGTACTCTAATATTTTATGTCGTTTACGAATTTTTGTTTAATGTTTCCCACTTAATGCTTCCTAAACTTTGACACCATTCCCACTCCTCCGGAACTCTGCCACGCAAGCTGTGATCCACTTTATCAATAACAGTTTACCGAGTTGCTGCTCGCGGTCACAAAAGGCGGCTCGGCACAAATTTACCAATAAATATTGACCCTCCAGTCCTTTGGCCACGGCCAACAGAACCAGACGCGCTGCTCTTCTCGCCAAGAGTACCAACCTGTTCGGGTGCCACGATACGGATGACTTTTGCATGCAAAGAGCAACGGTTCACCACTCACTACCACTAACCGCTGGAGGGTGGAGAAGAAGGGTACAGACCAATCGAGCTTAACATCACCGAGAATGCACTCCAGCTGAAGCAACATAAAGTGCCGACCAGTTGCAAAACGCGCACCCCGAATCTTTTTCGCCCACTACTCCAATCCGCAGAGAACTACAAACAACCGACTGGTTTTGGGGTTTGCGTTTGCAAATCGGACATCCAGGATGGTCTACCATTTGACTGCATGCTTGTACTGAACAGCGTTACGTGCAAAGCTAACCATAAGCTAAACGTTGGAGCATTTTCGAGCGCACGGTTCGTTGAAAAGGTTACGGGTTAATTATTTACACATGCGTTGCATCTGAGAGATGTAATCGAGAATGCTTTGAAAAGAAGATGCATCGTGGTAATTAGTGTAATGTTTCACCGATTTGTGGGGAAGAAATTAACCGAAATGGAATTGACCAATCAATGCCGATAAACAGAACGAATCAATTGGAGACGGTAATTTCGAAAGTATCGTTAGTACGATTTCGAAAAGTCAGGAAATGTACAGCGATGGCCAAAACTCAATCCACAGCTGGGAGCCGTGGTTAAAAGTATTGAGTGCCCCTTTTCCTCTCGAACCGTGCGTGGAAGGGTGTACTTTCCACTCAGTTGCCGATGTTCCCTCGAGAGGTCCTGGAGGTAGAAAACTGATTTCGTTTGATTGAATTGACCACACCGGTCAATATTAAATCGCAAAGTTCCCCTTTGCAGTGCGAAGTAAAAAAGTTACATACGGATCCACATGGACGTAGTGTTTTAATAGAAGTACAAACCAAAAAGTTTAACGTTCACCATTCAATACACTCCTGTGCTGCTGGAATGACGCAAGGCATGATTAATGTTTTAGTTGGTTTAACTTTCATTCGATTTAAGTGAATTTACCCACCAAATGTAAACCGTGTCCTATATTGCGTTCCTATAACCGTTCCTTATTTTTTAGAATCAAGAGGTCTTTTTGTGGAATAATAATGAAGTGTCACCGGTTGCTTTAAGAATCAATGGCTTCAATTTTTCCCGCAGTGCTACTTAATCTTCTAGATGTTATTTTTTCTGACCAACAATAAAAATGTATCACAGCTTGACAAAGGTTTCACATTTCCTTTGGTATAAACCCCCACCCACAGGGTGTCGATTCTCATTTTAGAACGATCACTTAATATCCGTATTAATGGAGAGTTTAATATCGGTAATAAAAATAATAACCATGCTACATTGCGCTTCGGCTCGGTACGGCGTGAAAACCACCTGTTCCTTTTCCCACGTACTCTCCGTGTACGGTAAAGAAAACGTAATCTTCCGACGATGAATGAATAAAAATCACAGCGCATTAGCAACAAGAGACGTAAAAAAAGAAGATGGGAAAAAATCAGCCATCCAAACGCGCGATGAAAAATCAGTGGATGACATTTTCCGGGCACAGTGTTTGTAGAAAAGTTGGCCGCACATTTTCAAATTTTCTTTCCCTCCCGCCAGCCCGGCCGAAAGTGGCCCAGCGGAGCGTCAAAAAAAGGCTAAACGGAAGTACCATGCTTCCATGCCATGTTACTGCCATCATCAAATTGCTAACATAACAGCCAATTTGCACCATTCGTCCGTATCCGCCCGCCTTCCCCACGCGTCACCCGGCTCGAATGACTTTCTGACCTTTGAATTCGCTTCTCCTGCCGGCACTTTCGGGAAGTTGAGCATGAAGTGACTTGAATGGGAGCCATTTGGTCACCCTCGAGCGCATTGGGTTTATTTCGCACGCGGCCTGTTCTGCTCTCGCTTTCCCGGCTGTGCATATGCCTTTTGCCGGTCTTTTTCTCTCCTCGGCAAACGGAGAACTCATCGACTAGCTAGACGTGCAGGACATGTCCTTGCCGATTTCGGTCTCCATTTCGCATGAATGGAGATGGCAATTTTTGGGGAAAAATTGAAGTTCCTTCATTCTATCACTCCCGCTCGTTCCATCGTTTTGTACACTTGATCTCGGTTCAGGTGGTTTGCAAGATGAACCGACGAACAGGGTGGGGAAAATCGCCGGGAAATGTCTTTGAAAGACCATTGGGGGAAAAACACTTGCCCCACGTAACGCATCTGCCCTTAGGGGCAGCAATGAAAATCACATAAAAATCAAATTCAATGAATATTTTCGTCCTAAAATGGGCACAAATGGGTCATACTAAAGGCTAACACATTCTTGCTTCTATAAACGATTATTGTTTAGTTTTTTGCTTGTCTCTTTACCGGACACAAGATACCGCCAAGCTGAATTAAATAGATCATGCTAATTTTTAACTCATTACGCATGAGACGACCTAACGAGAATGAAATGTTGCAGTTGGATATACTTAAAAAAACTGTCATTTTTTGAGTTGCAGCTCCTCGCATATAATGCAAAACAAGTCTTCCGATTTTGAATGTGCATTTGACGACATAAAGACATCCAAAGGATATTTGATTTTAAAATAAGAAGCATGTCTTTTTGCCTTCCCTGTCATGCTGTTAAGTGAGCAATCACTTGCCAGAATCGTCTTCTCCGAGCGCTTCAGTGTGTTGCATTTGCGGCCAAGTAAAAAATGGAAAACAAACAAACGACCAAACAAACGAGGAAGAAATACGTCCAACACTCTTAGCTGCAGATGCTCCACGCGCCCGTGTCTTGATGATGTATGGGAAAAAGTTTGCCACTCCGGTGGCGATGATGTGCGAGATGCACGTCCAGCGGAGAATTTTCGCGATTTTTCCATTGCTTTTATTGCAGCGTGTGTGGCTGCTGTTTTTTCTGTTTTGTTCAGAAGTTCTTTTTTGACACTGCAGCGACACATCGTACACTGAACTTACCGAGCAGTCTTGCCTGTTGGTGGCATATTTGCAAACATTGTTAGTATCTGCTATTGTTGCGAGTTCTGGAAGGCATTTTTCAATTCTTTCTTGTCCCGTTTTTGTAGTAGATAATATTAGTAAATAGTTTTGTGTAAATTTTGTGAGTAAGCTTTTGTATTCATTCACCATCTAAAGCGTATGCCTTACGATGAGTTTCCTTTACCTTGTGTTTTCATACACTTTTCCCAATGCATTCGGGCTTGCTTTGAAAATTACACGGGTCTTTTCTTTTCATTAGTGCATTCAAGAACCCGTCCGTTACGACATTCACGGCCTTACGTTTCGTACTTGGACGTCCTTTATTCCAGTCCTTTCTTTTTTGCTTCGATTGTGCCATCGTTTTTACCAATGACCATCGGGGTTCATTTTAACTTTTACTCACCAATGCTTCCATCTTTCTTTCCATGCTTCTGGTGCTCCTGTCAACCGTTCTCGCAGAGCTGTCAAATTTACATCGAAACTGTTCGGACGCGCCCTGTCCCGTCGGATCAAGGCGACGGTACTGTACGCGACAGAAACCGGACGCTCGGAGCAGTACGCCCGCCAGCTCGTCGAGCTGCTCGGTCATGCGTTCAACGCACAGGTAAGTGCAGGGTAAAAAAATTGCACGGGGATGTAAGAATGTCCTGGAGAGGGTTGGACACGGGATTTTTTCCCATCTTCTGTGGGCGTCGGGTAAATCGAGCACAAACCTTTCCCAGAGCAAATTTCTGTGGTACGGATGCTGGAGATGATTAGAGCACTGACACATTGATCCACCGTACGAGTGTAAGCGCTAAAAGAAGTCCAATGTAGCCACAGGCAATTACGGAAGCAAGAAGGTCCGACAGACGAACAACTTCATGTTTACTAATCAGGTAAGATTTTTCATGCAGCACTAGATGCAAAGCCAACCCAAAGTTGTGCTTGATGGATTGGAAGCAACAACGAAATGATAAAAAGAGCTTTAAGCTGCTTTTCCGAACAGTTTTTTCATAGCTTTCTTTATTCAAAAACAATTTGCTTCTTCAAATACTCCTTATAAACTTTATGGGACTCGACAAAAATTGGAAAATGTTCAACCAGACCGATTTGGCAACGCAACGAAGCTTCCACTTCTTTTCAGTTTATTTTTAAATCTATAAAAACTTGCGGCATCCTTTTTCCTTAAAATCACTTACGCAAACTTGAACCTTCGACTTCTTCCGACACCAAAAGTATGCTTCGGAATAACCAGGAAAAATTTACCGATCCTACCAGCAATGCTAAGCATTCACCCGAGAACACCCTTGTGGGAGTTCCACAACGAGACTTCTAAAGCCTTTTTCGTGCTGAACTTTTCCACGAGACAGCGCGCGTCGCACGGGCAAAGATCTACGGTTTTGCTTATTCTGACAATTTCCAGGTGCCCAAGTTTGGCTGGTTAGACCGAGCGACGGGGTTTTATTTTTATTTAATATTATTTTTCCATCAAAAACACCTTCTTTTACTTGCTGAGAGCTTCATCTTTAGCTTCAGCGTTCCGTTCGTTCGTTCGTTCGTTCATTCGTTGACATTTTAAAGTGTTTGAATACTCTTTTTCCCCCCTCTCGGCGGCGACAGCGCGCTGCAAACGTGTTGCATGTTTAAATACGCCTCGAAGGCACCCGGAGGAAACGAGCTGAAAAATGCTTCTGCTGTGTAAATCTACTTGGAAAATTCAAAGTGGCGCCTTGGGGGCCACCGGGGTAGAGGTTATGTTTATGTTATGCTTGTTTACGTTCTCAGCAAAAGTGGGCCGCATCCAAGGAGGGTGGGAAGGGGGAGCTTTTTTGATGCTTCACCAAAGGAAGAAATTGGCCTGACTCATCGTTTTGCAGCGGGCTGTCCGCAGCTGCCGAAAAGGTTTTGGAATCGTGGAAACCCCCCTGGGAGACGCATCAACACTATTTTCCACTATTACCGTTATCAGTCCTTTGCGCTACTTTTGTTGGACGGATGCCGTTGTTTGTTCCTTCTGGCGCATCCGCTTCTGCTTTCATCATGCTAAATGCTTGTTGAAATCATCGGAACAGGATTAAGATGAGTAGGAAAGGAAATGGTTGACGCTGTGTTTTTCTTCATTTTACGCTGGTAGAGCCAATTCCCGTAGATATCCTTTCTGCTGGTCGGTGGTGCCACGTTGCTGGTGGTGATTTTTTTCTCAATCACGTTCGTTTGAATTTTGCAGCGAAATTGGAAGCTCAGCCATCCGTGATGGTGTAATCATGGCGCGATTCTTTTTAAAAAGAAAATCAAAAGAAAAATAACTAGAATGTGCATTTTTTTCAATTTACTAAAAAAATCCGTTATGATGATTCTTAAATTGTCTATTTTGAATGAAACTCCAACCAAAATGTCTTATTATTAGATTATTTTGAAGGATATCAAAATGAAACCCACAAACTCTTAAGATTCAAAATATTATGTAAAGGATACTCCCAACTATTTTATTTCTTGTTTCGTTATAAAGAAAGCATACATTTCTGTCTCGGTCCAATTCCAATTTAATCTTCATCATCGTCAATACCGTCAGCAGTTACAATAACCCAAAAATACCACATCCACGAGTCCAAATAATCATTGCGCCAACCACAACCACGTGTACGATCGGGCAGTCGTCCTGCCAACGAAGGAACCGGCACAATCTCCGCCACAATTCATCCGACCCACGCTTCCGTCCACAGCCCGCCGTCACATTTCAATCGTCTGGAACGCTTTCCGCTCCACGAAGCACAAACCAAACACAACACGTCGACGAAACTGGGGGCGAAGGAAAATGGAATATTTATTGTTAGTTGTAATTTATGTTGCTTCGGTCTCGGCCCCGAAGGATAACGTTCAGCATTTTCATCCCTTTTCGCGGCCGGGTTTCTCTCATACGCGATGTGCCAATTCCTTTTGCCCGTTCCAGATCTACTGCATGTCGGATTACGACATCTCATCAATCGAACACGAAGCCCTGCTGCTGGTTGTCGCTTCCACCTTCGGCAACGGGGATCCACCGGAGAACGGCGAGGTAAGCACAGATTCTTTGTGGTTTTTCCACGTTTTTCATTCCTTCTAACGCCTAGCTTCGGTGCCTTACCTAACATTCTTGGAGAAGGAAAGCCTTCCCAGAACGGCGCTTTGGAGGTGTTTAATTAACCACATGTTCGATGTAAAATAATATCCTCAAATTAGCTGGATCCTTCGCTTTGGTTAGTGTTTTCCCCATCAGAAGCTTAACTAACGCTCTGCTCCACCATACAGGACCCCGTTCAACGACTTACGAAGCTGTGCTTAGAGTAACCAAACTCATCGAAACGCCGCCAGAACATGGAAGGGACGTTGCCTTCAGAGAGAGAGGAATTGCATGTTTGCAATAGAAGTGGAAGAAGTTTCAATGAGCCCTAGAATCATTAAGGAGTGCTTGTGGCACTTGGAACAGTGGCGCGGTTTTTCTGCGAACATATTATTTAACCCAGTTCCCGGCAGCAAATTGGTTAAATGGGTTTTATGAAGTAATCTTTTAAGTAGCATTAAAATTGAAACGAGATGTGCCATCCGCAGCCAAAATGAATTCGGTGGTCGCTTCGGTGAAGTGAGCGCTTCAGACTTCGAGAATGTGGTGTAAACAAAGGATTGCCGTAAAGATCTTGTGGTAGCTGTTAAAGGGCTTAATACTTTACTGGTTCTGCAGTGAATGCTGTCTGCTTATTTCGATTGACTCATTAGTTATCTCATTCCCATACTTTTCTCAGACGGTACATTGAAACATTGTCCTTACAATCAATCATCGTCGAAGGAGTTTGTCAACCCATAACATATTAATTCATCAAAAACCCCTTCACACATATCAGCAGACAACGCAGACTTTCCTAAACCGCCAAAACACACTTCTTGACTGGGTTTGCCAAAAAATTATACTGTTCTCCGACGGAAAAACGGTATAGAAAATTTCCTTCTCAAAACCCGCGCAGACCGTCTCGGGAACAATCCAATGTTTGCACGAAAATTCCAGCCCGACATGAATAATGAATTGTGTTACGTGATGAGAGCATGGAAATCACACGTCAAAAGTGGTTTAACATCTCACCAAACCGAAGGAAGGGGCGAAAAAAATAAACCGAAAACCACCGGATGTGTCGTGGGATGTGTCATTTATTTCGCGAACGCCACCACCTTCCCAATTTTCAATCCACACCCCATTCGACAGAGGCTCGTACTGCACGATTATCCTTCATCCTTCGGCGGTTTCGGATGCATGGGAGGAAATTTTATTCCTTACGACGATAAAGACATTCGGTACCGTCAGCATTGGCAGGTCGTTCCTTAGCTTTGCTTTACTCATCTTTATTTATGAATGTCATCATTGCGACGTGCGGTGGGAGACGGTTTTGTTTCGACACGTTAAAGGTACATTATTGTGTCCATTAACACACTTTCCTACGGATGTTTCAAGCATGTACTAACACGTTAACGTCTCTGTAAAGTGCTTCATCATGGAACAGGACCAAACATATCATGAATGGGAAATGCTTTAACATGCTTGATTTACTAGGCAAAGGTTTGCTATTTTTAGATGAAGGGCACGCAATTTTTGAGATGCTCTTCTGTAGTTGCATTTTTCTTTTATTTATTTTTATTCATTTAATTATTTTATTTTATTTTATTTTATTTTCATGTCATATTATTTTATTTTCATCTTTTGTTCGCAGTCATTAAAAAACTTGTTGGAGCACAGAAAGTCAAAAACGGTCAGTAAAATGCACAATATTTCTCCATCCGTATAGAACTTCACGGCGATCTTTCGGGAAAGAACATAAACATTCCGTTTAATTCCTTTTTTTACAGCAAGTGAACTTCTAGTGATGTGTACGAGAGGCAATTTTATTAAAATCTCAACCTTTTCCTATCGCTTATCGTTATTGTGCAGCTCTTCGCGCAGGATTTGTACGCGATGAAGCTGCACGAAAGTGGCCACCACCAGGCGCACAGCGAGCTGACCATTGCCGCATCCTCCAAGTCCTTCATCAAGGCGAACTCGCGCAGCGATCTGGGCAAGTTCGGACACCTGGGTGGCCGCAAGATCGATCGGCTGGACTCACTGCGCGGTTCCACCACCGACACGCTGTCGGAGGAAACGTTCGGCCCGCTGTCGAACGTCCGGTTCGCCGTGTTCGCCCTCGGCTCGTCGGCCTACCCGAACTTTTGCGCCTTCGGCAAGTACATCGATAACATCCTCGGGGAGTTGGGCGGCGAGCGGATGATGAAGATGGCCACGGGGGACGAAATCTGCGGCCAGGAGCAAGCGTTCCGCAAGTGGGCACCGGAAGTCTTTAAGGTGGGTACTTCTCCGAAGCGCAACCTCCGAACCGATGTCATTGCAAATTTTCCACCCTCCCTCGAACCAGATTGCCTGCGAAACGTTCTGTCTCGATCCGGAGGAGACGCTCTCGGATGCGGCGTTCGCGTTGCAGAGCGAGCTGTCCGAAAACACGGTCCGCTACGCACCGGTACAGGAGCACGAGTCGCTCGACCGGGCACTGTCCAAGTTCCACAACAAGAAGTCGACCGAGTGCTCGGTCAAGCGGCATCCCATCAATCTGCACTGCGAAATGAACGGCACCGAGCGGTCAACAATTTTGGTCGAAATCGTCGCCGAAGGGGTGAGCATTTTCCGAACCATTGTTGTAAATAGCGTTTTCCTCCTCCGAATGTCCTTTCCGGGACAGCACCAGCTGTGAAAGAGGGGAAAAACGTGAGCGCCTGCTTTCCAATGCTTTCAAAGGGGAAGTAGCGGCCCATCAACAGTTGGCTCTGTTTCCACTTGTTGCTATAATGTAGAATTCAACTAGTTACATTCAAACAAAATTCGCCGAAATTTAAGTTACAGAAAATCGTGGTATTTTTCAGTTAATCAGTTAGAAAATTTAGTTCAACAGTTGCAGTGTTATTAATTTTGAATTGATCTGGAAAAAAATAATACCTCGAAAGCTCTCGTCAAATGCCTTTTTTCCCCTGTGAGTTCCTGTTTAGCTTTGAGTGTCGACGGGCTTTTTCGTTCATATGGCTGTCTCTTTCACTAGCCAGTGAGCAACAAATTGTATTTGATGCACCATTGCAATTTCTTCAGATTGATTACGAACCCGGAGACCACGTGGGCATATTTCCGGCAAACCGGAAGGAAATCGTCGACGGTATCATTGAACGGCTGACCGGGGTTAACGATCCGGACGAGATGCTTCAGCTGCAAATTCTGAAAGAGAAGCAAACCCAAAACGGTATGTGCATAACAGAAACAGACACTTTAAGACTGCTTGAAGTTATATTTATTTGTTTGTCTCTTTTTTCAACAGGTGTCTACAAATCGTGGGAACCACACGAGCGGCTTCCGGTGTGTTCTTTGCGTACACTGCTGACCCGTTTCCTGGACATTACGACACCACCTACCAGGCAGCTTCTGACGTACTTGGCATCCTGCTGTGGTGACAAAGCGGACGAAGAACGGCTGCTCATGTTGGCGAATGTAAGACCGTTTTGGGGAAAAATTGCACCACAGAATAGAAATGTCATTACATTTTATCTCTCTCCACAGGAATCATCAGTGTACGAAGACTGGCGCTACTGGAAGCTGCCCCATCTGCTCGAGGTGCTTGAGGAGTTCCCCTCCTGCCGGCCCCCAGCAGCCGTCCTGGTCGCCCAGCTGAACGCCCTGCAGCCCCGATTCTATTCCATCTCGTCCTCGCCGCGCCAATACTCGAACGAAATCCACCTGACGGTCGCCATCGTCACCTATCGGGCGGAGGACGGCGAGGGGGCCGAGCACTACGGCGTTTGCTCAAACTATCTGGCCAACCTGCAGCCGGACGACCGGATCTTCCTGTTCGTACGCAGCGCACCCTCGTTCCACATGTCGAAGGATCCAACCAGGCCGGTCATTCTGATCGGACCCGGCACCGGTATCGCACCGTTCCGCTCGTTCTGGCAGGAGTGGGACCACATCAAGACGGAGATGGTCGATTCAAAGGTGGATATTTGTATGCTATTTAACCACTAGTCGACAGCTCTCTTCATTATACGGTTTCTCTTTTATAGATTCCCAAAGTGTGGCTTTTCTTCGGCTGTCGTACGAAGAACGTCGACCTGTACCGGGATGAAAAGGCAGAGATGGTACAGAAAGGTGTACTGGATCGGGTATTCCTCGCCCTGTCACGCGAAGAAAACATTCCCAAGGTGAATAGAGCGGGGCAGCAAAAGGCAAAAAAATCTATCCAACAACATTTTCACCGAAATGTCTTCGTCCACAGACCTACGTCCAGGATCTCGCGCTGAAGGAGGCGGAGTCGATCTGCCAGCTCATAATGCAGGAGAAGGCGCACATTTACGTGTGCGGCGATGTCACCATGGCCGAGCACGTGTACCAGACACTCCGTAAGATTCTGGCCACGCGCGAAAACCGCACCGAAACCGAAATGGAGAAGTACATGCTGACGCTGCGGGTGAGTGTGATCGTGATCGTGACCGTCGTGCTGCCCAGCAAGCGATCGTTGTCGTGAGGTGTTGTTTTGACGGGCTCCTATCGGTTAATTCATATGCCCCCTCTCTCCGAGTTCTACAATTTGTTTGCATATTTTTCCAACACCCTGGCACGTGTCCTTGTGGGAACGGTTGCAAAGAGATTGCCGGCGCCGGAGGGTTGTTGTTCGGTTAATGAGTGATATTTGCATCGGCGCCGGAAGATGATACTAATCCCACGCTAGCTTATTGAACTGCAATCCAATGAATGGTGATAAACATCATTCCACGTGAGAAATGACATGAGAAAATTGAGCAGCGCACGATTTTATTGCTGTTGAAACATCAAAAGACTCAATCGACGAATAAGCGACGAACCCGTTGTTTGATTGATCCAACTTTTTTTCCTTTGCATTTTTTTGACACTTGATAAATTAAAATATTTTCTAAGCTGAAAATGAATTTACGAAAAAATAGAACATATTTTTTAAATTGTTGTATAACACCTCGTTTTAAGGACGAGGTTATCATTTTATTTCCTGCCATCAGTCTACAAAGCACGGAACTATTGACTTAAATCTTCATAAACCTTTTCGCATCTCGCCATCAAGCAAAATGAGTTATTAAATTTAATAGCATCTATACACTGGACGTAAGCAACTCACGTTTCTCAAATAGAACTGCCATTAAAATCACCTTTGCGACAATCTATCGCGCCTCGTGTCAATTTGAATGTTTCACAAATCGTTCACCAAAGAAGCCTCGAACTCGTTGTGAACTCTCCGTCGGTCCGTTGATTCAAACGGGGTGACGAATCAATCGATTTCAGTTCCGAATCATCCTACACATGCAAATGAGTTTCGGTTAGGCTTGTTGTTATTTTTTCTTCAATCTCTCCTAAGCACGTCCTCTGAATTGCCCCTACCGCCCTTAGATGATTATCAAACGTCTTAGAACAAATGAGAGAATCGGAAAGAGGGACGTAGGGGAAAAGGTTGATTGCAACGGTATGCTGACGAACGATTGGTACGAATGAACCTGACGCGCGTTGGTCAAGCTCGGCTCGCTGCAATCGAATCGAATCGATCAATTCGACGAGCATTACGATCACGTATTGACGCGGTGAAGGTTTCGGTTCGGGCTCTCTAGGTCGGGCGATCGGGTGATCGGAGAAGTTTGTTTACGGAAGTGGGGCGAAACGGTTCCTTCCCGCTTTGCTGGTAGAGAACAATCGGTCGTTCCATTGCAATGGCCTCCGGCTGGGACATTGGCCCACGAAATGCAGCAACCCTGGTAATTGCTGGCGTAAACAGATGCATTCGGTGATAGCTCATCAAAGAGATCGCGCCGTAGCTGATTTATTGCTCGGTGCTGCTCGGAAGCTATGAAAATCAAATAGTCTATTTCTTCTTCGTTCTTTGCTTGTGTGCATTAATCATTTCATTGATATAAACCAAACTTTTTCTTCCGACAGGACGAAAACCGCTACCACGAGGACATATTCGGTATTACGCTGCGTACGGCCGAGATTCACAACAAGTCACGTGCAACAGCTCGAATTCGAATGGCTTCGCAACCGTAAGACGCCGTCGCTTTGAGCACGTTCAGTGCAAAGCAATGATTGCACCAAAGTTGGCAGACACGTGCTGCAGTCTTTATTGAAGTGGAATTATTGAACAAAAAGTAAACACAACAAGGACGGTGGATTTCAAATCCAACGACCGTTTTAACTGACCGCAACGAACATAAAGCAAGTTAAAAGTATAGTTAATCGATTCGCACATTCAAAAACATGTCTCTGTGCTGAATACAAGAAAACTTACATTTGGAAAAAGAAGCAACAAGACTTTTCTACGTCTGGACAAAAAATCTACTTTAAAAAGAATCATGTTGAAAAAGTCCTCTCTCGATTAAAGTGCAAAACTGAAATCAAACTGAACACCAACCGCGGTGGAAGGCTGAAGGCAGGCCAAACTTTTATGCCAAACTTTTAAACCTACCCGTTGTTAACTGCACCCCACCCTATACCCATATTCATGCATCGTTTGAGAACATTTTAAATCGCACAATTTTACGCACACTTATCAAACCTCTTGATGTTTGCGTGCACTTTCTGCGTGGACGAGTTAAAAGTGTCGGGAAGAAAATCTCTTCACCAGATCGTTTTACTAAAATTTCTAAAATGAGGAGCAAACAAACTAGAAGCCGGTGAAACTAAACAAATTACGCCTATACATCGAACATTTAGTTTGAGTGCTTGAGTTTTTCATTCGTTGAAAGATAAACAGTTCTATCCAACGCACGTACATTTTTGCAAGACATGCAGCTGAGTAAAGTTAACACTGTTTAATTCAAGCTAAACTAACATTTAATTCGGTTATCTAAGAAAAGGTAATATGGAAAACGGAAATAGCGGTGATACGGTGAGGGCAAACAATGTAGGATAGAAAATAGGATTGTGTCTTCAATGGAATACGAAAAAATGAAATCGTTAAAGATCACAAAAATAGATAGTTTCATCTTTAAAGTGACTTTATTACGCTTAAGGGCGAAAGAAAATAACAAGAAAAGAAGTATGTAAACATATGTGATGAAGTAAATAGATAACAGAAACAAATGGAATATAAATACTATATTACCAAGCTGACGAAACTAAGAACTAAGGCATGAAATGTAAAGTTGGTCTGAAAATGTTATGTGAAGACACAAAAAGTTACAAGAGTATCTGTTGTTATTCAATTTGCAGTTTTTCAAATCAAGTTTTCCGAGTTATTCGTATCAACAAACAAACGGGGTAGATATAATTTTCACATAAACATAATTTCCTATCTTTACAGAAAGAGCATTCAATAGTAATAGGATAAAGACCATTCACGTCAGTCTTTGTGGTAAAAACACACATTTATACTAATAGGCAGAGGTGGTTTTTTTATGTAACTGTTAAACGAATCACAAATCGCACAACATTTTACCAACGTTTCGCCACGCTTTGTCTCAGATGGAAGGACAGAAAATGTGTTGCTAGAAGCCGGAAGTAAAGATAGATGTGCTGCCATAGTCACGCAATGGCTCCTCTTTTCTGACCCTTCGCTCTATCAATCTCAGCTACTCTCAATGGATGTGTGTGTGATATTGTGAACTAACTAACTATATTAAATTTTATCGAGAAATCAAAAGCACGAACAAAACAGAAAGAGAAAAAAATATATATATGGAAATCAAAGGTATTTGAGCGAACGCAAAACTACAAAACAAGGCAGTAACTGCTGAACATAAGAAACCAACCAAATCAAACAAACCTAGCTATACATAAATATATTATTATACACTTACATATATATACACAATTCGATTATATTCTTATACACACCTACATTGCTGCTAAAAGGCAAGCCCCCCCCAGAATACTGCAATCCTTAGTGGTTACGGAGCTTCGATCGGAGAGGTCAAACAAAACGGATGGCACAATGTGGAAGGAAACTCATAACAAAATCTATCCTACCGTCATTTTAAACTTCATCATCCCGCGATTCGGATTCACGCGTATCAAACGGGTTGGAAAGTAAATTTCGTTGGCAGTGAAAGTGGCTCGAAGACAGAAGGAACATGAAAATAAAGAGCACCTGCGGGGGAAAGCCTACCCACCGGTCTGCGATCAATCGACCCGGGAAACGAAAGAAAGAAATAAGAACAAGTTTATCACTTAAATTACGATGTGAAATATTTTTGTTGCCCTTTTTAGTGGAAAGATAGAATACAATCCCTACCAGCTAGGTTGCACTGCACAAGGCGATACGTTTGTCCGAAGGAATCGCAGCTGAACACGAACAGGAAACGTGTCGATGTATTCCATCCCTTCCCGGGCAGTACAAGCCTTCAGTTCTTGCAACGTTACAGTTCATGTGTCTTATGGCCAGCAGGCAAGCTGCAGGATGTGTATGTGTGGGCTCTTAAATTTACCGCTATCGATCGCCATCCTGGACCGTCCTTCGAGATCATGGCAAACGGCCGCCATGCCAACCTTGAAAATGGAAACCAAAACGTGAATAAATTGATCCGGACAAGGTAGGTTTTGCCCGGTAGCTTCCGGAAGGAAGCAATTTCGTTTTTGGCAAAGTGTTTTCCTTCCAAATTTGATTAAAATGCTCTTTTTTCGGGGTTGAACCACTTGAACTATGGACACACCTCTGGTACAGCGCCACGTAATAGAAAAGCACACTTGTTGATTGTATTTGCATGAATAAAACAGTTTACAATTGAGCTCCAATTATGGAAAATCCAGCCATTTATTGACTCATCTGTAACATATGGAATAAATATGGTTTTTTCCCCGTTCACAAAGTAGTCTGTTTCTAATCAGTACGTTTCATTCATTTGGCTTCTATTCATTCATTCGTTCTTTCTTTCCTTCCATTTTAGGCGCACGTACAACCGGGTACTTTTGCGGAACAATATTATGCAATGGCACACAACGAGCCTCGGGTTGAGTTGGCCGGTTTACGACTCACGTTTCATTTCCCCCCAAATGCCCGCGAAGGGTGTAAATCTAAACAAAAATAAACGGCGACAAGCTGAGCGTTTGAGGAAGCAGCGAACTGAACTGAAAAGAACTACTGTTGGAAAAAAATAGCAATGTATTTTTTCTATTTTCGACGAGTAAAAATGTTCATATAAAATGCTCTCAAAATCTTTGAAGATCAGGTAAGATAAATAAAGAAGATAAAAGAGAATAAATTCATTATGTAGATAATATCAATTGTTTCTTCACCTCAAAACTACGCGACCAACATTCATCTGAAGATGTGCCTCAGAAATGAAAAATAAGCCGTAATTCAAAACGAACTTCTCCGACGCACCGAATCTCCCCCAGAACCTCCACCCCCTCCCTCTTAACTCTTTTCAGCGGGAAACCTAAAGCCCCCGTTAAAACAGGTTAACCGTGCCGCGAGTCACGCCCGCGTTCTTGGAAGCTAAAGTCGGCCAGCATTCTTTGGTTGCGAACGTCTCGAGTTGAGAAATGAGCGACAAGATGTGTTCGACGAACAACAATTGTCATCTGTTTCAACAAAACTTCCCTCCGTTGGATGTAGATTTTTCTACGCGAAAACCGGGCACGCCAATTGTTGTACGTGAATTGGCGCGAAACTAATCGAATCCGGTCGGGCGGCTATTGCTGAGCGCACCGAAACGTCACTGGTCACCAAACTGGACTTCCTCATGCGGCCGATGGAAATTTGAATCCCCCATCAATACACACGGGCGCGGTCCACGAACTTCTGGGAATAAGGGAAACCACAAAGTCACGTCTCGTTCGACGAGACCTGCCAGATCGATGTAATTCTACGACGCTCGGGGAACCAATCATTCCGATTCTGCACGCCGTTGCACAAAACGCTGCAAGCCGATCCGGGTCCGCCGGAATCGGGAATGAATGACGACGGCTAGCAAATCAAACAAGTAGCGCTCCCAGCGCGCCCCACGGGTCGGAACGGAAATCGAAATGATAATTCTGCGTGCGTTTCACTTCGCGTGTCGGATTTTCTTACGGATACACCGTCTGGCACCGGGACGGGAGGGGGGAGGGGCGGGGGGGGGGGGGGCGCTATATCGTAAAGCAAGGGAAGCAGAAAACGGAATCCACCGTTCATCACCTGTTCTAGTAAGCCGAGACATTGCATAGGTGTGCAATTTAATTTTTCGGCATCTACATTTTCGACCACGCTTCCCAATGACGAAATTGAAATGAAAATTTCGGTATGTTGCACCGTGAATGGTTAATTTTCGGTCAATTTGCTGGTTTTACGTCGTTATGCTGACACGGCTGGGGCGGGTTTTTGGTGGGAAGTTCTCAGGCGGGTTTGGTGCTTTTAGTTTTAGCTTCGTATATTTTCATAACATATATCAGTTGCACATTTTTTCTGCTACTTCTTCGCCGGAATCGATTATTTTTGTTCCAGTAGACAATTTGGCATCGGCCGATCGAATGAGGACGATCGATTATGGTGTGATTTATTGCTTACCAATTTTGTTTTGAAACATTTTGTTTTGCTACACTTTCAAGCTTCGGTAGAATCACGCCACCTGCAAATTGTTTTTCAGTCAGCTTTCTTTATCGGGCTAAAAATAAATTGTTTTGTTCGCAACAATGGTGTGGAATGTCTTTTTTTTTTCTTTATAAATAAAATACATCTAACTTATTTTGATCTTATATTATTCATTTTTCTTATAACGAATCTTTCCTATCAACATTTCCAATTACTAGTTTTAATTTTCCTTTCCGCTAACCACGTGCTTGAGTTTGTTTTTATTCGCGTTCTCTTTGTTTTTTTCCGCCCGCAGCACATCTTTCGACCTTTCAGGGCCGTTCCCTTCGTTGGACAAAAACTTTCCAAAAAAGAATTGACGAAAAATAAAAATGAAAACTCGGGGTGCCAGGCGTCTATCGGCATCAGCATCCGGTAGAAAGCCGCTCCGCCACCTCCCTTCGGGATCGTGCTGATCGTGCGAATAACTGGATCGTCACTGTCATAAATCATCGGCTCTCGGCGGGTTGGGTTTACGATGATCGAAGGCAAATCGTCCGGCAGCAAACGACATCCCGGCGTCCGTCACCAGTGCAGGATGGTGCCGGTGTCGCTGACGTCAGATCTTCCGTTTTGCTCAAGGGGAGACGAAACTCCGATCCGTCCGTTCGGTTGATGGAAGCGAGGAGGTCGAGAGCGGTGGTGGGAAGAAGTGAAACCTGGTTTCGCTGGCGCCTCACAAGAATCCGGAACACCGGCCCGGTCGACCGGTCCCATTCCTGGGTCATCTTGATCCGCTTCCCCGATCCGGAATGTGCCACCGTATGGCCTAAAGGGAAAGAGGGAGAGAGAGAGAGAGAGAGCCCGAAAAGGCCAGGGGAATTCCGCTAAAAATATCCACGCGACACGACTCACATTGGGTCTCAAAATCCGCGTGTCTTCCCTCAAGGTGCACAGTTTGTGGCGCAGGAAGCGGGATGCTGGAATGTCTGGATGCCGTCCCGAGTCTCGAAGGGGTCTGAAACGGGTCCGTTATAATTCTTCACTTTACGACCTCCTCCCCATATCCAAGCGGCATAATTTGACGATTCGCCGGTTCACCGGTTCGACGGCGGAAGGGAACAGGTTTGCTCGTATTCATCCTCCATCGGTTTTTGCCCATTCCTTTTCTCCTATAAATAGAGGTTCCCTCGAATCCCTCCTCCGGGCTCCAGCTCGGACAATTAATCAACCGGATCGTGCCACCCCGTGTCCGCGTGAAGTCGCGCGCCTGTCCCCTGGGGATGAGGCGCCACACGCTGTCCGATCGACGCTCGTGATGCAGCGTGATTCTGCCGACCGATCGACATGTTTTGACACATCCCGATGGAATCCCGTGCCGATGGGTCCGATCTTTTCGTGGATGATTAATGGAACCCGGGCGCGGTCGCGTCCAGCCCCATTCCCGGTGGCGGCATTCCTGAGCGCCAGGGTGGAGAGAGGAGTGGGGGAGGGGATGGAAAACTCCTAGAGGGTATGTAATAAAGAATCACAGGAATATAGTAATGATGAATTTAAATGTAATTAAAACACATATATTTGATAAATAAAATAAAATAAATTGTTAAGTCAGGTCTTCCAAATATATTCAATTACAAAAACACACATATAATTTCAATGCGTGTCTCTAGAAATTTAAAAAGATACAACACTGTTGAAGAAAACACACACAATCTTCCCGAGCTTGCCCGTCCCGTTTAAAAATCCTACAGAAGCCGTCAAGATTAATTGAACGATCTGTGCAGCCAACTGCAGTCGCGTCGAAAGTGGTCAAACCATGGATCGCAGCACGCCGTGACCGACAAATTTATCCACCGACGAAGCGAACCACCGGCGCCTAAGAACGAGTCTTCGAGAAAGGTGAGAGAAAAAAACAAGGAAGACAAACATGGAGGAGTCAACTCCTGTCGAATGCATTTGAACGTCCGCTTTCTTCGCCGGCTTAGAACCGGCGGTAGTTAATTTTAACTGTAAACCCCGGGGCCGCCGAGTCCGGTCCATTAACGTATCAATCAAGGTTTATAATATCGATCATCAGGTTGCGTGCGACCGGCTGCAGAAGCCGTGTATTTGCACAGGTTGACTTCTCGAGTCGGTCCAGATCGGCAGGAAGAAATTCTTTCCCGTGTCTTGGGCGGAAAGAATTGCATCAGCAAATCAGCGAATGGTGGTATGGGAGAAAATAAAAATACAATCAACCCTTCAATTAACGACCATCGCGGCTGTTAATGAGCAGCGTTGGCGCCATCCAGGAATCTCCCCGCCCTTCTCCAGCGATGATCTTCGCTATTTCTGGTACATCTTTTCTTTTTTTAACTTCATTTCTTCCATTGGACGTGTTTTCTTAATTGCCTTCGGAATGGCGTTGTGCCATTTCTGCTCACGTGCTAACGCCGCAAGCTGACGATTTAAATCATGCCCGAAAGAGAACCTTTAATAAATGGCAGTACCGCTTTCCACGCGCCGCAATAAAATAGGAAATCCATGCAGGGTTGAAGTTTTGTAGGTGCAAAATGCGTCGTTTGTGTTTCCGGCAATTAACAACGATTGCCCGGAGTTTTGTTTTTTTTGCCGCTGCACTCGGAGATTATTAGTGAGAAGATATTTTTAACCGATGTGGCGCAAAAGCAAACCCCAAAGATTCTCCCTGATTGAGGTGGCGCGTGCCAAGCTTAGGGTGTAAAGTTCTGCACCCTCCAATTCGATACTTGATAGTGATCACGATTTCCATCGAGACAAACAAGACACTAAACGATACGTCAATTCGTTTCGGTACGAGATTTGGTGCTCTAAAACAAGTGTCTACTTAGATCGGAAATAAAAAAAAGCCCGCCACGTGCCGCTTCGAGCACGCGCTGCTGACCGGTAAGAAATAAGAAATTGAAAAAAGTACGCAGCCAGATGAACTTCCAACGGTCGTGAGAGCGTGCAAGTTGAACGCGAATCGCGATCTGGATGAACGGCTCGGAACAATTGCCGGTAGTGACATTATGATGGAATTATACATATCTCTTTAATGGTTTAAAGTTTATAAAAACCTTCATCTCTTTATTGAAATAATTGCAATTGTCGTTTGAAATTTGAAAAGAATTTCTACTGATGCTGAATACTTTTGTTCTGCACAGAAGAGCCACCGTTCATCCGCTCCACGGGGACGTTCATCCGCTCTCGGCATTCATCGGAAACCGCGAGCGAGCGCGCCGCGTTCCAGGTAAATTATAAAAGCTATCGTCGGCCGCCGAAGCCGCCAGTGCAAGATAAAACGGTGCAACGTTCGGATCGGTTTGTAGGTGAGCCGCTTGTGAATAGGAAAAACGGTGGTGTGGGTCAATGTGCGCGCGTGCAGGAAACGGCGTTGGTGGTTCCGCTGTATTTTCCCAAATAAATAAATTCTCATCCTTTCCTTCGCCCTCTTTCGAATGGTTCCTTGACGAGCGAAGTTTCCGTTAACGCGTTTGTGTGTGTGTGTGTTTGTGTTTTGATAAATGTAAAGTCCTTTTCATGAAGGATATTTTTTGAAACCACGATTCAAACAGTTGTGATGCAGTAAAACTGTTGTTGTGAGTAAAAGGGGTTGCCCATCCAAAACAAGTGTGTCCAACCGAACTGTGTGGGGGAGGGTGGGAAGTGAATGCATCTGCCTCGAAAGGTTGCGTACTGCCGTGGGATTTGCCATACAGAGTTGGTTAAAAACAGAAAAGAAGAGACAAAACAATAACAATTGCGCTTTTGGGGTTTCAATCATTCAGTTTTCCTCCAAGCGTCGTGACGAAACGCCGTTGCAAAGAACAGCGCTAGGAAGAAAGGGTTTTTGATTTTTCCACGCCGCGTTTTTGGTGCGTAACGAGCGAAGAAAAATTCCTAAATTCCTCTCCCCATCCTCGAGGCCACTCCAGCGACTGGGGCGCTCGAAAATTGGCGAAATCTCGTCACCGCCGCCGCCGCCGCCGCCCGCACGTTTCGGAGCTTCGGGCTTTGTTGGCCGAATGGCTCGAAGCGCGCCGGGACGGGAGCAGCATAGAAAAAGCGCAAGCTTTCCCCGCGCGCCGACCGAAAGACACGCGCAAATGCAGCGGCAGAAGTAGTAGTTAGACGTTGTTTTCGTGCAAGCACCGTTGTTGCTGGCCGATCGCGACAAGAAGCAATAGCACAAACTCATGGCGGGTTAGTAGTAGTAGTAGTAGTAGTAGCACCAGCCGTTCGATAACAAACGCCAAACCGGGTAGGGTGCAGGGTGGACTCGGGGTTTCGAAAGGGAAATTAGTGAAAACGCCGCGACCGGACAACCGCTGTGGTGTGAAATGTGAAATGTGCGCCGGGTGCTAGTGTTTTTCGGTTAACCGTTCGTGCATTTTTGCACAGGAAACGGGGTTTGCGAGTGGGAGAGGGGAGGGGTGGGAAACAATATCAAAGTTCTTCTGGGAAACGGTACTAAAAAGGGGTCGAATTTTCACTCCCAAAACAACCTGGCCTGCGTTAGTGAAAGTAATTCAAATTACTTACACTGAACGGTCTGCAGTTACCGGAATGGTAGAGAGCATCTTCTAAAACTTTTTACCCCCGTAGGTTAAAAACTTTTCCGAATCCGAAGCTGCGCGTGGTGAAGAGCGGAGTCAACGAAAGAATAGGTTCGAATAGAGAAAACTCGACCGAAGCCAACAAACCCGTTCGCGTGAAGTGTGTTAGCAAACGAGTTTTTCCACCAGAATAGTTCGAGAAACGAGGGAAAAGCATTTTTCCTCCCCTATCGTCCCGCCCCGCCCCGAGATACGACACGAGAACGCGGTCGAGAACAACTCCCGTTGGCTCGCTTTTCATTTTCCAGTGGAATTCAAGGTAAGTTGAGCTCGCAACTCAAACTCATAAAGTTTAATAATGCAACATTCCAGCAACGACTTTGTTGTGTGGGCCCGATCTGCGATGTAACCGGACCGGGGAAAACCTTGGGTCCACCCGGTATATCTGCGGCTTACAGTCAGTCAGTCAGTCAGTATCTTCGTATCGGGAAAACACACGCGCTGCCACACGACACACGGCAAACTGGCACAAAACTATGCTGTTCGATTTTAAATATTTTATCGATAAAACAAGCGCCCACCGTGGAGGGAACATTTTGGCGTGTCACACCGGTGGGGATCGGGCTGGGTGAGAGGGGGTGCCGGAGCAGAAGGTTGCTATGCGGAGGAAGTTTTTCCTTTCCGCGCATAAATGTTGAACGTCGGGTGGGCGCGCGTGGAGGGCACGGAATTCGGCAGCCCGGTTGGGAAAAAGAGGGGAAAAAATATATAAATATTACCCGCCAAAGCAGCAACAGCGCATACAGTTACACGGCATCGGGGCACGCTCGGAAGGCATCGAAAACGCAATCAACCGTGCAGCACCAAGCCGCGGCCATCGTCGTCGATGATGATGCACTCGCTGTGTGTGCCGTTATGGTTCGCGATCCTTTTTCGGCCCTCGGTCCGACCGCTGTGGCTTGGTAGTTGTGCGAACAGGTGTGCCGGCGTTGATAAATCGCTCACCTCCTTCGCACCGGTGGAAAAGCTGGGAATTAATCACGAGGAAAAATTGCGAGTGTGAGTGGGAAAAAATCGGGCAGGGGATACCGTTTAAGGACGCGATAGAACGAAGACGAACTGGGAGAGAACCGTGGCGCATCACGCCAGACAAATGATCAAAGCGCGACTTTCTCTTTCCTTCCCTTATTATTTTTCCCCGAAAAGGAAAAGGGTCCTCCTGCACTGAAAATATTGATAATTGCTTCATTTTTCTTCGCCACGAAATAGATAAAGGGATAAAGAAGGAAAGGGCACAGAACTCAACCTATATTGGAATGGTTTTCTTATTTGAGCTACTTTTTCGCTTCGATAGCTTAATTTGTCACTGAAGCTTGTCTGATAACAGCGAGTGTTCTTTTTTTTCGGGATGGAAAATGCCGGCCGTTGCAAAAGCACTGATACCATCTACAGGAGGAAAAACATCAACTCGTGGAAAAGACAAAAAGGAAAGGAAAAGGTTCGCTTGCAAAATTGAATCAGGATTGGAAAACAGCACAAAAACAGCAAGCGAAAAAATATGAGACACAACAACGATTTCCATGCTCCATTTTCCGATACCGGGGGTGCAACGGGTCGTCCACCGTTCTTTCGACGTTTGGGAAAGTGGAGCATTTTACCGGAAAGCACCAGTGGTATTCTTTCTGTGTCATGGACAATCGAACAGTGATGGTTTTGAAATTAAATTGCAAATGACTCCATTCATTCTGTCTGTGATAAAATCAATTATGGATCCATTTCTGCATGGAAAAGCAGGGAGCTATTTTCCAGTATATCTAGTCTCGGTTTCCCTTTGCGGAAAAAGTAGGGCTCGAACGAAAATCGAAGAGTCACACCCTTTAGAACCATCAGTTTTTCATAGTTCAAAACATGTTTTTTCATCATTCGTATAGTTTTTTTTTATAAAATTGGTATTTATTTACGCGTGTACAACAATTTTTTCTTACGTACTATTTAACAATATTACATGTTGGACGAGAAACAAAAGCATTCTTTTACATACAGAATGCTTTTACAAGGAACATGTCATCTACATAGTTCGAATGACATCATGACATCTACATAGTTCGAACTGATTAAAATACAAATAATTTAATCACCATAAAAAAGTACGACAACTTCTTGCAACTTTATTCCCTTTGTAAGGCATTATTCCTCTTTTGTTTGTTCAACTTTATTGCTCATTTATGCCGCATGCAATATATATGAAGCAATTGCAGTAAACTTTGTAACCATACTAAACGAAATGTCTCAATTTCATCGTCCCCATTTTTACGGATGCATTTTCTCTGCTTTGACAACAGTCGATCTTGGTATCGATCGTGCGTTTGTCTTTGTTTGAATACTCTCTTCTTTCCATTTTCCTTTACCCACGAAACTCGTGTGGAGAAAAACCCCAACCGTCATCGCGTTTAGTGAGTTCGTCTTTTCCGAGGAAGCTGCAGTGGTGTTGGCCAAAGCGCTTCTTTTACATAACCAAAAAGTGGTGGCGAGGTGGCAAAGAAAAGAAACAAGCAAAACTATCACCCGTTCATAAGCTACCGAATCGCAACCAATCTTCCTTTGAAACCACCCAAAAACGAAACACGTGCCACCCTTTTCTTGGCCGCACGATGGTCGCCCGTTTACGAATTTATCATTTATTGAATCATTAACGGTTTATGCTTTGTTTGGGTTGCGCTATCTCTTTGGGCCAGCAGACACACTGCACAGCTTCAACCGTTTTGCTTTACCCAACGTAGCTCCATTGTTTCGGGTTTCCCTACTGTGCTCGTGTGTGTGTTTTCATAAATGGCGAGGACTGGTAGACGAAAATTCGCCAGCGCAATTTTCTCGATTTTACTTTCTCGATCGAAGAGGGTTTTGCGTTGTGCGCGGTACAACAGCCGACGTCTCGTAACCGGTGGGTGACATATTTCAACGCCGCGTAAACCCTTTCATCTTCAGGTCTGGTTCGCCCGGGGTTTTTAACAACACTTTTCCACACGACGGGGTGTTTGGTCGAACTGTGCGCATACTTTCCGAAGCGTTTTATATTTCATTTCTTCAGGATGAACGAATCGATAGTTTCGATTTTCCATTTGAACTCGTTTTGGGAAAAAAGTGTTTGTGCCGCAGATGTGCAGACAAGGCGGTTGGTTAATAAAATTGCATAAAGTACTGAAGCATTAACCCGTCTCTGTTTGTCATTTTTAAAAGATCAAATAGAATTTTAGTACAATTGGAAATTCTTTCCCAAAACTCATGGATCCATCATCCTAGATATTTCCAACTCAATGATTCCTTGTGCAAAACCGGGGATAATTTATATTGAAGGGCAAGAAGGTGGAAAATTAAACTGACAGCACATTTTATGAAAAGAATATAGTTCCCTCTTGTGAAAGCTCGGTGGCACGAAACATGCCTGACATTCCGTGACAGTTGAACAACCGCTACCACCTCGGGAGCTCTGGATCGTATCGGTGTGTGTGTGTGTGTGTGTGTGTGTGCGTGTGCGCTGCTGGAATGCGCATCGTCGCGTAGAGCCCCCTCACCGTCTCCCCACCCCACGCCAAGTGTCAAGTTCAAGTTCAGTATCCTTTTATTGCATCATCTCGGCGAGGCCGCTGCCTCGACGCTTCAGGGCTAGCACCCCTTATTACGGCAATCAGGCGGTCGGATACGCGCCGTACGATACGCGGGAACCCCTGCAGCATCCAGTTTAATGGCTTGCGAGCGGGTTATTTCGCGCATACCTTCCCGGTTACGATTTATGTAAGCGTCCGAAACCGAGACGACGGAGTGGAATGGTCGGGAACTTCTGCGGGTGTATGCTGAGCATCTCGTCTAGCTCGTTCTTCCCACCGTGCAGCGCAATCATTCCCCATCGCAAGTCCACATCCACCCCTCCTTCCCGGACCTTCGTCCGCTGGGGAGCTGAAGGCAAGCACTCCAACCGGGATCGGACGATCGGCGATGGTGTGATGCATCGTTGCGTTCGACTCTTGAACCCCCACCCGTCGACGCCCCTCGAAAGATCGATCGTACCGTTGCGTCCGTCTTGGGATGGAGAAGAAGACACCGGGTTGTCCGGCTCGGGCCCCTTGGACGCGTTTGGCTAGCCGCTGGGCTGCTGGAAAGTTCATTGATTCCTTCACTATGTGATAATTGCTGGCCGAAGATGGTAGAGAACGTGTGGGCAGATTCCCTAGTCCTGGCCCCCCAGTCCAGACGCAAAACACCGTCCATCTCCGGACGTGAGCTTTTTTCGATTTGCCGTTTTTACCCATTCCCCTCCCTCCATTTTGTTTCTACTTCAGGGGAGGACGTGCGGTTTCAAGAGTTCATCTCCCACCCTGATCCCGGGCATTACACCATCGGGCTCGGGGTATTTCCGTTGCAGACCGTGGCAGGGGATGGTCTGGCCCTGACTTTGATTCTACACCACAGCTGGTTTGCTGCTGCTGTTGCTGCTGATGATGATAATGATGTTAATGTCGGACGAAGGCGTATACGCTGCTACACATTAGACTATGGCTTGCGGTACTGCTGGGATCTGGAGAGATCTGGAGTCTGCGTTGCACACATTACATCACATACCGAAGTGAAGATCCAGCGGGCTAAGACCGTAGACCGTCGGTTGTGTGTGTGTGTGTCTTTCCAATCATGCAACCCTAGGGGCTTTTCTTCTACCAGATGATGATGACTGCGCGATCCTCGCGATTCTTTCGGAGACTACCAGCGACCCGGTGATTATTTCGGACCATCGGACGACGACGGAATGCACGGATCTCTTGCTCCGGCTACGTGAGTATAGTAAGTTCACACTTTGTAAGTCTTGGAACATCCCGGCGGTCGTTGGCGTCGCTGAAGAAATGCGCCTATTGCGAGTGATAATGAATCCTTACCGTAGCCGGACCGAAGGGCCGTCCGTTCCGCTGATCGTATCGATTAATGAGAGGAAAATTCACCTGCAATTAGCCTACGAAATACTGCACTTAGAGGCGAATAGACTATGCAGAAAGGCGTGGAAAATAAATGGATCTCTATAAATAGCGAAAACCCCGGGTTCCAGGGTGGGATCCCCTAGAACCATCCGAACCATGCTCGGGAAACATAAATCCAGCCCTGCACGCCTGGCGTCACTTTGTATCCATCGGTCTTATCGGTGGCAAGGTGAACAAATACGCGCCTTCTAGAAGGCCTTCGCAGCGTGAAACCGTTTTTGTGTGTGCAACAAGAAAAGAGTACCAAGAGCCAAAGGTTGGGAATGAAGTCCGGCTGCGAATGCAACGGTCCGCTCCGGTGGCCGTAGGCAACCTTCCACAAATCACACACACAATGCTCAATGGCCATCGTCCAAGTGGTCCGACGGCTGTCACCGTGCGTCGTCCGAAACGACGGTGATTTATTTGTCCACTCACGCCGGCGATGACCGGCGCACCGGCACTAGAAATAGATGGCGACTGCCAGAGTCACATCGGAACGTCAGACGTGCAGTAAGTGCAACCGAACCGCGGAGGCTCCCGCATCCGAACTAGGAAGGTTCCATGTCGGAGGTACTTCTTTGGGGTATGGTAAAACAACATAGAAATCACACGCCCCCCAAAGGCCCGGGACAGAAGATACTGGAGGTGGATAAGAATGATGAATTATGTAGATCTGATCGTAGGATTTGGAGTACGCACGAAAAACCGACACCCACAATTCTGCGCGAACCGACTACCAATGATGAGGGGGGCAAGTGCATGTGCCAGTTTTTGCCAACCCACTCCAAGACCAAGAGGAACTTTCTGAGGTCGTGGAAGAAGACTCCTCTACAAGGTTTTTTTGGCGTGAGATCCAATGCACGTCTTGGGGGATAGTAATTCGGATGTAAATTCGCAATTTAATTCATACTTTAGCAAGGACTTTGGCACACTCTTGCTCTCTCTATCTTTTGTCGAATCGTATTGCAGTTCAAGAAAGGGAAATGTCAGAGCGATTTAGAGGGTGCGATACGGTGGATTGGCAAAAATGGAAACCAATTGATTGTCTAGTAATTGATCCGTGCGGCCAGGCCCTGATTTGTCGAGAGCGAGGGTGCTACGCATCGAAACCCACAGCCGTGTGTGTGCAGTGTTAATGGCAATCCGCGCGCTCTCCGCGATTGTTTTTGAGGTAATGGATTTTCGAAGGTGATCGTGAACGCTCGGTTCGATACACGGTGACCGCTGGAATGTACGGTGCCCTCCGTACGTGAGGGCACATTCCATGCCTGGCGTGTTGAATTCCTCTTGTTAGTTTATTGCATCAGCTCTTCCGCTTTAGACGTCGGTATCAGTTCGAGAACCCACTAACGTACAGCTCTTTATATCAAGAGAGGTCGCTAGAATTGGAACTGAATAATCCCGAAGCTTCTCGATGAAGTGAGATATTTGGTGATCAAGTTAACATCTTCTTTGCCATGTCAAACCGTGTCAGTCGACAAGCCTTCGGAATCAAATCCGTCGTACCAGCATTGACGCTAAGCCCGCTGTAAGAACCCCCAGCTGGAATGACTCACCCGGAAGGAATTCCAATTATTCCTACTGCGTAGCAGTGGCTTCCGATCCAGATAGCCTCATCGGCAATTCCTAATGGCAAAATGCTTCGCGCGATACGTCCTCCTGTGGTTGTTTGTTGCTCGTGACTTAAGGTGATTCCTTTCTCATGGGACCCTTTTTTTGCCCTCTTCTGCGTCTTTTGGCATCGCCTGGAAGATGCGTCCGGACCAAACCGGGCCGCAGTACACGAGTCCCCCAGCTTGTAGGAAGACCGCTCTCGAACAACACATAATTTGCCTTAACGACCGCTCGCGTTCGAGAGACGTTGCCTGCCCTCGTTTGTGTGCTCACGGTCTCAACGCCGGACAAAGTCGTCTACAGCGACCGGCCTCCATGCGAAAGGGGAGGGGGGAATCCTACGTGATCTCCGATCTTGATCTTGGCAATGAACTAAGAAGTCGATTACGCAGGGGCAAGGAGCTCCGGAACGGAGGTTCTTCTGCGCATTCTGCGCAAGATTCTAATTCCAGTAGCGTTAGTCTCATTATCTGTCTTTATTCTTTGCTACCGTTGTTCTACCACTCTTGTCGACTCATGGGCCACGAACGACCGCTATTGTGGTTCGCCACAGGTAGCGATCGGAGGTTCCTGCTACCTGTAGCTGTTCTTGATCTTTTTTTTTTTTGTGGGTTTGTGTTCCCTCCCCGCATCTTTCGTGCCCATGCCCATGGTCAGGATGACTTCTCATACGCAACATTCCTTCGTGCTGGCGTGTCCGTGCGCAGGTGAAGAAGGTACGATGTAATTTGTTCGACAACGCGTCATCCTTTAAGAATCTCCTTAGTTCATGCCTTCGATCGGAAGGTATTTGAAATTCCCACGCGTGATATCGTCCCATGAATGTGTCCTGATTGGAATGGAACATAAATAAAACCTCCCCAAAAAAAAAGGGTCACCCAAAGCGCGAAGAGCGTTAAGGTAATGTCAACGAATCTCCGGTAAGGCCATATACTATCACATGCTGCGCTTCGGAAAAACAACATGTGCGTGAACGGAATACATTCTTCGTCCGAACCCGAAACAGGTTCTCCCGGCCCCCTTTTCGTGCCGGTTCCTGCCGATCTCCGGTCCTCTCATCCCGTTACCAGGGGCATTCCCACCTTGGCTTGTTTTCGTTGCCTTTTGCGCGGCACATCTTCCCGTGGACTTGTTCGATCGATCGCGTCCATGTCGAAATGGTGGCTGCGCGTACCGGCATCCCTACGGTCAGTGCATGGAATTCAACGGCACACATTCCGCTGGACGCTGGAGGTTCATTTCATCAATCCGGCGTTCCAAAATAGGTCGCCATTGCGACGCCATCAAACAGGGTCGAGCGACCGATAGCTGGATATCGGTTATGGTAGGAGGAGATGCGTCAGCTCCGATTCTGATGTGAATTAAATACGCCTGGACCACGAAAGTACGCATCGTGCGCTTCCGATCATAACATCCCGCCTTCCCCGATGCCGTCGCTCCTCAGCTCCCTCGTCCACTTTTCTCGCATTCCGTGACAAACACACATTCGATGGCCCACGCCAATGCCATTGACATCTGAATCACCGCGCACGAATCTCGCAGTTTCGTATCTCTCCGGTTTTCCGTCGCAAACGAAAAGCACAACAAAATAACTCGAATCGTAACGAACACCACCACCACCAGCGGTCTCGTGGCCCTTCTCCAAACCCCGGTGCCCGGTCGGTAACGGTTTTGCGATCGCTGCAATCATCGAATTCGCGCAACCGAATTCATCGTCGCTCTGCCGATGTCTGCATCCCCGCGAGAAGGGGCCTCCGATGCAGACCGGTGTACGGTTGTAGCGCCAATATTGCGTAATGCGCAGTATCACGCTGCTCCGGTCCCGGTCGTTGGATGGGCTGGGTGACTCCAAAAATGTGTATATAAGGAAAGAAAGCAAAACAAAACCTGTGCCGAATTTTTCGCTTCTCGTCGATTTTTATGTTGTTCACCGTTCAGGTGCAGCACCGGAGTATGTTTCCTTCCTCCCGGGCGCGGGTAGTATGGATGCCTAATGCCGGCCCAGGTTGATGCGTCAAAGCCAATACAAGACATGCCGAACGGATCATAAACCGAACGATCGATCACACAGATTGGCAATCAGCGTGGATGATGATTTAATTAGTGTCTGTGTGTGCACCGCATGTTGAATAACGCCCGTTTCTGCAAATGAGCTCGGGTGATTTTTCCTTTTTTACCTACTTCCGGCAGCGGGTAGAGAGGGAGCGAGAAAAATCTCTTACGGTTCAACATTTTTCCGCACATGTTTTACTACTTTTAAGGCGGGAAAAAACACGATCGAATGTTCGCTATGTTAAAAAACGGACACAAAACGCACAGTCATTGTGCTAACGTCTCTCGAGCCATTTTTCTTGTTTGTTTTACATGTTCTGGATCGTTTCCAGTATGGCTTAGTTCTCTGGCGTCTCAAGAAGGGAAGCTGCTTCAAACCGTCCGTTGATCGTCATCCCCGTTATCGCAGCTGAGGCAAAAAAAAAATCAAAACCAAGTAACCATCCTCCATCCACAAGTACATCCACTCCGACGATCTTCTCTTCAATTTCGTGGAAACTAATTACTCATCGAACGAAAAAAGAAACACACACACACACCTGATCAAACAAACAAACGGGCCAGCTTCTGACTCGCCGTGAACAAGCTGATGCTGAACTGTATGCACGTTGTAAAACGTGTCCTCATCCGTGTCGCGTTTCGTTGTTCCGCATGTGTGCTGTTGTGCTTTTGTGTGCTTCCTTGCCCCGTGCATCCGTGGCGAACGTCAATGACAACGTTTTATTTTGTGCTTGCGCGTTAGGTCGTGCTGTCGGTCTGTTGATTAACGCAATGATTAATTCAGTTTAAAATGTCTCAAGGGAAGCAAACAGTGTGTTGCAAATGGTTTACTTGATGGGAAAACATGCGTTCGGTTACCTTTATTTTGTACCGCTTTGTTCTCGCCGAGGTCACGCTGGGTATGATAAACGGAACGAAAAGTGCAACCCTGAAAGCTTCAACGCCGGCGTATGCAAAAAAGCAATGTCTATCACACTATGGGATGTTTAAATATCTTCCAAAACAGCTGCAGATCGTCTGATGCATACGGCATGACGTACCATCGTAGACGTCACAACAACATAATTAATAATTTGTCTCCGAATCCATCAATCCGCATGCCTGAAGGGTGGGCTGATATTTTTGGACAATTTGTTTCGTCCTCGTGTCGGCCACGAGTAATTGAATTGTAAAGTGACCGCCACCCACGCTGACTCACACCGAAGCGTCACTAATTCATACGTTGATGAGCTTTTCTGGGCCAAATATAAGGTAGGCCCCGTAATTGCCTGACCCATAAATGTCACGGTCTCTTGCATGCTTTCGTTTCGAATAGAATGGGAGTGACGGACTCCTATCTGTGATCATCGAATTTAAGGTCTTAGGGATCTCAGAATAGATACCTCTTGTCCTGTTGAATGTTTATAATAATTTAACACCAATCATACGGGAAAGTGATTCGGTGAGAAAATTAAACTATATCGGTCCCCTTAAGCGCAATAAACGGCCAAATGCCAAATTGCATCGTCTTTCGCTGCCATCAATTGGGTCTAGCGGAGTACGCATACATCAACCGTTGTTCAAGCGTTGTTGCTAACGAGAGCCGCGTTTGGTTTCGGGACATTTTGACACACCACATCCGTTTACCTAACCGTGCATAATAACCTCGAAAGAGCGAGCGTTGCAGTACGACGGCGGTGCATGAGTTGGAAGGTGTGCGCATTATTGCTGGCCGCAAGAAAATTCGTCCATGGTTCAGCAAACTGCACTGCACATGAATTATGCATCGGCCACCCCATTATTGACGCGGGTGGTGTTGAAGACGAGACTACCACAAACATACGACACATACACACAGTTAGATACACCCAAAGGAACAAGGGACAACCTTGTTAGGTGCAGGTGTAACGGAATGCATCACACAAGTTTGAAAAGGGGTTGGATCTTATCATATCGCTGAATTTCCAAGAATCTCCCTAGGGTCTGGTATGCAGCAATAACACAAAATAAAAACAAATCTATTACGCCATGCACTCGACTAGGCATTTCTATCGAGCCCTGTGGTGTGATTGGGTGGATAAATAAATGAAAGCATCACGAGACGCGCGCGGTACGCAACGACAACAATGTCCATTTAAATATGAATGAATTTCGTGATGAATGAATAACAGCAGCTGACTCGGTTGCAACTCTTATGGCGGTCCCAGGTCTGGTTGCAACCGAAGTGGCATATGATGTTATTTTCCACTTTAGCGATAACGATGGCGTGTGTTCTGTGGTAGCATTACTCCTTCCAGGGGATGAAGACTGATGCAACGCGATATATTTATTTGCGGAAGAAGACATCAGCAGACGGGTGGGGATGGGATATCGTGCCTTTGGGCAGCCGATAAATATGTCTACACGTGAGCAAAACATGTTGTCCAATCGTTACAGTTATGCCAAATCGGCAAGACGTAGAGACCGGCAATACTACCAGTTGAAGAAGTCTTCGCCGTAACAGCACTAAAGTACTTAAAGGACTAAAGAGAACGCAAATGATCTTATTGCCTATGTTTTGCAATGAACTAGTATGTTTTACTAGTATTATCCTATAGTAAATTCTTCTACTACTTTCTTCTGGTATGTTTCCAAGTACGTTTCCAGTAAATTTTTACTTATACCACTTACGATAAATATACAGAAAATAGGCTAAAGACGCTGATTTCCATTCATCGGTCGAAATAGTAAAATTGGAGACAAATCGTGTCTTTGAGGAATCATTCTGGAATTGAGTTCAAATGGGGTCATACAAAATCTTGCGAATCACTCCTGGGAAGTCGTTTGACAGCAGACTAATGAAGAAAATTAACTTAGGTCCAGGTCTTCACACTAGCCGGAAAACGTGGAATAGGAACGGTTACACACACACAGGCATACAAGCAACCGTGGTCAGCAAGCGAAGGCTTTCGGATCACAGCAGAGACTTTTAGCTAACACACGATCGGACCATCCGTCTACGTGACTACCGGACCGAATGCGTGCACTCTGCGCGCAAGGTTCAACGCTGTACCGTCGGGGTATGCACGATCGCCGGTCGATCGACCGGTTGTTGTCTTCGACCGGCTGGGCCGATGTTGGGTGCCGACCGAGTGGTGGTGGGGAGGGAGAGGCCCGGGACTGGTCTTCACCGACGGCAACGTTGGCATCGCGCGCGCACACACATATTTCGTTCCGTGCGATTTTATAGCATTGACCTTGCCTGTGCCGCCTTACTCCAGTATGACTCGCTTACCAACCCGATGCCTCCCACTGCACAAGCCCATCTAGCCACACCACAGCAGCATACCTCATGGCAGCATAGTCGCGAAACGTGTTCCATTGCGCTGGGCGTCATATAACATTACCCGTTCGACGCACACCAGCACAGGCCCAACCCCGGTGGTTCTGGTTTTTGTGCGACCAGTCCGGAGTTATGCCGGCGAAAACGGTTTAGGAGATTGTTCCGTTAGCGGTTCGGCAAAAAAAAAAGACAAGCCACTTCCGTTCCTCAATTCTAGCACATCCCGAACAATGATCCACCAGTCCATGCGTTTGGGGAGTGAAGTAAACAATGCTCCTCCAGCAGAAATTACGAATTGGGTTAACAATTAGAATCGAAAGTCAGATATTATCGAACGGGATTCTACTGACATTCAGGAATTGGAAGATCCCTACCTACGACATTCATTCAAGAACCAAAATTCGATTAATTTTGCACAAACATAAATGTGCCTCTTTCCTGGGAGAGTCCTGTACACCCAGTAATGACTCATTGGGAGCGTCTATCAAAGCCCCAAACCTACCGGAAGGTCTTGTGCCAAATTAATGGCAAGCTAGGAGTGGAGTACTGTCCATTTTTTTTATTTTCGCTTCTGCCCCGTTACCAGTTCCTTGTCTTAATCCGATTGCTAATTGTAGCGTTCACGACTACTTTGGCAAAAATACCCACTCTCAATGCGATTTTAAATCTCATTTACTCTTTTTTGTTGGTTCTTCCGGTTCTCCATTGCATTGGATCTATTTTTGGCCAGTGTTGTTTTCTTCTTTAACCTCTTTGTGCTTCAGTTTTTAAATGCGTTAGATCCATTTCATTTTTTTTTTCGCTTCTAACGATCATGTTTTAGCTTCCATTGTTGTGTTTGTGATGGAGCATGCTTTATCGTTTCCGACTTTTTTTCCTCTGTTTTTTCCTCTGCCCCTGCTCACCCTAGTGGCGAAAAATAAATGTCTGCTTCTATGATTTACGTGTGTCGCTACCTTCAACGGTACCCGTCCTCGTAATGGAGGCGCCCACCCCCTGGCGGAAAGTGAAGTTGCGCACCGGACCGGCCGCCGGGAAAGTAATCTGTTTCACTTCTGCGTAAAGTTCGGTGATGGCGTTTTACTCCAACGCAGAACCATCCTTCCCGCGACGTCGTCTCCCATGAAACACAGCCCAATCGATTGGTTGAAGCTTCTTCGCTCGCTCCAATGCAGTTTTTCCCCGCTAAAATGGAGTTTCGTACGCCGTGCCTTCACCATGGAGCTTTTCGACTTTGTTTACGCCGAAGTTTTTAGTCGTGCGCTCACTCTCACTTTGTGTGTGTGTGTGCAACGAAGTGACGCGTTCTCTCGTGCCCTGAATTTGGTTTACTGTTGTCCGTGTTGTCTTTTTGGTATCTTTTCCCCCATTTTTCGATCGGTTGCTTTTCCCGGTAGCTGATGTGTTTTTTGTGTTGGTTGTTGATAGTCGCATCACTCGTCAATACAACGATTAGATTTTCTTTCCCTTCGGTTTTCTTTTCTCCCGCTCACCGCATCACGTTTCGCCATCGATGGGGATTTTCTAGTGCACACACCACAACCCCTCCGTTTCTCCAACCCCTCCCCATGCCTGTACACCCCTTCCTTCTAAACGACCCTGTGAGGTTTGACCTAGATTTTCACTTTTTATACTGTTGTTTTGTTGATAATTCTACCCTCGCACTCGACACTCGGTGGTCGTCGATGTTGTGTTTTTTAGAGCTTTTCTAATGCCGTTTCAGTGTTCCGCGCTTGTTCGCTCTCCATTCGTCTTTTTTATCTTTTCTCTTGAATTGCAAACGGTTCGTTGTACCAAGTACCCTTTCAGAAACATTAAGCTCCAACCGATCGGTACATCGTTCTTTTTCCACTTTCCAAACCACATGAAATACACCACACCCAACCGGGTATTGTCATCCGATTCATGGTGACATGGAAGGAAAAACTCCCGGAAACCGTTCGATTTTCATCTCGCAAAAGAGGATTAGGAATTTGTCACGTGGAACGGAAAGTTGGTCGTGAAAGTGTTGGCAACGAAACTATAAGCGGATTTGGCGTTTCTGGTGGATCGAATGTTCATTACGAAAATGGGTTCAAAGTTTATTCGACCGATTGAAGCCCCAACGCGTTTGAGTTCGTCGAAGCATCATTTTTGGTGGTTGGCAAAAATTAAAAAAAAAACTAAACAACAAGACATTAAAGGTGCACGGTGCAAAGTTTCCCAAGGTCCGCCCGGCCGAAGTTTGTTTTCGATCAAAACAACCACCTCCACCGCAACGAACCGCACTCTCTGGTGGAAAGTTGTTGCTCTCTACAATAAAAAAAGAGGAAAACAAAACATAACGACGATCTGCAACCGACGAAACGGTGAAGCCTCAGCTGTCACAAGTTGTTTAACTACCAATTGTGACATAATAAACCATGGCAAAGCAACGGCCGGGTGGCCCACGGTCACGTTCTATCGAGCGGCTGTCACCGGCGATGGTCCATTCTTGCGGTCAGCTTGTCGTAAAAAAAAGTAGCTGATGCACGCTACCTTTTTAATAGCTGCCCGCCGGGTGGGTAACGGTTGTTACACTATATGTGCACTAACCTGAAGTATGTATACTCGGAGGGGTTGGGAGGGACGCCCAAAGGGGCCCTACGGACGCACGCGACCATCGAAAGCTGAGCGCAATTGAGCCAACCACAGTGTGGACTATGGGCAATAAATTCTCTTGACCTTTGTGACGGTTGTATGCAGCACCACCACCACCGCCACCGTGCTTTGCACGCATTGGTTCCTCCCCGGATGGTGAAGATGGGGGATGATGAAGTCCGGGCCGCGCGAAACGGGTGGTGATTCTTTTGCCTAGCTTGGCGATTTGTCTGATTCTTTTTTTCGTTTTCTTTTGCCACCCAAAGGCAACGGCATAATCGTGTCCCTAGCCATGACCACTCCTAGGAAGAAGGAGTAACGTAAAGGGGCTATAAATCGCCCGAAACGAATCAAGGCAGGAAACTCACGACAATGGAACGCAAGATCTCTCCTACCAATTGCCAATGGCGTTCCTTCATGAACTCCTGGTAGGCGAAAGTGGGGCAAGATGCACCGGTGGGGTGAAATGCACTGACATGGTTTAAGCTTAATTATAAGACATAAAATATAGGAACGAATGGAGGTAACAGAACACTTTAAAAATTAAGTCTGCAATCACGTAAGAGTCCCCTATTTAAGATATAACAAGTTTAAAAAGGAGAGTTTTCAATAAAACATACAGCATCATCAAAGATCTCAATTTGGCATTTAACGTATACAGAAAATAAATAAATTCCTAATCCTTTCATTCTGGTTGAGGAGACAAACACCTAAACATCCTTATTCGGGGGTGAAATACACCGGCTTGTTGAGGGACAGAATACATCAGTGTAAATATTAGGTAAAACACTCCAGTTTTCCAAACTAATCAAAATGTGTTACTTACTGAGCTAATTCAACTCAAGATTGCACATATTCTGCATTTGAACTGATAAATGATTTAAATTGTCGACATCTCGACATTTTGTATGGTGTGATAAAAGATTCATTGTTAATAAATTAATTTTCATTTGGTATAGGAAACAAATTAATTTAAATTGTTTAAAATGGTTCTTTAAAAATGGTCGATGAATTGCTCTAGTTAAGGTTTTATATCGAACTACACTCTGTACTACTTTTTGGGTAATCTAGCCCCGCAATTTTGAATGATGTGTAGAGCAGCGTGCTCTTAAAAATATTGGTTTTAGTAACAAATGTACAATTTTAATGTCGTATTGGTTATTTTAAATAATAAAGATTTGGTTTGTGAAACTTGATGGGAGAACATTAATGCTTTTCGCTGAGGGGTGCATATTGCCCCACCTTACCTTACTTGGTGAGCTTTCGCCAGCTGATTGTTGGCATTCGAGAACTCACCCAGCACCCCTTACCGAATGGGCTTGCCATGGCGTCCCGTGGGGGTTAACGGGTTTTCGCTCAAGTTCACCAACATCGGGACAATTTTTTCCTCCTACCCCCACTGCACTCGGAACCTCCATTTCCTCCCACTACCTGCCGCTGAGGAGTGGGGCCAACGGTAGATGTGGCTTAATTACCCCACAACATGTCTTTCACTTTCGTGATCTATTTCCGTTCGCCGTTCTGTTATTGTTTACTCTGTTTCGCCTGCCCGTCCACTGCGCCATTGCGAACTAATCGCCGGTAACCGCATTAGCCCGCTATCGACGTTCCACATCTAAAACACTTCTCTCACACTTTCACGCCCTTCTCCACGTTCGTTTTCAGATCCCTCCACCCAACACCGCCGGTCCACCGAGAGGATGGATAATCCCGTAGATAAACCGTCCGCCCGTCGGCGAACAACCCGCTGCAGTCCCTCCCAACGGCTACTACTTCCAGCGCCGGCACAGCGGTTCCTCGGGGCGACGATGCTTCTACTGCTGCTCACAGCGTCCGTCGTACAGACAGGTGAGTAATTGGACCGACACGCAAACACCCTCGCCCTCGGCGGGCTCCGAGTAAGTCGAGGGACTAAAATTAGAAAATACTTAACCTAGGCGGTCAAGATAATGATGTTTTGGATGTTCCCTCGGATCGATCGACAAGCTTGAGAAACTGTAAATTAAATCGTCAGCCGTGTTGAACACGTGGCCACCGAATGTGATGGGAGGGGTTTTTAATGCAGTCATCAACTAGTCATAGAGTTAGCTTTGTCTAAAAGGGGCAGATACTTGATAATAATTTACGTAAACAAATAGGCCTTTTTTTAAATGTGGCTTCTTATAAATTGGTAATCGAATTCAACAAAAAAGCTACACCCCTTAATTCCTTTGCTTGCAATGCTTCTGGTTGCAAGCCCGCACTAAAATTAATCATCCTTGAACTAAACTTCAAGCACCCGACGAAAGCAGGTCCTTCTACCTCCCGCTTCCTTCTAGAACGCGCGACCGTCAGGAAGGGTAATTTTAGTTTCATCACATCCATTCATTGACTTCCGGTACAGGCGGAGGTGCTTTTTTCTTCCCCATCTTCTGCTATTTGTTACTACCTTGTGTATGTTTTGCTGTTCCGGTGCGTTGTGCGCGGCCATCATCCCGCATTCTGCTGCATATTTTAAGCTTCCTGCGTTTGCATTTGCCATAACTCACGCGCCCGGATGAATTATGCTTAATTTGAATGCAATTAACCGGTGCCATTCGCCCGGACGGGACATTAGGAATGTTTTGTTTTTCCCTTGACGGTAGCAAGCAGTAGGCTGCACCGAAGACGTACGCGTGTCCTCATAGCCAAGAAAGAGGAAGGGAGGCAGAGAGGGAGAGAGTGAGTGAGGAAGGTTACACACATGAAGTTTTGTTTTTAGAAATGGCTCATAATTCTGTCATGGCACACTCGTCACTTGGCAATTTATTCATGTCCCGCACTAAATTAAATTCCCTTGCGGTCCTCCTCCTCCGTTGCTTGCCGATGGTGAGGCGAAGGGGTTGTCGCCGGTGGCGGGAGGTGACGGTTTTCGTACCGCGAATTATGGCCCACCCGACATGTCGTCGTCCGGTGACCTTGAACCGCGGGCGAGACCGGACGAGACCAGGGCGACCAAACAAACATACCGCCGTGCGCCATAAACGGAAGGTCTCTTCAGTTATGCAGCGTTCTTCTGCTGGCTTTGTTTTTTCTCTTTACTTTTCGGTCGTCCGTGCCATGCCTTATGCCTTCGAGCGTGCCCGGGCGATATCGCACCCAACCCTGTACATCCGGATGTGTTTGTCTGTGTATGCGTTGCTTGCACGGGGAGAAAAGTGTGGTAACGGAGGTCCTTAGCGGAGGAAGCGGACAGAACGGACCCAACCCTAGCACACACACACGACATACCTGTCTGTGTTTGTAGAGTTTGCGAGAGTGACCTTCGAACTATTAGCGGCGCGAAACCGAGACTAGACCACCAAGCGTTGGCCGGTCGGCACTGTTTGGATATTTGCTAATTACGCTTGCAAAGCACATAACTGCTGATAACAACTATGTTGACCGAACCGGCCCGCGCCGCGATGGGTGAGAAAATTTGAAACATTGTCACGACGACACACAACGACCCCGGCAAAGGTCATCAACACACCACGCATGATCCTACCGGGTGTCTTCGATAACGAGTGGCCAGTACCTGACATGACTTCCGAAACCGCGAACGTTCACTTCCGCCATGTGCCGACTTAGAACTCGCCGGTTGGGAATTCTCGAGGTTAAAGGCGTCCCCTAGGAGGCGTTAACACTGCGCTGTAACCTTTCCAAACAGTCACGTGCTGTAAGGTACGGAGGAGTTTCCCGGTGGTGAATAATTTCCAATACTGTGGATCGATATCACCGAGCCCGACCCCGATACAACCCGATTCGATTGGAGCACGCCTTGACCGGCCTTGCCTTACGACCTTACGCATACGTAATTTTATCGGCGCACTCGTCATCTGAACACCCATCCGGATCTTCCCAAAAACAACACCGTGGTCACTGCGCTGAGCTTGTGTTGTGGAAATTCCAACCATACAAAGGCTGCTACGATCTCCACATTAATTGCGGGCTCACCCACACAACTCGTCGACATTCGGATATTCCCCAACGTCACCAAACTCCCGGTCGTATCCATTACGGGTTATATCAACCCCCAATCTTGGCTCGAAACTAGCTCGTGCTTCGAGATGGGGTTTTATTCGTGGATCTAGGCTGATTGGTCAAGCGGGTGCGTTGTGACGTCGACAGGTTAAATTTAACGAGGCAGACGATGGACAAACGTTAAAAGCGATGGAGGCTCATTAAGCGGTATTTATTTTGCATACGCTTCATCCTCGCGCTAATGAGTTAAAAGGTTTCAGGAAAAGTATTTGCAAAATTAAATGAAACGGAAAAGCAAGCAATTATCGACACCTATGAGGTGGGGTTCCAATTAGGGATTAAAAGGACATCCTTTATTCGCTTTGATGATGCAAGAAGGGATTAATATTGCAGTACCGCAAAGTGCATGTTCATACTGAACTCTTACGTTGTGCCATACGGCTTAAGCTACTGGCTTAATTTTCGCTGCGAAACAAAAATCATTTTTAACTTTTACCGATGGAAGCATGGAAGCATCCCAAATACAAAAACTGTGTAAAATTTTGGATAATCCCATGTACCTTTCATCCTTGGACACAATATTTCATATTATCCAACGCAATGCAATGAAATCCTTCGTCGGAATGGAGATGGAGCAAGGGTTGCGTCATCCTTTTTTATGGCGAATTTTTGCATAATCTCCTTCTCATATTCCGCGACAACGAGGTGCAGTAAGTCAAGTTCAATCAAGTTTTTATCACCAGGTGACAGTTGACACGCAGGACGCTCAGTCCTACTTATCAGTAGCAAGTCAACCGAACGCGTCGGATGCAATTGGAGGATCGTGAGCGGACAGGAAATGAAGTTGCAGAACAGTACCAAATGGTCGTATTGAAATTGAACCCAGTCTTGCATATGGCTACTATCGGTCCAATAAAGGTTGAGGCCCCCTTGCGCTGGTAGCTGACCGTTGCAGAAACCTGAACCTTCCTCAACATAGGGCCCGTGAGGTGGCGCATGTGGGTTTCTTGTTGCATTTTCGAATCGCCCCGAAGAAAGAAGGAACGGACGGTCTTCTGCACGGTCGACACAGCTTGGCAGTGGCTCGGTAACCTTGGCAAAAACCAACATCCCCTAGGCCGCTACCGCTCGTTCCCTCCCGTCGACAGTTGCTCGCCCGAGGAGAAATGTAAATTATGCAAATTTTTCGCGTCTATCTCTAAGCGCCTATCAGAGGGCGATGACGTTCCGGATATCGTCGTTCGTGCCGTGGTCGGTGACGCTACATGCCGCATCCCGTTTCCTTCAGTGGGAAAGGGGGAAACATGAACCTAACCCGTTGTTGGGGTGAAGAATTTATCAACCTTACCTACCGTGCTCATCAGTGGTGTGATTTTTCATAGGTACCACGACAAAATGCCACGAGTTCCTGGTGCAGGTCAATGCCAGCGATGTTATGCAAGCGATGCATTTTACCGACCACGGAATTATGCAACCCGAAAGGCACCCTCTTTCAGCTGTTTCGGTCTAATTTTCACCCAAAGGGAAACGGTTTAGAAATAGCACTTCTCCACCACGAACTGGCTGCCGGCATCGAGGTAAAGGTCTTCCGAGAAGCTAGGTGACGCTTTCCCTGCGATGCACGCGAACCTACCGATATAGGTGCAGATAGGAAAGGCCTCGGAGACAACCCCTGTTGGATGAGTTTCGCTTTTAAAAAAGGCTTCGTTTGCTTCTCAAAACATGGTCTCAAATATGTGCATTGCAAGTAGGACTCTAGCATGGGGCTTTACCTACTTACCGACATGTGCGCCAAAGAAGAACGGTCATCGTGCATTTCCTGCCGGTATCGAACTCTCTGATTAATGGCCGGCAAGACACACAACACCACCGTTCATAGTTGCTTGAAGTGCTTGCGCTTGCGCTGAGCTGGACAATGAGGTGTCAAACAAAATCAATTTCACTCCAACAATACGTGCCATCCATTCTTAAGGCGAGAAGATTTACCTTGCGCTTTCCACGCCTCTGCCAGGAAATGGTGTTTGCGCGCACCGGACTTTAGCTCTATGCAGTGCGCCTAACAAACCATTTGTCACCTCCATTTGCCGATGCGCTGGAGTTCGTCAAGGGCAGTTCTTCGTCTTCTTGTGCTCGTTGAGTTCCTTCGCTGGACAAATAGACACCGGCGTATTGTGTGATGTGCAGCGGAAACTGCTTCATGCACTCCAGGCGCTACATGTGAATGCACCTTAACGATGGTCTTCGAACGGTTCCGTTCTTATTTGCCTATTTGCTCGCTCAGGTCCGTAGCGGTTGTTTCGTTTCCTTGCACTGCACGAGGCAATTAACAGGCAGGCCACATGCAGAAACCCAATCTGCGCTTCGTTTGCGCAATCGAAACTGATGATTTGCGTCGGGTTTTGTGCAAACAAAACGATGGAAAGGATGAGATCCGGCGAGATGGGTGATCGTCGGGTTTTTTGTTGTTCTGTTGAACTCGCTGAAGAGTTTCCGGCTCAATAGACATGTAGACTAGAGCACACGGATGTTGGACGTTTGCCGTTCTGGCACCCCATTCTAACCCACACGTGCGCGCTCGGTGTGAAGCGGTGATGAGCACCCTCCTGCGAGGCTCATTTAGTGACTCTGCAAATAATACCTCCACCGTAGCGCCCGCCAGGATGTGATCTCACTGCTCAGGTATGCCGGGCCTAGCTTCCCGTTTTTCGCGCGCAATGACTGGCCACGATCGGCGGCTAATTGTGATTAGGGAAAATTATAGGGTTAGCATACATGAAGAAAAAGCAAGAAACTCTCTGGAGACCAATGAGGTAGCATCCATCGGCTTTGCTAACTACCTCGGAACGATCACGGCGAGCCGGGTCTAGCACACAAATTAACTCGCTTCTAGAACCGCTGTTTTGTCCGGCACTTCACACGTCTTGGCGAATCACTTTTCCTTAATCCTCCATACCGGAACTAATAAAAACCAACCAAACCATCTAAGTCCCACACACAAAGACATGTTATTGTGTGTTTTACCTCACTGATCACCTAACTGCAACGTCTTCTCTCATACCAGAATTCTCTACACTGCATCGCTAACAAAGCGGGAACTAACCAGAGCCGCGTGCAAATGCGTGCGTGCCAGCGTCGATTAATTTGGCCGTACAGTTTCGATGATATCTCATGACTAATCTGCTTCCAAAGCTAGCAGAAAAGCATCGCAAAAAGAATCTCATTCGGGCACCTTTACCCTCCGCCGGATTGCACACTCCCGGGGCTGCTGAGAAAAACACCCCAAAGATAAATGTGCTAAGATGTGCGTGACGGACGATCACGTGAGAAATCTCTCGGCTCTCAACACTACTCGTAACAGCTTTCAATTGAGATATGATCGTGTTGCAGGGGACGGAGGAAAGTAATAATTGAAGTGAAAGAGAAAACTGGAGGTGGATGTAATGTGGAATAAGTTTTTCATGATGGTTTAAAATGATACAATTAATGCTATTTATTAAAACTATTGATAGACAAAGGTTAGAAGCTGTTGAATATTAAAATGAACAAACATATCGTTACGTGTGGAGTGTTGGAAATTGTGTTTGCCATTTATAGATTCCTTTTTATTGCAATTATACACGAGTCCAATTTATGTATCGTTTGTCATCGATCCTTCAAGCAAACAATAACGTTCGATATAAAACCATTAAAAAATCTACAACAACACAATTTAAACATTCCTTGGTTCGACAATGCTCGGCACGAAAGACATCATTACTGGTACTGGACATTACTGATACCATCGCCATCGAGTAGGAGACGTTAAAAACTTTCGTGAAAACTTATGCAACCAGTGAACGACAGACCATTGGATTGCGATTGGATTGGAGATATTTTTAGCAAAGTTTACCATTATTGTTAGGCATATAATATTGTTTGTTTGGTGATATTATTACTTTTTTTAAGCTTAGTAAATAAAACAGTAAAAAACATGGATTCACTTTGTTGTAAACGTTTTCGTTCCAACGAAGCTAGCCGAACGACAACATCGCTGAAACGTCGCTGGCGATGTTTTATTACATATAAAAAGGATCGAAGGATGGGCCTTCGGGCTCACTTTTAATTCGGTAACAATTATAAAAGCCCGATAATGTTTTTGGCATAACACAACATGCCACTCCGCACACTTTACATCAAGCACACATTTTTACATTAAGTGAATAAACTTAGTAGGCCAGAAAAGCTGGAAGTACTAAAACTTATACTTTTCACCTGGTTTCTACTTAGTCTTTTACAAAGGAAAAGGCAAAATCTTATCTCCAGAGAATCGGTAGACATCAATCATGTTTCATGTGTCTTTTAATCTTCCATTGCCAGGACCCGTGATCCGATCGCGCCGCATGATCCGCGAGATCTACGTTGAAAACTCGGCCGCCACGGTACCAGAAAACACACCAGAGCTGTCAAGCAGTAGCAGTAGCAGTACCAACGGTAAGTCACCCCTCCTTCCCTAGTGCATGGCGCTGACTCCCGGCATGCCGACAACTACAACCAAACCTCTGGGCCTCTTCGTGGCGCTAGTGCCACGCTATGCTTGGCCCGTTCGGTTACCGTTCGCATGGTGGTGGTGCTCTGAATTTGGCTTAATAAAAGTGAAAACTTTCATTGAAATTCCTTCCGCTTCTCGCTTTAACCATGCTCTCTTTCTATTTTTCGATTTTATTTTTACTTTTTTCATTTTTCGGTTTCGTTGCTCGGCGTCCGGACCGATATATGGACCGATACTGGCGTGAATTGCAGCCACGACGAGTGACATGTGCCTGTACGACGGGTCGTACGTCGAGCGGTCGGCGATTGCGTGCGAAAAGAAGCACGGTTGCCGTGCGATCCAGAAAACCGGCGAATGCTGTCCGGACTATCAGTGCGGTACGTATGGTGGGTTTCTTGGGTATTGTCTTGTTGGCCAAAAACGCGAGCCTCCTCGCGGCCATGACCCCGCGAAGGCGTTCTCGCTAGCTTCTCATTATCAAGATGCTCCACATTGCAGCCATGCTTGGTTTGCGTTGAGGTTAATGTTGATTCGGGTTTAATTTCAGTTAAATTTTCATGTTTTTCCTGTATGGTTTTTCTTCCTTACAGAATGCCAACGGGATGGCAAAACGTACGCCACCGGCGAGAAAGTGTTCGACCCGAATACACCGTGCCGATCCTGTTACTGTCAGGGTAAGTTAGGTTACAGATACAACGAACGAATGCAGTGGCGGAATTGCACTCATGCAGGCCCGAAGCGGTAAAATAAACATGACCCCTATTCAATACTAAAAAATTGTTTAAATTTTCGTCTTTTTTGTGTGTTTTTCAACAAAATCAATGTTTGCTATTACTTTTATCCTACAATCATTAATAATTCTGGATGTTCCCTCGAAGTTTGATTTTATAAATTTTGTTGTCAAACAATTCTAATTCTATAAATAGAGCAGAAAAATATATAATTTATACTTCGCTCATTAAGATCTGCACGAAATATTCGCTTAAAAATTCACATAGTTTTAGAAGACATAACGATTTTTATTTAGAATGGTATGTAGCTTTTTCAAATGTATGGCGAAATCTAACATGATATGTTAAGAAGCATTGCTGGTTATCAGTTAGATTAAACTGTTTAAATTTTTCAACGCATTATGTTTAGCCCTATGCTTAATATATTTTCACACATCACAAAAAACCTCTGAAAAGATTGGGACTGTGAAGGGATTAAGTAAAAATTTTACGAACTTGGCCCTTGGAGGCTCGGGGCCCCTTGAGAGCTTGGGGCACCCCTGAACAAATGAGGAAATTACTTTTCGCTGCTCCACTATTATCTATCAAAGATATTGTACTCTAGCGTCATAGTATTAAATTATTTCTCGTTTGTTGTGATGAATTTCCATCAAAGCCAATTACATAACTTTGACTAGCGAAGAAACAGATCGAAATGAAATTAAATTACTCTCTACTCGCAATCGACAACGGAAGAAAACTAATGGTTCGCTGGCACTTCAACTTTTGCAGGCGGTGAAATCACCTGCAGCGTGGTGAGCTGCTACAAGCGAAACGACTGCGACCCGAAGTACATCCCCGGCCGGTGCTGCCCAGAGTACGACAACTGTCCACCGCTGGGTAAGTAGTCGTCGAAGGAAGCGAAGTGGGGCTCGGAAAGCCAACCGGAATCGCGTTATTACGGTCTGGTGGGCCACCGATAATGTGTGTGCGCTCGACCGACCGGCAACAACCAACGACGATGGCGACGACGTCGACGACGACGACGACGATAGATTTAATATAACAAATCGACTTCCACTTATTTTGCTTCCTTTTTTCTCTATTTCCCGCGCACTCTCTTGTTGTGTAGAAAACTTCAAAATAACAGAATCGTCCACCACAAACACAAAGGATGCGGTTGTCGACGGTGCGGAGGAAACGAACGAGGTGAAGGGCAACTATGCCGCCGAGGCGGAGGACCTTCTGGCATCTGGTGGACTTCAAAAGCAGCACGCTCCGGTAACGGTACCGACGACGACGACGACGACGACGTCAACAACCCTCGGTCCAGCGATGACAAACGAGAATCCGCTCGGTATTAAGATCAAAGAAATCACCAAACCGGAAGAGATTCGTCTGACCGACAACCGACCGAGCGCCGGCGAGCAGCAAATGCAGCAGCAACAGCAGTTCGCGATGGCGGCGGCGGCGGCAGCGGCAGCGGCGGCCGCAGCCGGACGCAACACGACACCGGAGCCCTCTACATCTCAGAGCGAGGAACTGGTGAACCTCGAGCACCTGGACGTGAACGTACCGGACGACGACGGGGAGAATGGGACGAAAATCGTGCGCCACACCGACGGTGACGGTGTGCGATCGGAGGAGGACACCGTGCGCAAGGAGCCGTCGTCGAGCGAGGAAACGCAAAAGGTAGCCGGTTCGGTGGTGGAAAACCGCCTGGAGTCGGGCGAATCGTCCACCACGGCCGGAGCCATTTCCTCGTCGACGCTTTCCGAGTCGGACGAGTGGTTGGACGTGAAGGAGGTCGCCGAATCGTCCTCGAGCTGGGCATCGACGTCGGGACCATCGTTTGGGCTCTCCTCAACCGCCGCTCCACCGATGGCTCCCTCTACCAGCGGGCCACCAGCTGTGGCACAGGAGGAGCACGAGGAAGGCGCATCCGAGAGCAGCATGAAACTATCGAAACCGGAAAATGCGCTCCCAGCGGTGGTTCAGATCGGTGATAAGCTGGTGATTGTCGATCACAACCAGCCGAAACCGATCACCGTCATCCAGGTGGAGGAGGTGGAAGGTTTGCAGCGTGGCGAGGACGACACCGTGTACGATCAGGAGGCATACACCGAGCGAAGCCATCATCACGCGGCCGAGAGTGGTCGCGAATCGTCGAAGAAACTGAAGCTTCACAGCTCGGCCGAACAGGAGCAGGAAACGCTGTCAACGCAGGCCGATTCGAGTGGTTCGTACGAGACAATCTACCATACCGGTTCGTCGGAACAGGTGAACGCTCCCGTGTCCTCGGAGGAGATTTTCGAAACGCAACTCTATACCGAAGGCCCCGAAGATGCCGCACCCGGAGTGGTGAATGACACGCAACCGCAACAGGGAGAACCTCTCTCGGTCAGCCGGGAGGACTTCCTGCACATGGATCCAGCGCTGGAACCGGCCAAGCTGCAGCAGGAGCAGGAAGACCACACCGTGGGCGCTAGTGGAGCCGGTGGAATAAGCTCGGCGTTCGGCAGCACCGAAGAGGGCAGTACCACCATGTCCGACATGTCGGGCGTTTCGTTCAGCTCGGAAGCTTCCGGCGACGAGATGATCTACGACACGCACTTCTACACCGAAGGTCCGAACACCTCGTCCGAGGAAGCGAAAGAGCAGAAGCTGACGGCAGCGACCGGTACCGAGGAGACGTCAACCGTCGGCAGCACGTACGTGCCACGAAACCCTCCGGCGGTCGCCGACGAGCTAACGCCCCAGACGTACATCGAGGACAACGAGCCCGAACTCATCCATCCCGGGTTCCAGCCGATACCGGAAGATTTTAGCCTCCCGCAGCTCGACCAGCCCGCGATGGAGATGGGTGACATGATGGACCACCACCACGCAGGGGCAGCAGCAGCGTCACCGAAGCAGGTTCCCAAAAAGCAGGAGAAAATTCTCTCAGAAGTGCTTGAACTGAAGTCGAACGGTAGTGTCTCCACGGCCCATCCGGAAGTATCTTCGTCCACCGAGGGGGGTCCTTCGGAGCTTGAAGAATCTTCCAACTCTCCCGCCTGGCTGAAGGAAGACCCCCAGCCACAGCTGAGGGCGCCCGGTGAACCGCTCCTCATCCCCGAATGGGAACGCAAAAACGGAACCAACAGTACCAGCTCGGAGGAAGATCTCACGTCCGCTGGTGAGGATATGCGCGTGCTGAAGATGGATTCGGAGGAATACGACGATACGGTTGGACTGCTATCGACCACAGTCGCACCCTCAGCGAAGGCCGAAGTGCGCTCCGAAGAGGCCAACGACGACGACGACGACGATGATGATAATGCCGGCAAGTCGGCAAGCTCCGTCGAACAGGCAACATCGTCCGGATCGGCGAAATCGGTTCTGGACATCGACGGCCCGGCGTCGGCGAGCGCGACCGATGGTCAGGGATCGGACACGGTGAACCACAATCCAAAGAATGACGTTGAGAGTTTGAAGGCCGATGAGGACGAGAACAATGCCACCGCCGACGAAGCGGTTCCGAAGAAGGTGCAACAGTTGGAAGCGGGCGAGCAGGCGGCGCATGGTCCCACGCTGACCAGCGTTTAGATAGAGGATGTAAGATCGATGCCATGCATGTAGCAGCAGAGACAAATAGAGTGTGAGAGACAAGTAGAGTTGGGCCACGGAGAAAACCTTGGAGCCCGTCAGTAAACCAACCAGGTGCCAGTTAAACTTTCTTCTCCGTAGAGGGCTCCTAATGATTTCGGGGCTAGAGCATTATCGCGAACCGGGAACCCGCAGGATGGAACTTGTTGGGGATTTCTGACTATCTGCCATGTGCCATCGAAATTTAGATTTCCTTAGACGCTCGGTCCGCCACAACACGAGTATTGTTTCGTTATTCCCGTTGCCTAAGAAGCATTCCGGCGAGCTGCATTTTGGGGGCACGACTCAAAAATAGCGACAGTAAAGCTACTTACGTTTCTAAATAGGCCAATGAGGATCGAACTCGAATACTGTGAACCTCCCCTCCCTCCCTCGACCAGATTCGCAAATTTATTTATTTACGCACCGTCTCGTCTTCGGAGCAGCTTCCCGTTTCTAAAAAATGTCTGATGCACCAACTCCTCTGCCGGTCGAGCAATGGGTAGAGGTCGGGATGAGAACGCATCCGTAACTTCATATAGATTATAGTCCTAAGGCAAGCATCGCCAACAGTCAATCTACCGATTGGCATCATTTAACATTTCATTGCTCACAGTGCCGTATCGGTGTTAATGTGACGGTGGGATGCATCGTCCGCTTCTTGGCAACAGCGCCACAACATGCGTCCTGGAAGCGGGGTGGTGTTGGGTGGGCGCGATACCGCTTTTCCGAAGCCGCGCCATGCCGGAATTAGTTTACAACTAAGAGACTGTTGTGTTTTAGGCGCTAGTGAATAGGTATTTATTAATTATCATACTATTTAAACCCTTCCCCGGTCCCGCCCAAGCTTGACGAGTGTTCGTGCCTCCTCCCGAAACTCTGTTAGATGATTTTCCAGTTTTTTTCTGTTTTCTCGCGCCTCTCACCATATTTTCTCAACTATCAACAAAGATGTCTTGAATTGGGAAACAACGAGGGGATTTGCGTTAACACACCCACGCACAGACGAACATGTTCCAACTGGGAGGATGATGAAAGCGAATTTCGTAGCATTAAGAGTAATGAAACATAGAGAGGAAAAAAAAACATTAGCAGTCATATCCTTATTTATGGTGACCGAAAGCACGGACATAAAAACGAATCTTGTTATCTCTGTACACTGTGTGAGCCGTCGCACAATATTTAGCTAATGCGGTCCATGCTTACGGGGGAATTAAAACCACCTTACTAACCGAGTCCCCTGCGCGGGGGACAGAAGTTGCAGGGGGCCTGAAGCATTTTTTTCTATTCATAGAAGCATGTTTCACTAGTTTTTCAGTATAACCGTAACATATTATTGATAAATACAAGTATAATTATCATTAGAAGCTCAGCTAGTGTCTGGGAAGCAGGTGAATGAATGGAACTACATGCAGTAAATAAGCCTAAGAGCATAGTTTAGATGGAATAACTTAGTTAGCGAAATTAATACTATTCAAACTTGTAAAAAGTGACTACGAAACATACGGAATGGAATAAATATTTCTACGAAGATACAACAGCTACAACAGTAAAACATTAATTGACGGCTATTAACATTTATTTGATCCGAAATGCCCTTTCTTCGCTAGTGCTAGAAGGCATTAACGCCCTTCGGTTGCGACTGCTTCGATGGTTTCGAAAAACGGCTTTTTAAATGATAAATATTTCAGAAGCCAGAAACAGGCAATCGGCTTGAAATATACTGGTGTATCAACTGTTGCATACATTCAGGGGCATTCAAAAGGTTCGTCGCTTTTGCTCAAGTCTTTCGTTTTCGAATGTTTTCGGAGAGTTCCGCAATTTGTCTCTGATGTTATGAAGTGTAGCTATTCTCATATTATAAATTTAAGAAAAGATTAATATAGTAGAAACATTTTCGAAGTAAAGATAGTTCGTCCAACTGATAAAGGATCATCACTGTAATACATTAATGCCGGTGTATTCAGTTGCCATACATATTGTCAAATGAATCTTTACACCCCCGAACCCTCCATGTTCGGAACAACATAAATCGATCGATATCGACTGCACGATGGCGTTTGTAAATGCGTTCGAAGACAAGCATTCGGACCGGCGTCAAGCAGACAAGGATGGCTGGAAGCGTTTAAGTCGAACAAAAGGGAAAAAAACAACAAACACACAAACATTATCCCTCTTCCTAGGCGGAAAACGTGACTTCCACACCGCCCCCTGCTTCGGCCGGTGTGGGTCACTCCCGTGGGCGCGTGTCAGCCAATGCTATGCCTCGCGGTCCCTCAATGTGTCTCGTGGGGGGGAAAACGAGAGTGAAAGTTTACAGTTTATCACTTTTCGATTCGTGATCGACGTACGGGATCACACCGGGGGACATCCGTTGGGACCCAGCCAGCCGGCCGGGTGCTTGTCTGCGTTAGTGTGTTTGTATGTATGTGGGATCATGTTTTTGTTGGAGCATTCATATCGACAGTAAAATCGTTCCGCAGCACGCGTCATATTCGCGCGTACGCCTCGTTGACGTTTCCCTTCGCAAATCGCGATGGTTTGCTCATTTGCTCGTCCTCCCTCCAGACGATAAGCAAATCGTTATTATGTTTTGCTTTCTTTTGACGACCTCTCGCTCCATGCTTCCACCCAGTCGGACTCGTCCGCTCGCGGAACTCTTGTCTACATGTCCGGTATTTACGTTCGATTTGCATCTACCCGAAACGACTTGTGTGCAGTACTGTAGACACCTAAGCAAACACTGGACCTACGATTTTCGATTGTGATTGCGTATTATTTTAAGTGCTCATTTTTATACAATCGCAACCTGCCTTATGCAATAGATGAAATCAAATTTCCACCCACCCCACGGATTCGATAGGCATTCGTTTTCAACTAATCAACCGAAAGTGGATAAACTTTTGGTCCGTTCGTCTGCCTTTGAAGGTCACCTACTCCGATAAGGAGTTTTGCACGGCTGCAACCGTCATCTGATGTCATTTGCAACAAACTGGATTGAAGAGGATACCATAAAATTAAGGATTCTACTTTTGTAGCTTTCGATTTCAGCAAGCATCGTGTCGCTTTTATTCACCCAAGTTCGTCACTTGCTAATCGACAGCGTGCAGTTCCGAGCCAAACCTACACGCTCATCGCATCGAGGAAAAAAAATCAAATAAAATCCGATGCATCTATCTTGAGCATCACCGCGAATTTATTCTTTCCTGGTCACACTCAGTCTCCCACTCTAAAACACTCTACCGGTTTAAGCATATTCAACGTTCGGTTTCCATCGACCGCGAAGGCTTGGTGCCGTCGGGTGATAAAGTTTGTCACCGTCGCTCTTTAGTCTGGCCGCAGGTTTTGTTTTTTTTTTTTTCGTTTTCGTGCATCGAAATTCTTCCAACCAGCCCAGGAAAACCAGTTTTAGAAGATGAGAAAAATCGTAAAACCGCACGGCGCACGGTTCCAAAATTAAACAAATCTTGCCAGTTGATGTGATCGTCGATCGTAAAGTGTTCTTATCGAAAGCCAAGGAGCAAGGCAGCATTTCCCAATGCAACATAGGACGCTGGCAGAAAGTATGAATATCTGTAAATTGATGACCTTTTTTATATTGAATCAGTTTTTTTTTTAATGTTATTTAGTTTCAATTGATTAAAAAATTTTGATAAGAAAACAAAATGAGAAAGAAAGAGAGAAAAGAAAAGAAGAATATTACAAAAATATTCAAACGAATGATTAAAGAAAAATAACTGTTGCTGCAATAAGAATTATATTTTTAACTACCGAATCATCATCAACCAGGAAGTGATTATAACGTCTGTGGCGATAATGGAAATAGTAAAGCTTATTACACGCCAGGAAGTTGGTTTGTTTCGCCCGAAAAGAATATTATTGCTGAAAAAATAAGATATTTTCAAAGCTATCATGAATTGGTTTACCACCTGACGTGCAGATCTCTTTAATATCAAAGGCTAGCATAGCATTGAGACCATTGATCCCAGAGCAGTACCCTTTCAAGGCGGACAAGTGAGGCTTCTGCGCGAAGGTGTTCCTCATAGAATCTTCGGCATCCCGTCCTTCTGTACAGGTTCTAAGAATAATATTTACCAAAAAGTCCACCAAATCCGCACACGGTGATCAAAATCAAACAAAAACAAGTTCTTCTGGCTAAGAATCGTAAAAAAATAACCCCACCATATTTCTTCATCCTCCTGCCTCGACGATCGTGTTTTGGACGATAAGCAAAACACTCGAAAATGGAATGTTAAAAAAACAACACAAAGTAGAGTCCTGCAAAAAAATAAAACAACAAAAGTTTAGCATCGTCGCTAAATTCGATTTTCTCTAAAAACTTCGGAACGCGAGGAAGTGGAAGGAAGGGTGACCCGTGAAAGGCCGCTGCCGGTGGAACATAAAAATCAGCTCACAGCCCTTCCTCCTCCTGCTCCGGGATCGCGACCATACGGTAGGCTACATTTTAACCTTGCTTTTCTTATCTTTCAATTTCTCTCACATTTAAAGATGCAAATTATCTAGCTCCGTCCCGTACCGGCCAATCCGGCTCCAGGGTCGCTTCTTTGGTTTTCTCTTCGCGCTGGCGATGCGCTGGAATGAGCAAGCTGAATCGAATTTTTCTTTATTTATTTTGTTTTACATTTTTTTTCTGAATCCACATCTCCTAATTTGCTTTTTTAAAACTCACCGGCACACATACACGGACAGGTGTCCGTATGGGCGGTAGGAAGCTGGCAGATCACCAATATCGTCCATATCAACTTCCCCAGGCCAAATTTAGGGTGGAGATGTGTACAGCGAGTTTGGATGGCTTTTTTGCCTCCGCAGCATCCTGACGTGATATCTTCCGATGAAAACCAAGACACGCACACCGTACGCCATAAGAATTACGTCTGGGAGGGGAGAGATTCATATAAAGACAGCTAGCGGCCAGTCGTTGTTCTATCGTTTCGGATTACTGCAGTGGAAAAGGTAAGTTGTGCACCGTCCGCGATCGCTGAAGCTCGTCATTACGAGGGCCAAGTGGAATAAATGGATCTAACAAGGCTCCAATGGTTGAAGTTGGCTTGAGTCGGATGTCAAGTTGGAGTACGGTTAAAATAGGAGAACTCCACCTAACTCTGCCTGTTTGCTTAATTTTCCATAATTTCTCTCTCTCCCTCCAACGTCCAGTATCCCAAAGACGATGAAAGTAGTGCTCTGCCTGTTTGCCCTGCTGGCCGTGGCGTTGGCCAGGCCACAAAACGAAGGCTACCAGTTCTGGCCGGAAACGCTCGCGCGTGCCCAGCAGCTGCAGTTCGTCCTGCCGGAAGAGAAATTGCTCGACTTCCAGGTTGCCCCGCTGGTGAACCAGCGTGAGAACGTGCCGTTCAACGTGCCTGTTCAGGTGAACCAGATCGTTGTGCCCCTGGACGAACCTGCAGTCTACCAGCCTCTGCAGCGCAACGTCGACGAACTGCTCACCCGCTACTAAGCGCAAACCAACCGACCACTCGCAAAACGCCCTGGATCCTCCCTGGTCTGGAGAGAGAAAAGGAAGCAAAACGCAACCGGATCGACATATGATCGCAGATGGCTCGAACTTTGGAACAAGGAACAGGCTGGCTACGATCGGATACGACAGACAAACGCCCAGCAGCCGGATCGTCTCGCGGTGTGACGGCGCTGGGCTAGGCAAGCGCCCAATGGACACCGAGCTGGATGTTTCTACCACACGACACAAAACAAAACCAATTTTACTATCATAAGCACCCTACTCTTATGGATACAAAGTTGATTTCTTCGAATGTACAAAGCGACGAAACTGAGGGCTACGAACCGAGGAGACCAATGGTGTCGGCAGGGAGTGTCGCACACCAATCACGACAACCACGAGAAGGCAGCCCATGGCTGGGGAGGGGGAAAGAATCTCTCCCCCAGTAGCACCTCACCGTACCACCTATGGAGGCGCCGGTTACCATCACCACCTCAACATGGCCTGCCGTCGGATGAGCTTGTTGTTTGATCACTGGAAAGACTTGTGCAATTTTTACAAACTTAGTAAATCCTAAATGGAAAATAAATTTATTTTAGTGTAAACTTAAACACCTCCATTGCTTTGTTTATTATTTATTCACATAGCCTAAGTATGTTAGAGTACGATTTGTTCGCTTAAATTCATTTCATGATACCAAAACAGTCTTATTAAAGCTGAACCAGTTCCGGGTCTTCGCATGTATAATGTATAAATTTAACATCATTAATATCACCATCACCACCATCGTTATCACCATCATCATCATTATGGTTATTTCCATCATCACTATTATTAGACATATTTTCTGAAAAACTTTGTTTCCTTTTTGCTAGAAGAACTATTATTTAGAAACATCCTTACGAACGAATTAATTTAAGTTTTCTGCTCAACAAACATGTATAATGCTTAACTCTGGATTGATAAGAACTAGAAGCAAGTTATATTGGATTTGTATTGGCTACCAATAGCGCATTTATGTTTAACGATATTTTAACTTTCTATTTCTTTTGCTTTGCTCACAGAGTGGTATTCTATGGATCATTTCAAAGTGTCGATGTTAAAATATCCTACGCTGTCATCACCCGGTCATGAACATATACAACCTTAAATCTCAACCTTATCTTAAATGTTTTTTTTTTTTTAATATTGATGCATATTCTTGTAGCATCTAAATATAAAAACTACAAATCCAATGCTATTATATAGTATAACGGTTGCCTTGTTCGAGTTTTCACATTTGTTTCCGTTTGTTAAATTTTTATGGTAAACTAAAGGATGCAAAATATTTAGTACAATGGTTGTACTAAATTTTTCAAATTTTTATCATACCGACTGTATTCAGCAAATGTTATTTAAAACCGTTTGCTGAAACGGATATATTCAGCATGTAAAACAATAATTTAAATAACCACTTCTTGACTAATGTTAACAGCTTATTCCAATGTAACTGACTAATAACAAAATAAGAAACAATTGTTGATGACAACATGAATCATTAATGAAATAATCTTCCTAAATTCTTTCCTTATTGACGTATAACATAGTAGACCGTTTATTATTAACTTGGCGTGAATGGAAAATTAATGAACCGATTTGCTAAGCCACAATTGCTATCCGTTGTAAAATTTGATAACAATCAATCATCTATGATAGTCAATCATTTGGCAACAAGGTCCGTTAGTACCCGTGAAGATGTTTCAATAAACGACAAAAACCTGTTTTATGTCAATTCTTACTTCGATTCTCGAATGAAGGAAGCTGAACCTCCAGTTTTTACATTATTTTTTAAATTTTGTCGACAACTAAATAAAAAAGACAGGATAATGATTTTAAACAGAAAAGTTTTATCATTTAACGTATGGTTTCACTTTCGACTCGAGCTTCTGTAAGCACCAGCTTCAACATGTTCACCGGTACCAGAAATCTTAAGCTGTGACAGCATTTGAGCTTCTTGGTTCACCGGCTCATCAATTTTCTGGTTCCACCACTGGGGAGGATTTCATAAAGTACTTCAACTCCTTCTCACGTTCGTTCGTTCCTAGCCGAACCTGTGGTGACGACGAACGATCGTAATCATTAGCATCCCAAACCGGAGACGGCTGAGAAGAAAATCTGTCGATGGGGAGGGAAGAGTGATAGAGGGTGGGGGAGGCCTCAACAGGGTTGATTCCACGAAAAACCACGATCGTAAAAAAGTAAGTGTTGTGTTGTGTGAAAAATAGAGATGAAACAGAGGCGTAGAGCGAGAGTGCGATAGAAACCGAACTCCCAAGACTCCATGGGAGTTACATGGGATTGGATGATGCGAGGCCCTGTGCGCCCCCGGTGCGAGTGGAGGGGCGCACCGTTCGGGCATATAAAACCAACGGCATCGGTGGCGCCAACACTTTACACCGTCACCCTGTGAACCGTGTGCGTCGACAGACTCGCCGATCGTCGTCTCCCAGGCTTTCCCACATTCGAAGCAAAAAGGTAGGTGGTCGTAGAATTGCGACAGAATTCGTCGATTTCCCGGTTGGTGGCAAATAAAAGTGAATTTAACCAAACAGAAAAAATAGTTGCAGGCAGTTTACGGTAGTGTAGTGTGCAATCGTGAACCAGGGAACACAAGCATTTGATTAATGAACAATCAGCTTATCCTCTACGTATGGATTATGCGCAGAAGCTTTTAAAAAAATGGTTAACGAATTGCAATACGTAATACCCGTTCGTCCTGCGCACGTGCAGCAAACCACCCAGCGACGCCATGTCGAACGGCTGGGAGTCGCGATTGGCGCGCACGTAATCGCGTAACGCTTTCCACCGGCGGAACGGTGCAATTATCGAGAATGGTGCTCGAAATCGAAAGCGATCGCGGTGGGAAAGGGATTCGAGCACGTGAAGAAAGCCCGGATGGAGGCCATCGAAAGTGAAAACTGTTGAACGTGCCCGCGCCGAAACCTGCCGCGTTGAAGGGGAAGGAGGCGCAGGAGGAGGAGGAGGAGCGACTTCTGCTGCAGGGTCATCCAGTGGAGGTTCCGTCCCATCGTCGCTTTAATGTGATCAAAGGAAAGGAAAAGGTCTCACTGGGCGATCGGCCGAACAGTGGATCGTGTCGTTCATTAAGGCACCAGTTTTTGTTTTTTTCGGTTTAATTTTTTTTTTAAATCCACCCGGCAAGAGAAGGTGAAACGGTGGTCGAGCTCGATTACGAAACTTGCCTCCCAACGGCGTCCGTTCGGTTCGAAGACACCACCGTCTGCTCCGGGGGCAACTTCGGCGATCTGCGGCCGGTTTCATCGACTCAACTGATCTGTTGTCTTTTGGTCGACAGGTCCCCTCTTCTGTGGCCGTACGACATTCGCTCGCGTGCAAGTGGGTCACTTTTTTGGGAGTGTTCGGGTAGGATTATGCGGGCAAACGAAACTACCAGAAGAGCATCCGCCACCGGGGAGCCTGATTTGTCTGGACAGTCGACTTAATTTGGCATCGATTTATCTTCTCCTTTCGTCACCATAACAGCATCACCATGAAGGTTGCCATCTGCCTCTGCGCTCTCGTCGCCCTGGCCCTGGCCGCACCGCAGCAGCGTGATGGAGGAGCGCTCACCGACGAGGCGATCCGACAGGCCCAAACCCAGCAGCTGATCCCACAGGACGCCCAGATTCAGGGAGTCCAGCAGGGTATCCAGGTGGCCGCACTCGAGTCGATCCCCGGAGCCCAGCGTGTCGACCTGTTCCAGCTGCTCGGCGACCAGGTTCCGCGTGAGGTCATCTCGAACCTGCAGTCGCAGGTGGACCAGGTTGGCCAGAACTAAGCCTAGCAGTCACCGACGATCGAGTCCTTTGTCCGTGTCCATGAGATTGGATGTTCGGACTTCCATTCTTCGGGGCCTTATTCCCTCTAATGTGGCCAGTTTCCTACTTCAACCTTCTCATCTCTATCTCCTGCACCTCCTCCCTATCACCTACTATTTGAGCAGCTATAGTTCTATCGCCAGTTCAGTAGCTCGTTCGATCACCCGATCCTTCGTCAACCAACATCCCGATGAGCCGAAGACATCATGCGGGAAGGAAAGGAGATACATCGAACAGCAACGGGCGGAGGGGCAAATAACAAAAATCTTCGAATCTTCGAAACGTTCTCGGCTTCCTGCCACCCCAACGGATGGGCCGAGACGCTGGCTATTCTTCCACGAAGGTGCCAACGAAATTGTCTACGTCTAAGAAATTAATCTTTTCGTACGTTTGTGCTACGGAAAGTCGTGTGCGTGTTTTTTTAATTATATGCTACAAATGTTGATGTTTTACACTTAGTAAGAAAAACGAAACGAAAGACCAACGAGAGAATGATAGCAAAAAGCAACAGAGAGCTATACTGAGATGAAACAATAATAACAACACCGTTCAAACAAAATCAAAGCTGCGGGTTTTCATTCCTTTTATATTTACCACCGGATGACGAAAGCAGGCATCACAAGCTGCGTTGGGGCTGTTGGCTAATTGATGGCATATTTACACAGCTACTGATGTTATTTGAGGGAGCAAACATTTTCCGTCGCTTGGGCACACAAGAAAGATTTTCAAAAATTTCAAACCTTGAGCATGGCCACCGGTTGGATGCTGCTCCGGCCACTTCGGTGAACTTGACCAAGTAAAAGGAGCCGCTGTACAATATCCTGCTGTGAATGTCTTTTGTACCCCATGGTTCAGCTCAATCATAAAGGCCAAGTGCATACAATATGCTTTTTCCCCAAGTTCGAGTGCGTGGTAGTCGCCTCGGATATTATGAGTTTATTTTTTATGCTTTTTACAGTGCAGTTTAAACTTCGAAGTGATGATGACACATTAAAACGGACGAACGTGCTGGATGTCAGCCTACAGCCAGTTCACCCATCATTGGGCCATCATTCACTGTCAACGCGAGGTGTTCCTTCGGTCGTTCGGTCTGCAGCGAGTCATTCATCTCCAGCTTTAAAACTTCCTCGGCAGCCCGCGGTGTGGTTTTGTCGCCAACCGTCGCTATCGTAGGGTCACTCCATGGTGGTTTTACGATACTAATTTTCTCCTTTTGCTAACTAACCACCAAAAGGGTCCATAAATCTAGTTGCCCTTTGGTGAAACTGTGCATGTCTTCAGGCCTCTTTTTAGAGGCACAGTTTAGAAAACCAACACCTTGGGGTGCGCGCTCCCTTAACCGTCACAATTCATCATTCGCGGAAACCACAAGCAATACCATCCGGTTTTAGAAATACGTTGCTATAAAACATAATGGTTAATGTTCGTTTATCTTTTCTTCTCAAAACCCCTATCTGTTTTAAAACTAGCACTGATGAAACAAATGTGTAGATGTAGTGCATTTTTGGTCGCCTAATAAACCCTCCTTTGTGTTGGTTGGATCGACACGTTGAAGATCATTTAAATTTGCAAGACTAATTAGCATAGAATAAAGCATCACCTATCGATAAACAGAGAATTGATCTTTTTGTTTCGTTTCCTCCATTTTGGTTGCACCAAGGTGTTTTGCAAAAGTGTGCAAATGAGCTACAGATACATATACTTATCTTCTAACCGACGATTTATGTTCCAAACGCACTTTCTTCATCGTTCCAAAATCAATGTCAAGCAGCAAAAGTCTTTCATGCGGCTCCTGTCCTTGGTGGGGGTTGAAAAGGTTTGAAAGTCTGGTAGCACCCGTGCAGAATCGTAGAAAAGCTCCACGGTGAGGCTTAAAAAATTACCATAATCTTCACCGGTCAAGTCAAGGGCAGCCCGTGGCTCACTCACGATCACTCACGTTTTGCCCCCCAAACCGCTGGTGGTGTGGTATATGAAATTTAAAAGTGTGATAGGCTTGCCGCCGAAGATCACATTCGTTTCTTTCGGGCACACAAATGAGAAAGGTTATGGCTTTCCCCTTGGCCGTGGCCAAAGACCAAACGGTGCTGCAGGTTCTAACACTGAGCTGGTCTGGGTTTGGGCAATATTTTATGCTAATTAGTTTTTCTATCTCCGAAGACGAGCGAAAACCCACAAACAGGTATGTCTAGAGCATCGCTGGTTGGGGGGCGTTCGTCGTGCGGTGGTTATGGCATAATCTGTATACATTAATTCGGCCCGGTAATTAATGGCATCAGCACGGTAACGGATCCGGTTTGGAACGTTGTGTTTAAATTGTGACTATAGTTCTAGCAGCCCAACCTCATGCCAATATCAAAAGAACTAGTTTTTGTGCGGATCATCTTGGAGATCAAATTTGGCGAATGAATCATCAAGTCTAACCTTGACTGCTGTGAATTTGATTATTATTGATGAGAAAAGCAATCACAATGTTCCAAAAATCAATCTGGTCGATCTTCAATGCAATGTATTGTATGTATCAGAAATAGAGCGAGATTCAAAACGACAATTTATAAACTGCGTGCTTTGCGAGATAGGCTTCAAATAAATCTTATTCCCAAATTGGTGTTAGTTAGATTCCTTGTATGGGGATAAAAGCACGATTGGGATTAAATCAGCACGCAGCCATAATACGTGCAGTCCCAACGGAATTTTTAAAAAATATATGTCAGCCACGCCACCATCAGATCACTTCCTTTCAAGGTACATGATACCTGTCATACAAGTTGACAATTCAAAGTTTGTAAGGAACATGGTGCAAAACGGACCTCGGAAGCATTTATACGCATCAGCTGTAATTTACAGCAATTGTTTAGTAAAAGCATATTTAATTTATCCAAATGGATCTTTTGCACTTTCTTGTGTTTTGTTTATCAATTCCACAATGTCTCTATTTGTTGGAAGCAAAGAATTTGAATTTGTGTTTCATGGTGTGCATTGCCCCTCTTTCCCTGTTTGATTACACAAATCAACTTTCATCTAAGTACGTCCTGCAGTGTTGTGGTGTTTTGGAATGTTCTTCTGTGCCTCCGCGAAGGCAAATTTTGTTTTCATAGTCGTGGTTTCGGTCGATAACATACAAAATTAGGGATAAACAGATTTGTTCGAAAAAAAAACTGAGTGGCGACTCGTTTCACAATTAACGATTGCTAGTTTTTCGCGAGTAGACAGACAAAAATAAAACAACCGTAAGTACTCTGCAGGTGAAAAACAAATCACACATCGAATCAACGCAACTACACAGGGGAAGCAGTGTATCTGCGGAGCTTGCTGTAAGCAATCAACCCACATCCAGGACCAAGTGCGGAACCGGGGCGGGCGCCAGGATCCTATGCTCTCATAGCATGTTGCATAGCGTCGCCAGAATCCCGCTAGCGAACTATCTGCGTTGCTGCACGTCCACGGCCAACCTGCGAAAAGTACCCCCACACCGCAGCGGTGTCGCTAGTCCCCATTCGCTCGTCGAGCACAACTGTTGTCCGTTTTCAACCGGCCATCCGCTGCAGGTGCACCAACTTACGGCGTCCCCCCCGACTTCGCCCCAGCATCACCCGCTGGCGAGTATCAACACGCAAGTACGGTAAGCTGATGAGATATGACTCGACGGTACTAGTTATCGATTTTTCTCTACTAATCTACCCCGTGTCTCCCTCGTGATTGTAACTCGTTTCGTTGCGCAATTGGAAACTATTATCTTGGAACCTGTTTTGGACCGCTTACTCGGTGCATACGTCGAACAGTGCCTGCTCGAACAAGGGAGGAATAACGATGGACGCAAACTCATCGGGAAGCTCGTCCAGCACGGAGAAGGAACCAAAGTTCACCAATCGGTTAAAGCAGGAAAAATCGCCATACCTTCTGCAGCATGCCCACAACCCAGTCGAATGGTACCCTTGGGGCGATGAGGCGATCCAGCGGGCACGGGATGAGAATAAGCTGATTTTCCTCTCCGTTGGCTACAGCACCTGCCACTGGTGCCACGTGATGGAGAAGGAATCGTTCGAGAGCGAGGAGGTGGCCAAAATCATGAACGAACACTTTATCAACATAAAGGTTGATCGTGAGGAGCGCCCGGATATCGACAAGCTTTATATGATGTTCATTCTGCTCATTAACGGGTCCGGAGGGTGGCCGATGTCGGTGTGGCTTACGCCCGACCTTGCGCCCGTCACCGGTGGTACGTACTTTCCACCGAAAGATCGCTGGGGTATGCCCGGCTTTACGACCGTGCTGACGAAGCTGGCGAACAAGTGGTCTACCGATAAGGAGGATCTCACTAGGACCGGGCGATCGGTAATTGAAGCGATCCGCCGAAACGTTGACCAGAAGCGAACGGAAGAAATGGAGGACCCGACCGGTGTGGAGACACTGGAGACAAAGTTTAAGCAGGCGATCAACATCTACCAGCGTAACTACGATCCGGTTTGGGGTGGTTCGATGGATGCACCCAAGTTTCCCGAAGCATCCAAGCTGAACCTCATGTTTCACCTGCACGTGCAGGAACCGAAGCACAAGGTGCTGGGGGTGGTGCTGAACACACTCGATAAGATGGCCGCAGGCGGTATCCACGATCATGTGTTCGGTGGTTTTGCACGCTACTCCGTGGACAAAAAGTGGCACGTGCCACACTTCGAGAAGATGCTGTACGATCAAGGTCAGCTACTTTCACTGTACGCCAACGGGTACCGATTGACAGGGAAACCGCTTTACCTCGCGGTGGGAGACGCGATCTATCGGTACCTGTGCAAAGACCTACGCCATCCGGCGGGCGGTTTCTACAGCGGTGAAGATGCCGACTCGTATCCGACGGCGGATAGCGCGGAAAAGATTGAGGGTGCCTTCTACGCGTGGACGTACGGCGAGGTCAAGGAGATTCTGCAGCGAAATGCGGAAAAATTCGGCGACCTTGGAAAGGTGAACCCGATGGAAGTGTTTGCGGAGCACTACGACATTCAGGAGGCGGGCAATGTTGAACCGAGCAGCGATCCACATGGACACCTGCTCGGTAAGAACATCTTCATCGTGTACGGGTCGGTGCAGGAAACGGCGGACAAGTGTGAAACCACGCCGGAGGTGGTGGAGCGAATTCTTCGCGTTGGCAACGAGCTGCTGCACGAGGTGCGAGATAAGCGACCGAGGCCTCACCTGGACACGAAAATAATTTGCGCATGGAACGGACTCGTCCTGTCTGGACTGTCGCAGATGGCATGCGTTAAGGATGCGCCGGCGAGAAGCGAATATTTGGCCACGGCGAGCGAGCTGGTAAAGTTTATTCGCGCGAATCTGTACGATGTGCAGGCAAGGAAGTTGCTTCGGTCGTGCTATGGAGGCAGCGAAGAAACGCTAGCATCGTAAGTAGACGTTCTTAACACCCGGTTTTGTAGAAGCAATCGTATCTGTGCTAAAGTATCGTTTAAATTCCTTCCCTTGAAGAGAGCATCCCATATATGGATTTATAGACGACTACGCCTTCCTGATCAAAGGACTAATCGACTACTACGTGGCCTCACTGGATGAACACGCATTGCACTGGGCGAAGGAGTTGCAGGACATCCAGGACGAACTGTTTTGGGACCCAAAGCATGGTGCCTATTTCTACTCGGAAGCAAACTCTCCCAATGTGGCTGTGAGACTCAAGGAAGGTAAGGGAACATTCGTTAAATACTTAAGAATCATAAAACCCAAGGTAGAACATTGTTTGAAACAAAAAGGATAGTTGAAGCATTTGAACAAAAATTGTTGCAGGAATTTATGTTGTGCTCGTAAGAAATGTTTTGAATTTTGGTTAATTAAATATGTAGCTTTAAAATTTGTAGGTACCTTTAAACTTGATAGATTGTTCAAGCTCAGTTCAAAATCTTTTTTCAAACAACTTTTTCTTCCTTTAAGATTTGGATAACAGTTGTTGATACCTTCAAGTTTTAGTATTGGACACATAGCGCTTGTTGGTAATCCAAGATGGCTGTACGTAGTGCATTGCACTCATAATTATGATTATGACGTACATTACTTTTCCATCAAAGATCTCTAACATTTGGCCGCAAATTATTGAATGATTTCAAAGATTCGTATCGCCTAAAAAGAACCAATATTTGGTGTCTTCCTTTTTATTAATCAACATGCTTAACTGCGAAGCATACTGCGATTTTTACAATATGTTTTACTAGCCAAGCCTACTGTGTTCCCGACTAAATTTAAAGTTCAAGAGGTAAATTTGTCAAGTTCTATCAATTATTTCATTCACACTAGATCACGACGGTGCGGAACCATGTGGCAACAGTGTGGCCGCCCACAATCTTCTCCTGCTGAGCGATTACTTCGAAGAGGAGCGACTCAAGGAGAAGGCCCGTACACTGTTCGACTACTTCTCGCACACGACCCCCTTCGGTTATGTGCTCCCGTCGATGATGTCGGCCGCCCTCCTGGAGGAGCACGGCAAAAACACCCTCATCGTGGTCGGTCCGGAGAGTGCTGACGCGATCGCACTCGTCGATGCAGTGCGCCAATTCCACATCCCGGGCATGATCATCGTGCAGCTGAAGATCGATCAACCGGCGCACATCGAACGGCGCCGCAAGTCGCTGGACAACTTCAAGATGGTCAAGAACATGCCGACGGCGTACATCTGCCACAACAAGGTGTGCCACCTGCCAGTGACGGAGCCGGAACGGCTTTCGGAAGAGTTCCAACCGCGATACACGTTCGACTATCTCGAGTACGAGAACTGATTCTTCGAGGCCTAAGGTTTTCCAATCGTTCGCGAATAGCGTTAAACCACAACTATTCCTTACCGTACCGAGGATAAGAAAATAAGAGGATAGATGTGACGACTGGACGATGGAAAGCTGGCGGCCGTAAAAGGTGTGAGAAAAAAAAATGGCGACGATGGGATGAAATGATGAATGGCCAATGAAAATGGGACTCGAAACTAGGATAAGCTAATTTGTGATGAACCGAGACGAATATCAAATATCAAAATATGTGTGCATGTTTGTATGGAGAAAATACTCTCTTTTGCATTAAGCGTTGTTTAAAAACAGCACTGTTAGATATTTGCGTTGTTTAAGTGCTTTAGATATGCCCACTTCATCACGTCGATCGCGATCGCGCAATGACAGTTATCTGAAAGATATGAAAACTTTATCGTTTATTGTCCTTTACACTGGTAAGGGACATGTTGTTGCTCAGAGATAGACTTCGATAGTTCAAAACAGTTCGAGTCTGCATTCCCAGCCTTGGGGCAGTGAGAGAGAACCGCCGATCAACGCGTTGTTAATGTAAAATCTCTCCCTTTTTGTTTCGTTGATAATTTATTTAGCCCAGCATCACGTGTAACGTATAAATGCATCCGATAACCAGTCAGCTTGTTTTTGTTTGCTTGAGGCTGTTTTTTTAGGGGAAGAAAAACAAAATTTTAAAAATAAATGTGTTTTTTTTTGTATTTCCTTAGTTGAGAGTTGAACGATATTCAAATGCACACGAAATATATTCTATAATAAATACACAACCGTCAAGGAATACACCGGACATAATCCTTTTTGTAGAAACGCGCGTGCCAAGTAGAATGAACCGAATTTTCTTTCAATGTGATGCCATGTTTTCAAGCGAAAACCGTAGATCAACTACCGTAAAGTACTAGAACCGATGATTATCGATAAAGGGCGAAGGTGTAACCTCCGTTTGGAAGGTATCATTTTTAATATGCAATTTTTCATAGACCGTAACGCCCACGTTTTAATGTAGCGATTTAATGTTCCGGATTTTTAAATTTATTCTTAGCACAAAGAACCAATAGACAGGCAGCAGACAGGTGTCCAGACGGACGGCACAATTGTTCCCTATTGTCGTTTTGCAATTGTTATATTTCGTAGTGGAACCGAGCACTCGTATCGTACACACTCCACCGGATAAAGTAATATTTACTTGGACGGAACGAAAAAAAGCGAAGCGGGTGATTCCTATACTAGGAAAGCAAAGCAACGTGTGTGGCAACAATTTTAGAAAGTGATTAAAATTTACGAACCATCATATTTCGATCTTTTTTATATGAATGCTTCAATGCCACATAGGGTAGGATTTGAATAAAATGTTACCATTTGCTAGAGTAATTGCACAATGCAACAGGAAGGTAAAGAACTTGTGAACTCTTTTGGCCGGCGCAACATGGGTGCGGGATATATTCCGCGTAAGGAACTACCAAGTTGTGGGGCAATAGAAGGCAATTATTGTCCGATTTTATCTCATTTTATTCTCTCTCAATTTGAATCGTTCTAGAATACACCGATAAACTCTCGAAATAAAGATTTGACTCAACTGGATTAAAAACAAAAACCCCACCAGCATCTACTTTCCCATTTTCTTTCTCATTACCCTGGTCATAATATTCATTGATACCGTGATAGGTACAATAGTGTATAATACATTTATTTATAGTCTCTTCTTTCACTTTCAGCTAGGGTTTCACATCGCTCGAATATCGGTGTTTGTTGCATTGTTGCACATATGAATATAGTAATTCGTCTTTTTCCGTTTCTCAACCACCAATTTCAACAATACGCCGAACGAGCCACCCTCGGTACAAGCAGTGGGGTGTGGTGTCGGAAAACACCAGTTTCCCACATCAAATGTCGCCCGTTTTGTTCGCCACTGTTAACAAATGTCTTTCTCCTATCGCAACCGACTATCCCACGATTCATCTTTTTTTTTTTACGAATTATCCTTTTTAAGAATATAGCTACAATATGTTCATGCAGGTTTTACGATCACCATACTTTTGGGGTAGTTTTTATATTTTATTTTTTCCGCACACTTTATGGAATATTTTGCTTTCGTGCCAAAATGTTTGCTAAGGATGGTTGACTGCATTCGAGGATCAACGAGGAGGTATGTAAATGCGGACTTACGGCAGAGAAGGTTAAACGTTGTGTTACGAGCGCCTCCAAGCTCCTATATATCCGATCAAGCGTTTATCGAACTGTTGCTTGGACATTGTTTTTCCGACATTCCATGCTTAACGTATATCTGTTGTTATTGCTCTTCTTTTTTCTCACATCTTTTTTTTTTATAGGAGCCATTCTTTTGAACCATTAAAGCCTGCTTTCTTTGCCAATCACCTTTATATGGTCACTAGTAAAAAGCGTAACGCGATAACGCTTACGATTCGATATTGGAAATCAAACCAAGCACATAGCACACCCAAACAGGCGGAACTGAATATGAAAGAAAGAGAAAAGTAAAGCCGGGGGCATCAGAACATCAGCAAAAGTATCCACTAAGCATCAACACATAAAATAAAGAAAAGAAACTTGCAAATGAAACAGATAAAAGCAGAAAAAACATACACTAGCACTTACTATTATATTTTTCAAATGTTCTTACAAGAGTAGTAAAGAGGGATGGAGTTAACATATCAATATCTTGCGTTATCATGCGATTCTCTCTATAGTGTTTATCGTGTGTATCTCTTTTAAAACAAGCTGTTTTGTTTAAATCTCATTTCTTTCCCTTTTACTTTTTTACTTTTTTTCATCTTCTTTCGTTTGGACGGAAAACACCGAATCCACCGGTGTACCAGGGAGGGAGAGAGAGAGAGAGTTTAAACGAGAGAGAAACACAAAGTGGAAAAGATAGGGAAAACTGGGGAGGAATCATACCTACCGTTTTCCATTTCTAGACCACTGGTTTGTCGCTTGTCGATTTACGTTTCTCTCGCCTTTTTTCTGGATCTAATCGCTTCCTAAGCTTAAGGTGGTACCTCGTTCTATTCTTTTTCCTAACAGCACGTGCAGTTTTATGTTTCCTTGCTTCCGAGCATGGAATGATCCCTCCGGAAGGAAACTTTTTCTTCTCGACGACCGCAACGCAACATACACTAAACACGCACACACACAGCGGGGTAACACTCAGAGACACGAACTACCGGGCCAGGATTCTCAACTTCCAACAACCACACTCCACAATCCGGTTCAATTTCAGCGATCCGCTGATGCCAGGCCACATCCATTTATCCGCTCGTTAATTGTTAGTTGTCGTTTAGTAGGTGCTGATGATATCGATAGATTATTCCTTCCCTAAATCGTTTCCACCGGCCGCTCCCGTATGTTGTGGGTTAACTAGTTTTCTTTACTTATTTGCTCGCACTAGGGCCCCGGTACGGCCCAGTAAAGCTTTTAAATACTTCCCATCCCACCATACGCTAAGCACTTTAACTTCCTTTGTTTGCTTTCTGTTTCAGTTATCCCAGCGCCAGGTTTATCTCCCTTCTGCCAACATGACTCTCACTTTCCTATTGGTTTACACAGTGGTTTTTAAATGTTTTTCATATAGCATGGTTTTCTGTTTCAGCGTTATAGCTCTTTTCTATCCCTAGGAACGCGTGGAACAAATGCTTCAAACCCTCCCCGGACTGCTAATGTCTTGCCGGTGAGTCACGGGACGATGAAGTATGACGTAAGTAGTTGATGGGGCGTAGCGAACTTATACGAACACGGGGTAAGGGAATTCGGGGATTCATCTATCGCGCCGTGCAAACCCTATGCTAACAGCAAACAATGTATGTACAATCGATTAACACGAAGGCGGGCGGACATGCAACATATCCGATCCAGGCGGTGCCGGATAAAGGGGGGAGGGGGGGGGGGGGGGGTGGCCACAACCTCACACACAAACACACACGCACACGTACACACTCATCTCGCAGCACTAAACAAGCCACACAAACACCTGCGTAGAAAAGCGCCATGACATCATCTAGAAACATACATTCCGCTCGAGCATTCTATTCACAATCATCCTCTTCTATTAGTAGCCATATGGAGCTTTCTATTTTGTTCCCAGCGCCGGGACAATACATACATTTATATATGTTAGCTAGTACTAGTACGCCAAACCGGCGCGTGGATCTAATCATGGCAGAAGGGAATGTGATCTACCGCCAACGAGAAGTTCATATTTGTCTTAGAACTCTTACGCAGGTCAGGTTGCCAACGTTATGTCCCTTACCGTTCGCGGATGTGTAGCATTGAATTTTTCTGCTTCCCAAACTTTGGCGGAAGAGCAGAAGGAAGAATGGGGAGTGCGCTCGGGGGTACGATCATTTATAGCATAACGAGTTTTCATGAATTGTTCCATATTCTTCAACCGCTCCCAATGTGTTATGTTAGACAAAAAAAACAAATAATAAAACAATGTATTCTGTCTGAATTAAAAATAAAATTAAAACCGTAAACACAGCTACATACTTCGGCGGCACGGATTACACATCGAAATACCGCACCATAATATTTGTTTTTTTGTTTTTCTCCTGCTGAAACTATTGAGGGTTAAGAGTTACACTTAAAAGTAATTCACAATCAGAATATAAATAAGACTTCATGGATAAAAGATTACCCCAGCTTTAAACGATGTTCTAACAAACTGCGTGTTCACTTTATGATGGAAACAATCTACCCACTGCACACGGTGGAGGAAATGAGCGATATGCAGCCGATGCGGATGGAGAAACTGCATCAGACGACGACGTTTCACTTATCGGTGCACAATAGTTGGACTGCTGTAGCTCCGGATGATGATGATGATGATGATGATGGTGGTGGTGATGGAAGTTTTCGTTTAGGTCTCATTCGGTTGACTCCTCCGGGAATCCTGTCACTTCCGTTTGTTCCTGCACGGGGTTACCGTCCGATTGGTACGATATTCGTAGGCGCATCCTGAGCGTTGCCTGGATTGTGGGAGAAGGGAAAACCAATAGAGATGATACAACTGTTTGCTGCTAGAGCCAATGGTTTATCAATGTGTACTAACCTTTGCCGTGCTTGTGACTCGCATTTCTTGTGTTATGGTACCGCCCGGTGGAAGTGTCGAGCCGGACGGGGAAAGCATTTGCAGCGCGAAACTTCTCGGTACAGCCGCCTTCAAGCAGAGAAAAAAAGAGCAAACAAATCATGGTCATTGGCATCAAGTAATAGTTTGCGGTTTGCGGCACTATTTACCTGGAACAAATACTGTTCGAGAGTGGTAAGTGAATTGTTGGTGGCCGTCATAAGAATCTGCAACGAGCCTCCGGTATGCTTGGCGGACAGCTGCACCAGGATACCGCTCTTGTCCAGCGCGGTCAGTACTTTGGCGTGTTCCTAAGAATAGGCGGCGATAAAATTCAACTTATATTTCACTAAACTGCAAAAATACAATCCATCACTTACATCATTGTTATTGATGACCGCCGCCGAAAAGTCGCTAAACAGACTACCACCACCAGTGCTTCCCGTGGTAAGAGCTCCCGCCGGTGAAGTCGGGGACGTGAGACTTCCCAAACCACCGAGTGGCGACGATCCCAACCCGGACAGAACTGGCATCGCCGAAGGTACCACCCCCGACGTGGTCGTCGTTGGCGAAAGGTTGGAATTCAGCAGGTTATCGAGTCCACCGAAGGATGACGAATTTGCTAGCAGATTGGGCTGAACGCCACTCGGCGTGATGCCACCATTTCTTATGCTATTATCGTTGAGACTGTTCAGATCGAGCCCGATGCCACCGAGGGACGGTGTGCTGGCCGTGTTGACAGCGGCAGGTGGTGTGCTGGCCGGCATATCGAGACTGCCGAGCAGGTCTAGCAGATCCTGATTATTGCTGGTCGGCGGCGGCAGGCCACCACCAACGGTCGTTTTGCCGTTCGTTGTCGTGCTGCCAGAAATCAGCACGTCCGCCGTCGGTGTCAATCCCAAACCATCGATTGGATCGTCACCACCACCGAGCAAATCAAGAAGGGCGCGCTACGTAATAAAGCAAAGGTATTTTAAGCAACCATCTTTGTGGGGAAAAAATCAAATTGCTTACCGAATCCGATCCCACTTTGCCTACTCCAACCACACTATTTCCTGTGTTGATCATCAGTGAGCTATCGCCGTCATCACCTCCCTCGATCAGATCGATCGTGGGCTGCTGATCGTCGAACACACCACCACCATCGGCATCGGTGCCGTTCGGTAACGTTTTCTGCATTTTAGGCATTTTTTCCAGCAGCGCTGGCCGCAGGTGACTGTAGTCACGGAACAGCTGCGCGAACTCGACACCTCGCTGCTGCAGATCGATATTTAAATGCGATCCGAATGCGTCGATGATCTGTTTTACACGCGTTTCTCTGGAAGAAGACACAAAACGACATTCGTTAGTACCCTATAAAAATCACTTCTATTCCATCACTTACTCTTCCTTCGAGCGAATGCGAGTGCTTAGCTTGGCCAGCGACACCAGCGCGTACTGTTTCGTCGTCGTCGAAACCGAGGTAGACCAGAGCAGCCGCTGGTAAATATCGACGAGCTGATGTTCTGCAGGAAGTTCAACATCTTGCGGATTTAAACGTACAGTTCGTGGGGTCGAGGAACATACGTGTGATGTGCACGGGTTTGGTGATCAAGCGAATAACGGTGCGTATTTCGAGGGAGAGATAGAGAGACAAACAAATACTACATATGATACTGATCTACTAAAGGGATTGATAATGTGTACAGGGAAGTACAGGGTGCGGTAGAAAAACATCGTACACCTGAACATCTTTTCAACTCAGGAAAATCCTTTACTGAGATTTTATCTTTTTTTTTTGCTTCATCAAAGTAATGGCAATCTTTGACAGAGGCACTTGGTGCTCTGCAAGGTGTAAAGCTGGCTGTAGACGTCACATATTAATCTGTGCAGATCTTTGACGTCTACAGATTTCCTTTGTTCTCTCGTACCCATCGTCTGTCAAACATCCCTCCAGATACGAGGGTTGCCTTTTAAGTTTCGGGATTTGAAAAAACTGGTGATGCAATCTGTTAGTTAACAATTTTATCGTATAGTTTGACGTTTTTGAGGTTATACGTACTCAGAACGTTTTGACATACGAGCGCTATTTGTGTTGTTAAAAAAATGTTCAAAGTGTCAATGTCCGCCAAATTGTGGAATTGTGTCGTGGACATTTTCGTGCAATTATTTTTTGCAACTTTCGATGTGAATTGACACAGCAGTAGTGCATGAATGAACTTAATTCAACTTTTGGCGATGAAGCTCCATCAATGATCAGTATTTATCGATGGTTTGGAGAATTAAATCGTGATTGGAGTTCACTCCAAGATTAATTTCGTGAAGGTCGTCCAAAATCAGTTGTCGTTCCGAAAACAATTGATGCTGTGCGTGAACGGATATTGCAAGATCGTCATGTGACTTTTTGTGAGATAGAGACAACCTTAGGTATTACTGGGACCAGCATATACTTAATATTGCATGAACATTTATCTGTCAAAAAAATTTGCTCGTGTTGGATTCCACACAATTTGTCAATCTCTCAGAAAAAGACTCGTGTCGATTGGTCCGAAGAAATGCTCGAAAAATACGATTGCGGTGCTTCAAAACTCGTCTTTAATATCGTGACAGGTGATGAGTCGTGGATTTACGTGAATGAGCCAGAAACTAAACTGCAATCGGCTGTATGGGTGTTTCAAGATGAGCCGAATCCAACCAAAGTTGTTCACGCACGAAGCACTTCCAAGCAAATGGTCGCATGTTTTTTTCGGAAAAACTGGATTTATCGCAACCAAACCTATAGAACAACGCAGAACAGTCTATTCTGAGTGATACACAACAATTAGTTTGCCAGTTGTCTTCCAAGAAATCAAGAAATTCAACCGCCGTCGACGGATCACCCTTCACCACGACAATGCGAGCTCTCACACATCGGCTCAAACAACTGCAGTTTTGAGTACTCAAAACATCGATTTGATGAGTCATCCACCATATAGTCCTGGATCTAGCACCAAATGACTTCTTTTAATTCCCTTACGTAAAAAACAAACTTAGAGGTCAACGTTTTTCAACACCTGAAGAAGCGAAGATCTCTCAAAAAAGGCTCGTGTCGATTGAAACTTTAGACATTTTTTTAACAACACAAATAGCGTTCGTATGTCAAAACGTTCTAAGAACGGATAACCTGAAAAACGTCAAACTATACGATAAAATTGTTAGTTGGTAGATTGCATCACTAGTTTTTCCATATCCCGAAACTTAAAAGGCAACCCTCGTATCCCGAATATCTCGAGGGATGTTGGAAATAGCTAAGGAAAGGCTGTAGACGTCAAACATCTGTGCAGATTAATATGTAACGTCTACGGCTTGCTTAAGGTTACTTGGATGAATTACGAAATGAGGTTACTTGGATTGCTAGGAACGAAAGGATGAAAAACCTACTAAAACCCATATCGGTCGCCGCTGCATAGGCTGCTCGAACATGTCTCTTCCATCCTATGAGGTGAGGTGCCAGCTTCTGAGTCTCCTTTCTTTAGAGATAAGACGTACCCATGTTCTAATTCTGTTCACAGCTGGCTTGCTATTGGATACTACTGATGCGCCTTGCTTACTTCAACAAATCTTCTCTATGTTCCCGTTCCTGATCCTAAAGAATTCGTCACCGTCATCTGCCATTCTCCCATCTCTGCATCATTAGATTTAAACTATCTCGCTCCATTCTTGCCTTCTTTCCTATATGCTTATGTCTATTGCAGTTATGATTACATTGTAGCTGTGCAATTTCCAATAACAACATATACATGTAACACTTCAAGCAAACAATTTGACCAATTTTCGATTTTTTCATACCACACAAAGTAGATTGTTCCTTACATCTGCGTTATTGTAGTAAAGGATGTTTTGTATGACATCGAATGCCTTTCTAGACTACAACAAATATGAAGCTTAGCAGTGCTCTTACCCACGATACTAGCACGATAAGGAACAATGCACGATACACACACAAAAACTGGTCGGAACATGTCGCCATAATGCTTACCTTCGATACGCTCCGAGCTGAGCACCAGATCACCGTACTCGCCGATCGTCCACACGGCCACTTGCAGTAACGGTTGCTTTTCCTCCGAGTTGGCAACATTGTGGACGGAGCTCCACAGTCGAATACCGATGTAGGCCTGCTCCTCTGGCGGACTGTTGAGAATGAGATGGATCGTTGACGATACCACATCGTCTCGCACATAATTACCGGCCTACAAACAAGAAATGAGGATGAATTTAATATCGACGAATTGATTACGGTATGGCGTTTTTATCAGAAGCTTATTAGTCGTACCGCAATCAGCACACTCAGCAGCGTATCCAAACGCCAGCGAATCGACGTGGCATACCGTTCCGCCACGTGCACCATGCGGCTGCTGCACTGGGCCTTAAACTCCGGATCGGCCTTCTCCAGGAACACGAGCAGTTCCTTCGACATCGCCCGAATGTTCTGTGAGTTGATCAGCGCAAAGGACAGCTCCATGGCGCGGCGTCGGATCGACACGTCCGGATCCTTCAGGCACTCGAGTATCGTGCTCCGGTGGCGCTGAACGGCCGAAATGTCCGCGTGCACCGTCCGGAGCAGCGTGTTCAGCGCGACGTACCGGATGTTCTTATCACTGTTTAGCAGAAAACGGCCAAGAATGTTCACCGCCAGCACACGAAGGCCACCCTCGGATCTTTTTAAAACACACAAAACGAAACGAAAAAAAAAACATAAGTTAAATCATCCCGGATCAATGTTGGAAACGGATTAAGGGGCGACACTCACTTGATGTCCATAATCGAAAGCACCGTCTCGTAGAGTATGGTATTGCCAACGTTTTTGCTCGTCTCCGTATTGGTCGCCACCTGGGCCAGGATGTCGTTCATCGCTTCCGACGCATCGGGATCGTTGTGGCCCAGTATTCTCAGCAGGCGAAGGATTTTAACCTACCGGAGAGCAGGGAGCAAAGAGTTCGAGTGCAATTTAGAAGAGCAATTTGTCAACGCACGTGTCGTTTTGGATGCGCTTTTCGTAAAGCACGAAAAAAAAATAAAAGAACCCGACCCACACATACCTGCAGGAATGGATCACTGACACCGCTCACGTCGTGCTCCGGGGAGTAACCGGCCAGGATCAGATTCTTCAGGATTCGTACCAGATTCGGCACAATCTGCACCGGAGGAGCAATGCAAAGCAGCATTGCAAGGAGCATTCAGATGGACATCCACCAGGCCCGGCGAGAAGAACAGAGAAGAAAAGCCAAGAAAAAGACAAACATTAGTTGCCACAACCTATGGGGGGCGTGTTGGGGACGTTTCGACGACTGCAGTCTATACTATTCTTTTCTGTTTATTTTTTCCTTTCGTCATATTATGCAGGCTTAAGGGCGTGAGCACAAACAAGGCGAATGTGAATGCGTTTTCCATTGCTTTGGTACGTTTTTCACACCGTTGTCGTTCTTCGTCGCCATCGTCGTTCTCGGCCTCGGCCCCGTGAGGATGAGTTAACTTTTGTGTTCGAGTGTAGTATGCGTATTGTATGATTTCTATAGCACTGTATAGATGAGTGTGTGCAGATATGGCCACCAGAGTCATATGATGCTAAAGTTGAAGTGAACGCGAAAGGAGATCCGTTTCTATCTGTAAGCTCAGCACAGTCAGAGCACATTGCCTTACAGGTTTTTTTTTTTCGCTACCATCCTTTTATCATTCGCTCCGGAAAAAAGGGAATCAGAATGCAGCAGGGCAAGCACGGGGAAGAATGCAGTATCAACTAATGGAAACCGAGCATGCACCGGGAGGGAAAACCGCTGGGAGCCGGGAACCACTGCTATGTTTGTGAAGGTAATGAATTTTTATGGCCCGATCGGATAGAATTCCATTTTCCCGGCATGAAAGCGCGCTCCACCTGGAGCAAACGTGCAAACGTGAAACGATAAGCAGAAAAAGTAAAAAAATACCAACAATTCTACGAAATCGGTCTGCTATCAAAAGAAATAGCTTCCTGATTTATTACCAATCCCATTTCGAACGAGATGAAAGGAAGTCCACCGTGATAGAAATGGTGGGGAAAGTGAACGAGATAAACATTGAAAAGCACTACATATATTGCTGGATGAAAACATTATTTTAAGCCACATGTTCGAAACATGTGTTGGGAAAATCGGCAGTTCGTGTGATGAGAAAAGCATCAGTATGTGTATCACATCATTTTGGGGCGCACACTTTGAGAAGCGAATAGGTTTATGGGCCGCAATAAAAATTTGTTCACAAAATCCATAGGCATAAGGTAAGAGAAAAAATCATCTAATAGAAGCGTCAATATGTAGCATGAATACATTATAGTTGCAGTTTTTTAGGCGTCGAGCCAAAAAACTATCCGTCTGAAAGAAAACGGTACAGACGGCCGGCAGCAGTTCGTCCTTTTTGCCGGCATGCACGTTTTTCCTTTGCGAGTATGTGTCAATGGTCGAGAAACTAAAAACGAACGATATGTTTTCCTCCCTGTGTGGTTTGCATATGAATACACAAACCTTACGACAGGATGGGAAATGAAACTGATGGCCGAACGGACGAATGGAAATACGTCGAACAGAACCCGCAAGGGAATGGGCCTGGGGAAAGGAGGAAATAAGCGACCAGCCCCTGAAAGGACAGCCATTTGCCAGCCACGTACATACAAACAGACAGACACACACACACACACATGCATACACTGTGATCGGTGAAATTTAAATCATGTCGCAAAGAGTGAAACAAAATTCGACACAAACCGAGCACGGTTCATTCACAGGGCCAATATACAACAAAACACACGTAGAGCAACAAAAAAAAGCCAAATGAAGCATGGAAAAATGGAAATGTTTGCCAAACGAGCACAGCGTGTGGCCGTTCTCTGATAAATTTCGTTAGTCTTTCGGTGGGGAACGGAAAGCTCTCCAATTGCCAACGGGATTCCACCGTTCAAGGGAGATTTCCGAAAACCAGACAAACACAACGGTTTGAACAGACAGCTTGAAAGCCACAGGCCAAGCGCCACCAGACCAGACCGTCCAGTCCAGTTGAGGACGCTTAAAGGCACGTGTGCACATTTCCGAGTGCAGCAGCCCGAGCGCGAGCGAACTAATGTGCACTGCCCGATTATGAATATTTTAAGCGATACAACGGAACACAGATGACACGAAGCGATACTGCACCGTTTATCAAAGTCCAGCACGGGGCGGGAGGGAAATGGAAGGAAGCCTTCACATGCTGCGCCAACAAATCAAATCCGAATAGTAAGGAACTGGTTGGAGGAAAGTCGTTTTTTATTGGTCGTCGTATTATATGGTGCGTTAGTGTGGACGTAATAGAGTAGAGAGTGTGTTTATTGACATTGCGATTAGATGAGTTTATCCAAGCTTTCTGATGATGATTAAAACATGTGAGAGGAAAACGTAGGGAATTAATAAAACAATTGTACTAGCAAATAGTACATGTGGATAGTTTTATACAATAATACCATTTGTACAGTGGTTAAGGAGAGCGTTTGAATAAAATTGCTGTGCCAAAAACGGAACGCCGAGAAATTAAGACTTAATAAATATGACACAACTTGAAACACAAGCTTTACGGGAAACTAAAGCGATAGTGAAACACACAACTCCCCCAACCGACAGCAAATTAAACGAACATCGGTAAAGTTACAAAATCAACTTCGATCGCGCCGGTGGCCAACCGAACCGAAGCGACCGGGGGAGGAGCCCAGCAACAAAAGCAATCGCAATCGCAAACACAAACAGTAAGAAACTTTTCCTCATGGGTGGAGGGTGGATGTAATGCCAACGTCTGGGCAAAAGCATAACGGCAAACAGTGAAGAGCAGAAAGTTTTACAACTAAAACACACAGTGAGGAAAGAATGAAAGAAAAAAGGATTCGAAGGACGCCCGAAGTCCCTGTTGCGCACAGCAGGCTGTGTGTGGCTTCCTTATGCTCGGCTGGAACCGAAATAGTATTCAGCAAAAGGGAAAACTTTCCAGCAACAAACAATTCGATGCGAAAGGAAGAAAGTAAGGGACATGTGGCAAGCTGGGTAGAACACACAACTCCACAACAGTTCGCTGTGGCATTGGACTTGTGACGGAAAATTTACAAAACACACACACACACAGTAGTACCCAGAAAAAAGGACAAGCAACCGCGTTAGGCAAATAGCATTTAGTGAATGCCCGTGAAGTAGAGGCAAAAAATGTTAAACAGCTATAAGTAGGCGACGAAAACACAAACACCGACTGCTAGGACAATTTTCTACCGGAAAATGCGAGAAGCGAATGAATAATTAACGGTGAAGCGCGACACTTTACACGAAAACTGAAAAGGACTCTTCTCTCGAGGGAGAAAAAATAGGACGATAATACTACTATCTGTTTTGTATGATAAAACAATCAAGAAAGAGAAGATTGGACAGTTACATCTACCGTACGCTAATTAATGCAAGCCACACATAAAAACACACACTGAAGCTGATGGAGGAAACAGGACAAACAGGGTTGTTTCATAGCAACTGCACCATTAATTTCAACGGAACACCATCACACGCTTCCGTCGCAACCAAGCAGGAGGCAAAAGGCGAACTAACTAAATCAGCTAAATTACTATGCATGAAACTGAACGCTTAACTCTCCTCCGCTTTATCGCATGGTTTTAAGGGAGTTCATTTGGGAGCTGTTTTAGTGGGCGTTTTATGTACGAACACAAACACGAAAATAGTCTGATGGAGAGCTATCGATGAAGAAAAGTTAATACAGACTAGCGGGCAAAGATAATGTGAAAAAAAAACTGATCGTTTTTGGAGGAAGAGAGAGAGAGAGAGAGAGATAGAGACAAAACGATAGCGAGCGAGGAAGTCAGGGATGTTGATAGAGATGTGAGCATTACCTCTTGATTTCCACTATCCTGGCAAGCAATGAGCAATGTGGTTGGGGAGTAACAGCAAGAAAAAGGTTAAAAATGGGCTGTAGAAAATATACTTCTAGACGAAAGAGGCGGTTATGGTTATGGTCGGAAGGTTTCCTTTACTTCAGGATGAACGGAAACAAGTTGCCTTTTCAATCAATTGCCCTACAATCATAGTCGGCTTAGTCTACCCTTGCCTCATGCTTAAACATTCGTCGAGGAAAGGATTCTTCGTTGAGCAATTTAAACGTGAACCTACTGTACAGACTGTGTTGACGAACATACAAAAATCAAAGTAAAACTATTCATATTCATAACCCGGTTTCCTACAATGTCGGCAGTGTAGAAAATTGATCTATGTGCATTGGCATAAGTAGTCGAAATCGAATTGAAATAAAAATTTTAAAAAAATTTTAAGAATAAGAAAAATTCATTGTGTCGTTGTGGTGTATCAAACAGCGAAATCGAAAGTGATCGAGAAATTCGATCCTATACACAGTGGGTTGTTATTTCCTATGTGAAATTATATTTTACTAAAAGGAAAACTTCATCGCGATGTGAACTTTTCTACGGCAAAATTAATGCAATTGTGTTGCTGTTGTTGGTGGAGAACAAAAAACAAGCTGCGATACGCTCCTTTACTTACAAAAAGGGAGAAAAACAAACAGGATCAAAACTGCAAACCTGCTGCTACAGTACAACAAAAAGTGTTGATAATATGTTTGCTTATTTGTCAGTGGATTTGCATAAACGATCTCGGGCATCTATTTGCATAGACTTGCACTACAATACTACACAATCATACAGTCTCTAGGGGACTGGCAAACTACCTAACGAGCCCACTAGAGTTTGGCGGACAAAGTCGCGCGGCAATAAAAATATGCGCATTCTACTCGATGGGCACGCCATTAAAAAAAAAACAAACAAAACTCAATATGTATGATTTAAAAAACCACCAGCAGCAGGTATAACACATCGAACGTGGTTAACGAACCAACTAGAAAGGAGAAGAAATAAACTATGCGTATGTATATATTGAACAACAAAATCGCTCGAAACTTGTGGCGCATACCATATCTAAAGGTTGACTAGTGATTCTATGCGTCTATATAAGATAGATTACGAGAGAAAATTTAACTAACATAAAAAACTGTTGAATTGAAAAGTTAGCGGGTTGTCCTATCGGAAGGATTCCTTCGTGGAAATTAATTGTAAAAGGAGCTTCAATGACAAAGCAACGATACGCTAGAGGAAGGACCAAAGAACAAAAAATATCCCCGCTGGTCGCCAAGCAGCGATAATACCGCTAACTTTAATGTCGAGGGAAAATGTATTCAGTACGGACGGGGTTTTACCACAGTGTTAACTTAAGGGGTAAAAGTTATCAGGAGCTTTAACTGTAGAATGTAATGTGGGACATGTAAAATTGTGGTAATCAATTTTATCGAAACGAGATTTTCGCTATCTTTGCTTACCTTCTTGAAGTGATTCAGCGTGTCCGAACTCTTTTCGCACATTTCCGTTATGAGTGTAACGCCAGCGATGAGAATACCTATCGTAGAGCAGAACAAAAATCGATTATAAAACAATATAATATTTTGGTGCGTTGCTGCCAATAAATGCTACTATGCAGAGAAACCCAGAATTCCTTATGGCTTCACTTTTCCTAATCAACCAGCATGTCGCGGTGGCATAAGTAACCGTCCCTCGGTTGTTCCGTTCGGCGGCTGGGCGATTATTGCGTTAGTGTTAGCGTTGTTACATCAGCCAAGCACCAGCGGTACCCGCGGCCAGCTTCTGCCGGTGTGTCGTTGATGATGCACGTGCAAATTTTGCAAACTTGCCCTAATGAATACATCAGCATAAATTAGGTCCCGCCCGAGAATGTCAACCTGGCAGTTTCAGTTTATGACTGCCAGGTGTAAGTTGGGATCCCGCATAACTTTTGGAAGGTCCAATTAAACCATGTTATAGATAACAGCGGTGCAAGCGAACCTGAAACCATCTGAAATACTTTATCTAACTTTTTTTTCCTTTTCATAAATATTTGAAGCATGAAACATGAACATGAAAACGTTCCACATCGACGTAGCTGTTCAAAATTTTACAGTTTATGTTATAATGAAAGCATGAATTTAATCCAAAAGGACCACAGCCCATATACGTGAACGTGTCCAGAAAAAATGCCCTATCAACGATTTGCAACGATTCTCCTTTTGCAGCAAAACCACTTCCTTATCTCGTTGACGGCACTAGAGATCATTGGTATTCATGGGAAAACTCTGATAACTAGCTCGAAAAAACCTTTCCAATATGTTCGTGGATGTTCCAAGCGCAACGTGCATCGATGAATCCAGCATTTGGCATGAATAAAAATCCAGACTGGCACCTGCCAGCTGCCGCTATGAATAATTTCGCAGCAATTGAGCGATGCTCCCGGAGTGAAAAATAAACATGAGCTTTTCATGATTCGAAAATCCCTCCACGGATTGGTCCTAGATAGGATGCAGACCCTACCCGTCATCTATCGATCGATAGTAATCGTCAGTAAGGCTTGGACATCCATAAAGTCAACATTTGAGCACCGTCTATTTCAAACATGCTGATCCAGCTTTCAATCCGGAAAAAATGGGATCGCAGGTTCCTATCGTCCGCGCAAACTTCAAAGAAAAACCACGCCGGTATCATTCCTCCCATTTTCCCTCCAGTGTTACCGTGATTTTTCTCGTTCAAGAGTGACCGGGTGGCCGGCAGGAAGATCTCCATCAGTTCTGGTACCCGCTTGATGATCCGGAACGCACACAGGGCCGCTTTTTTCCGGATGTACGCGTTCGGAGAGCGCATCAGTTTCTCCACCTCGCCGGCCAAATCTCGGGCCATTTCCGGCGATGCGATCGCACCGAGCGTGCAGAGCGCCAGCCCCACGACGAACTGGGTCGGACTGTTGAGGTCACTGTGGAATAGAGGAACGAGAAGCGAGCGTGTTAAACCGTGGCAAGGATTGACACTTAGCGGCGCAAGGTTGCTGCTAGCTGTACGTACTTCTTCAGACAGTTGGTTATGAGCAGATGGACGTCCTGTCGCTCGTCGAGCAGCAGCATCGCACCGAGGTAGCCGATCCGCTTGTCGGTGAAGCGCGGGCTGGCCGTCAGCTTGAGGCACTCGAGCTGCCCGAAGTGGGCCGGATAGCCGAGCATGTGTATGTACAGCAGCTTGGCGATATTGCGACACCGCCACACGGAGTCCTCCTCGCGGAATGTGCTGCGGATGTAGGCGCACTCCCGGTTCACCACGGCGCGCTCCTCGGCCGCCGTCCGGGCGGCACGGATTTGTCGGATGAGATCGCGCAGGCGGGTCGGTGTGGGAATCCGCACTGAGAAGGAAAAAAGAAGGCGTGAGAATGGATAAGAATAATGTTGGTCATGATCGTGAAAAATCGAGGCTCTTTCGCCATGACAGCATAGCGCATTTTTCAATTCATATCGACACGTATCGAGTTTCACAGGAAGTTGATAGTGTCCAACAAGGGAATTTATAAAAAAATGCTGGTCTGCTACTGGTGAGTTTGATAAATTAATTTTCTTTGCCACCATCACCATGTGGTGTTCCCGCGGGGCGCATCATAAAATCAATTTAAAGTTTTTTCCATCGAAGAAAAATAGTTCCTAGCTTTCCCTCGAGGCACACCCCGCTCGTGTGCCACCCCGGTCTAGGGGTTGAAACCGACGCACAACATCCGGTGGTGAATGCTAATTAGTTTCAATCGATAGCACCATCGGAACTACTATCGATCCTCAAACGCTTCGTCGTTTCTCGAAGTAGATTCATAATCACACACACATACACACCAAGCGGTATGGAAAAGGAAACGGAAGTTTGTACGGTGTCCGCCGGTGCACTGAACTTCCGTCGACCGATGGAAGCAACCCTTCAGGCAGAAAAAATATATAGATGAAGAAACGGTTTCAAGGAACGGAAAATAAAACGGTTCAGACCACACCCTACACTGAATTTAAAATAAAACCAAATTCGTCTACTTTCCTCCACCATCCCCGGAAGGACGGGATGAAAATGGGAAGGGACATATACAAAGCCGTTCCAGGTGAAGGTTTCCCTAGCTGTCAAGTCCAGATGCGGTACTATCCGGTAAACGGGCGTTTATTCAGTGATTTGTTCATGCGTGCCGAAATGTTTGCTTATTTACCTCGTTCTATCGTTTCGTTGATCGCTTGTCGTATGGTGGCCATATTGAACGCTGGATTGAACCTGCAAGAAGGGGAAAAGGATGGAGAATAAAAACATAAATTTAGTATAAAGCAATCAGTATACGGGGCTGCTTGTCAATAGAGCGATCCTTTTTAAGGTCAATGGGGTTTGAGAAAACATTGTCGCCAAACACATGTCACGTCACACACCTGTGTCCCATGGAAGCCCTTCATACCTTCAACCCAAATCCCTTCAGGGGGAAAACACAGCTTAAGTAGAGATTTAAAAGTAATTTAACGGTGATTCACGGCAATCTGTAGCAAGAAGCGGAGCGCGTTCCCCAGGGAAGATGTTGTTGTTGCTGACACACACAGCACGAAGGGAGGTTGTGGCAAGAGAACACCAAACTCCCACCTCCGTCCATTAACCACAGCGAACAGGACGTTGTGGCAAGGGAATGGAGAGGCAGCAAGGGCGGGAGGAAAATAATTAGATAATTATCACTACGCAACTTTATCGGGATGGTTGGTTGGTGGCGCTATCTGTCACACCACCAACAACCTACGATCGATAGCAAACCCCACACACAGGTTCACAGTGGACAACGGGACAGAGTGGGTTTGCGACACCACCTTCGACAACCGGGAACGAACCTTTATCGGTGGATCGTCACAATCCCAGCCAGGTCATTAATGTGCGGTGTTAAAATGGAAAATATCACCGAACAAGACCGCCTTCGTCATCGTTGACCGAGGGAGGGGGGTGGGTTACAATTAATTATACTCTGTGCAGTGATGCACGAACCTATCCAACCTACTAATATCCGGTGCAGACCGTTATCGACGGCCTTCAGGCGTCACCTGGCGTCGGGTTGAGATTTCAGCAACACGACGAAACAGGACGTTGCCGTGGAAAGCAATAAAATACGATTGACGAAAGAAAAGTCGTACGGGGCTCGGTTATGCTTGGCCGTAAAATGGGAAATTATCTTCAACTACCTATTGGCAGTCGCTGGTGGCCGTTGGCGGCGATTGCGATAAGATACCATTGTTTATCTAGAAGCGTGTTGGAAGGCCTTTACAGCAGACAAACACAAACAAGATAATTTGATTGGTGAGTTTCCTCAAATGTCTTCTTTCCGAATGGTTTTATTTGGCAACATTAACATAACGAAAAATAAAATAAGTAAATACTTTTCTCCAACCGTTCCAGCCTAGGTTTTATTATCCGAGATTCAATCGCCACCGACCCAGGGAGTGTGTGTCGCAATCTCGAGCCACCAAAACCAAGGAAGCCGGATCGGATTACGTGGTGCTTGTGGACACGCCGATCGTGTGCTATGCTAATCGATGTGGCACGAAACGTGAAACCCAAGCGAGAGGGAGCAAAAAAAGCATCATACAACCGTATTATTCAGAGGGAGGATGAAATGTGTAATCATATCCCACTGATGGCGATGTCGTATGCCAGCAATCGGGGGCGGTATATGGCGCAAGGAGCACAACCATTGATTGATCGGTTTGTGGCGCTCAAGTGGAATACCGCGAGGGATCTGTACTTCCTTCCTTCCGTGATGCATCAAGGGGGACCACCTGCTACCCCAAACCCTAACCATCAGCCAGTTCATGCCACCCACTTACTTGCACACGTCAACACGGCTAACACATCGTGAGAGGGCGACGACAACAAAACCATCAACAAACGCCCCAAAGAGCATAATCATAAAGGGGCAAGAAAAAGTCGAACAAGAAGTGTGGCAATCTTTCTAGTCCCCTTTTTCCCCCGAAAGGTGAAAAAAAAACACTGTAACCTCCAGTAAAGCGTGCACTTGCCTTGGGGAAGGGAAAATGGAAAGGGACAGGATTGATGTCGACACGCCCGGGTGGATGATGTTAAATAATGGTTCAAAAATCATGTGGGTTCTCCTTGCGGCTCAACGTGCACGAGAGCACAGGACGGGAACAACGGAAGTTTATTTTCGGTGGCTGGTTTTATGTGGGTGTGCTGTTTTGTGGTCTGGAAAATGCCAACAACCGACCGGACCTGTGAAAGCTGGGACTTCGAGTGGACGTAGGTTTCCTATGACGCGAAGAATGGAGACACCTTCTCAATGGCGCTTCCTTTTGGCCATACCATCTTCTTTTCTAAAAATGTTATAATACACCAAAAAAGAAATAAACTGACAATGCCGATAAACAAAATAATAATAAAAAAGGTTTTGTCGGAGTTTTCCCGAAGCATGGATGCTTTAATCTGTGAAGTGAAAGAACAAACCTTATCGAGTATAACATTAAACACCGAAATGGGAAGGTCGAACAAAGCAAACAGATATTATGCTTGCTAGGGGTGTTATAACGTTTTGAATTTTCCAAAGTCTCTAGAATTGGTGCCGATGGTGTTGTAAGCCAATCATTCACAATTAACATGTTTATGTAAATTACATGGAGCGCGGCCTGTCCATTTTCCTTTCGTAGTGTGAAAGTGTTACATCGTCTTGAGGAAAACATTAACCGAACAAGAAAGCCGTTACTGAACAAATGGTCAAATGTAATAAATGAACATTAACAGACAATCTCGAAGCTGTTTGCACATCATGTTGAGCAATATTTGTTTCATATTTTAATTTATTTTTCATGATTTTGATGAAGAAAAAAGCAACAAGCTCACCATGCCAACTAAGACGAAGAATTGCTCCCAAAGTCACGGCTTACGTGATTAAATCTTTGATGGTGAAAGAAAAATAAGCTTCTGTAGCGAACATTCTGTGTCACAAGTTTAAATGCAAGTTTCCCTATTCTTCAGCTAAGATTCATTTCCCAGAAGTACCATATCTTTCCCACAATTCTGCAGGACCTCTCAAAGCTCCAAACCACAAGTGGTGACTGTCCACAACGACCATTCCTCCCTCCCCAGTGCTCTTTAGCATAGGTTTTTAGTGACTGCTCGAAGGTTAAACACTGTATCAGGCCAGAAGGGAGTTGAAGCGAGCGAACGCAATCTCGTCAAACCTCACGTAAGGCACGTAAAATCAAGGAGTGTACGATACGATGACGATGCGGTTCGAGTCGCCGAAAGGACATCCCCAAAATGAACCTCGTCATTATGTCATACCGGTCAGTGTGAGAGAGAGACAGAGAGAATGAGGTAAATCTGACCAGGAATCGGGGAGGGAAACGGGGTATAGTGTTGTAGATTATGATGATGGTTTCGATGGCCGGTTGGCGTGTTGCCCACTAGCAGCTTTTTCTCTATATTTTAGTGTCAAACCATTCTCCATAGGACAGAAGACAGAAGGTTCGCCGTAGAAACTGGCTCGATGAAAAGTTCTAAGCGGCCGTTGAATTTTTGAACACTTCTCCTATTAAATTTGCATAAATATGTTTACTTTAATCCTTTCCCAGTAAATGTTTATAAGCAAGGGACCAGTCACATGTTTTTATAGCATAATTGTTAAACACAGGTTTTGAACAAGCGGCATAAAACTGATGCATTACCCTTAAAGTGTTAATGATCCAATATGGATTAACAAAACCGATACAAATCTTAACTTTTCCAACACTTTAATACATAAAATCCAGAAAAGTGTAAATTGATCTCTGTGTGGAACGAAAACTGCCATTTAAAGTTGCACAAACGAACTCAGTTGAAACGACCTCCGTATATTCCGATCCCGTTGAGGTGGAGCAATTTTTTGTTGTTCCTCATGCGAATTTTGTTCCACCGCAGGACAGATGAGTCATGTGGAAAGCGTTAGGAATGACGTATTGGGGCATACATATTTATTGTTTTCTACCTATTCAGACCTATAGTTAGGTCAACACATCGGTTATAGTTTATATGATACATAATAAAACATGCCTGAGTAATACAAATTATAGGCTTTACTTACTGCCTGAACTCTACACTGATCCCAGGTGTAAACAACTAATTTAAAGGTTTGGAAAAAAACAAACATAATTTAACAAGTGTCTGAGGAATAGCCGGATGCTTATCAGTCGCCTATCAGATATACGATGCTCCTCACGTACGCATTACAAACACATTGCATTATGTAAGCGAGATAAAGCTTCGTGGTTCCATATGTTTTATTGTTAAATTATCCCTAGCACGTAAACTGGAGCGTGCACCAAAGCACATAAATTGCTGTCAAATAAATCCATTTCCAAAAAACACTGCACCTACAAATTTCTGCCTACAGATGCAGTTTCTCTCGTGCAGTGATTGAACGAAAATCCCATTAAATCCACTGCTTGGCTGCATTTATCCATTCTGCATCCAATGAGTCTCTGGGGAGTGCTTTCCCACGGGTTCCAGGTACTACCAATAACAAAAATCGGACCTGAACGTTTGTTGTTGCTTGGTTGTGCTGGCAACACACAATGACTCAGCTCATCTCCGTATAGCACCTCGAAATGGAGCTTTGTCAGCTCCGAAGAAAGCATGAAATAACTCCCGGTTTGGCATCGCGTTTGTGGTAAAAAAACTGTTTTATACAAATTTATTTGTTATTTCTAATGTAAACATGCTTTACATAGATCCAAACAAAGTCGAATACTAAAGCATCTTAGCAACTTACTAGCCAATGACAGAACTAAGGGGATAATTCTATCAGAAACTATGATTTTTTAAAGTGCTGTATTTCTCCTAATAAAGTCGAATCCTTTGCATCGTTAGATAGAATATTTTCAAACGGAATATTCGACCGAGTAGTTATAATGGCAAGTGTCAACGCAACGTTGAGCAGAAACGTGGAGAACTTCGTACTTCAAGTGAAGCTCAAACACGGAACAAAATAATCACGTAGCCTAACTTCGATCGTGTGGTGACCAATTCTAGTGATCATTTGTACCGGAGTAATAACCAGCTGGGGGCTGCATCTAATGTAGCACACGTTCTGGTATGTGTGAGTATATAATAGCAGATACACCAGTATAAGATGATGATTTTCGCGGCTACCGGGCTTCGTACGGAAGCGACCCTCTCGATGACGGTTGGCGGATGTTATTACGTGGCCATTGTAGGCTACTAAGGGTACGTCAGAAGGTGGTAGGGGGCAGTGTGGCAGACAAGCGTCATTGGACAGGTTAAGCCGTTGAGTAAACTCCACCGCTCCACTCGGGCCCTGCCTGGAAGAAGCCAAACAATGTGTCACTTTTACGGAAACAATCGGAAAGGGAGTTCCGCAGGCGAGTTTTGCATGGACGGAATTGAGCGGGTTTTGTGCATAAGAAAGCTTATGTGCTTTTCGAAAGGCTACCAAATGTGTAAAAGTCAACCCAGCTTTTGAATGTGTGTAGCTTTCCCCGGTACAATGGTTTTATCATAATCTTGCTATATTGAGATAAATTAGGAAAAAACCTACGACCGCGTAGACAGTTGAAGATTAATGAGCTCACCGTAATTAATCTAAATTGAACTTAAACGGGGCACGCTTTAGTGCAAATGTCTCGGGGGGGTGTAAAAAAGGTTTCCGGTGTGGCGGAAGGACGTCCCATTTCCCGGGACTGCTACTACTTACCCATGATCGGAGGCATTCATCGTGACGTTCTCTTCGGGGGTCGTACTACGCCGGTGGATCCTCCAACTTTCGCACGAAGATTAATGTCCAACGACGACGATGGTTTCTCTCTGGTGGTTGGCAGATGATCCTCTTTTCCTGCTCGGTCTGTTTGTCCTCCCTTCTAGGGGCTAGCAGCAGCGATGGTGGAAGTTCGCGGGAAACTCCGTACACATGAAAACAAACACTCGTGTGCAAGTGACGTCCTTTTCCGCGGTGTGCTCACTTTGCTGCGGGTTTAGATTTATCACACTCACTTCTATTATTTTTACACAGCTTTTGTATTTTTCATACACTGTAGGCGTGCTATTGGCCACTTGCCACCGGAAAGGAACAATCGGGGCGGAGGATTCCTGTTTTGTCGTCCATGAATGGTAGCTGTTGCCGTGAGATTTTATTTTACCGGATTTAACCCAGTTTTAAAGTAGGCCGATTGCTTGAAATGATGTTTTTAGTAGTTGCCTATGGAGACAAATAATATAGAATCATTGCTTGCTAAAGAAACAACTTTCCCTAATTTTAGAATAACCTATTCGATGCATGAGAGCAATAAATCCAGTGACATAGAAGTAGGTTAAATACATGGTGTAAAATTGCCTTCCAATTGGACGCCAATGAATGAATCACAAGTGGAAGCATATCAATTTACGAAGAACCTTTTCGCTAGATGCCTTTTAATTGAAAGATCTTTCGTGTATGTTGTGCTCTGCCCGTCCAACACAGACTCTGTTTTTAAGTAATTGTGCCTCGAAATCCTTCTTAAATTACAGATCGATTCCGGCGATGTAGCGTAATATTTGTAGCGGAAAAAAGGTTGACTGTCGTCAGTAGCAAATGACGTCAGCTGTTTGCCGAATGTGTGTAAATTGTTCTAGTAATGTTGTGGTCTGCCAAACGCGTACGACCGAGTCATTTGAAAAAGCAAATGTGACACGTTTCACACTTCAATGGCAAACGAAGGATGCAACTGGAACAAAGCAGGAATGCAACCGGGTGCAGTCGATGTAGGTATGGGGGGACCTTATGCAGTCAGTCGGTGTGGTTTATGAATGTTTCGTCAGCCTACTTTTGTGCCCCGGTTCTTGTCGTCTTCCATGTTCCATCTGGCGTTGATTATTAAATTGCAGAGGCCAACTGCAAATTATGCTTTCTTCTCTTCACTTTCTTTGGATGCTATTTGGAGCACATTCACTTCACAAACACATCATCGTATTGTATACAAACACATCTGTGGCCCTTGTCCCCAATGGGGAAGAAGTCCTTCAGCATACTTTCCCTTTAGGTGTTGTTTGTGGGGTACAAAATATTATCGTTTGCAGAAGTACAACCGGGGGCTAGGGTTTTACGCAAAATCTCCGCCAGTCTAGCAGATAAGCTGGCATGTTTTCACCGCATATTTGTACGAACGTGCTCGAACACTTTCCAGTTGAGTTGGTTAGCCATTTCCTGCGGTATGAAAGGTTTGTAATTCAATCAAACACCATACGATTGCATGAACAAATAAGCTCCTTTACACAGGCTTGTACTACTTCACCGAGGTCAAGATGTTGTGCCCGATTGAGCCACGAATGCCGTAGCCAGAAACAAACATCATCCGCGCAAATACACTTCTTCGACTTTTGAAACACCACTTTCTCAAGGAGGAGGCATGCTTGGAGCTTTGACATCGACACACAAACACACATGCGCACGCACAAACACACACGTCAGCATGCACCAGCCGTCGATGAGAAATCGCTTAATTCAGTGGCCACTTTATGGATACTGCAGTTTCCCGGACGCCCCGAAACGCGGTCGAGCTGGCCTTCTCGCCCGGAAGCCTACGCCCGATAGTTGGTAGCTGGCATGTAAGTGAGCTGACCCCGACATACATATCGGCACGTACAAACGCACATACATGCACTCTGGCCACCGTTCTTGCCTTCCTGCGATCCGGTTTGCCCGGACTCCAAAACGATAGGGCTTTTTTCGCACACACGGCGTTAGCGGAATGGAGCTAATGAACGAAACTCTTACTCGACAATCCACGACGACGGGAAACAGTACACTCTTCTTACACCACCGATGCAGCTACATCAATCTTTCCTGTCGAACGCAACACAACGGCCGAACAACTGGTCGGATGGTCGGGAGAGCTTTTGCAGAACCGCACCGCGAGCCGTTTTTGGCAAACGTCCACGCAAACAGACGACGTTGGCGATGGCAGAAAAAAGGGATATCACTTTTCTGCTGCTGCTTCTTCGGTTTCCTTCGAGGAAGAAAAAATGAAACTCCACTGCTAGTCGCAGACAGCGACGTCTGATCAAGAACTGAATCGTGGCGAGTCGACGGGGACTTCCAAACGTCATTTTGACGTCAAACGTCAAACAAGATGTAGAACCAAGGTTGAACAAACTGCAAGCACCTTGATCAGAATTTGAAAAATGCATAAAAATAGCCAATTTTATAAAACTTTATTATGCCTCGGCCAATTCGAACTACAGATTACTCGCGTTTGAAGACAAACAATTCAATCCAATAACGATTCTTCCGTTATTCTTAGTTTATGAAAAACTTATTTGTTTTGGAAATAGCTACACTATCCGATTCGGACAAGTGACCCCTCAAATGGAAGGTCTTTTAACGCCACACAACTTTCTGCGAAATAAATGCTTTGGTTGTTTTCTATTCTTTGAGAGAATGAATTGGGTCACGAACAACGAATAGTTCTGTAATTCAAGCAATTCAATTGTAATATACAGCCTAGCGATGGGTCGAATCGCTGTACGATTCGGAGAAGACGAGCTCACTCAGTTGTTGATGTTGGGAGTTCCTTGCTAATTTAAATTCGATTCATACACATATTTCAGCATTAAAGCCAAGCCACACTACAGACTTATTGGTACGAAAAATCTCATTTTATTAGGTTAACGAGAGTTAAAAAGCACTTAAGTGTTAAGTCGATCATGATATCAGTGATCAGGTGAGTGATCAGATATTCCCCACAACGGGTTGCAATTTGTTGCGATGAGACTTAACGTACGAAGAGGAAAGATTGGGTGCTGCGCTCCCGCGGTGTTTGCGTTATTAGACGACTAATCTTTGTGAAAAAAAGATGAATGAACCTAGAGTATAGTTTAGGTGCAAGGGTGTGTGTTGTGTGTGAATACATAAGTAATTTCCTCAAAAAGCAAATGCGAATCCGGGCGATACTCCGGGCGGCTATGCTTAACGATCGGCCGGAGTTCGGACATCGTCAATCTTGAGAATCATCTTCACGAGCTGCGTCGCAAGGACAATCTGTTGCTTTTTCGAGTGCAGCGATTCGATGACGTGATGGTCCTTCATGTCCGAGTTGCCCGTCAGCATACAGTCTACGCCCAATGTGGCACTGTTCTCCACACCCTGGCGAGACTTCAGCTCCGAGAGGGTTTCAATGGGCGGTAGACCGCTGTTCTCGGCCAGTGCGAGTGGGATCGACTCGAGCGCAACACTGAACGAACGGAACGCGTACTGCTCCAACGTGGACAGTTGATCGGCTTCACGGGCCACCGCCAGCGAGCAGCTGATTTCGGCCGCACCACCTCCGTACACAATACGCGAATCACGGATCAGTGAACGCACCACACACAGAGCGTCGTGAATGGAACGCTTCGCCTCGGCCGTGACCATCTGGTTGCCACCACGGATCAGCACGGTAACGGCACGCGTGTTCTTGCAGTCCTCGATGACCAGCATCTTGTCCTTGGTTGTACCGAAACTCAGCTCACGAACGAGACCCGCCGATCCGAGTTTGTCGGCGGACAACTCTTCGAACCGCGGCACAATACGACCACCGGTGGCGATGGCGATCAGTTCGATTTCCGGTCCACCCACCCAGCGGACGGCTGGAAGCTGCTGTTGCAGGAGCAGATGGTTCGCCTCATCATCGAAGCCCCACTGGCAGATGGCCAGAGTCGCGCCGGCATCCTTCACCTGCTTGACCATCTGCAGGAACTTCTCCTGCTCGTACTCGCGCAGCTTGCGGTAGTCATCGGCAGAGGTAACATCGAGCTTATGCTTAGTCTTCGGCTTCGGTGGCTCGAACGGGCAGGTGAGGATGGCCAGCTTAACATCCTTCAGTACCGTAGGCATCTGCGAGTGGCTCATAGTTTTGTCCACCACCACACCCTTCACCAGACAGGTATCCTCCATACGACCACCGACTTTGCACTCCAGCTTAATCAGCTCGAAGTTGACATCCTTCTTCTCCAGATCGGCCACGGTCAGCACCGCATCGACCGCGATCTCCGCCATCTGCCGGTGGCACTTATTAACAATCTTGCTTCCGAGTGTAGTCATAGCAACGCGGATCAGTGGTTCCTTGTTGTCACGCGACACCGGGAACGGCTGCGCAATCGTATCCAGATGCTTGACGGCACACTGGGCGGCCAGCTCGAAACCGTCGGCAATGCGAATCGGATGGATGCCCCGGTCGAGCAGAGATTCTGCCTGTTCGAGCAGTGCTCCGGCCAAAACGACCACTCCGGTCGTGCCATCGCCGATTTCGTCGTCCTGCGACTGACTCAGCTGAACCATTAGTTTGCCGATCTCGTGATCAACATCCATCAGCTTCAGGATAGTTGCACCGTCGTTAGTGACCGTGACCTCACCGTCTCCGCTGACCATCATCTTGTCCAGTCCCTTCGGTCCCAGCGATGATCGGATGATTGATGCAATCTGCTTCGCGGCTAAGATGTGACTCTGTGTGTAGGCGAGAGAACAAAAGTGAGGTTAGGTCGAATCGTCAATCCGGCTGTTTACGAATTCATAGTTTCGGCAATGAAAATTAACAGAAATGATGTTTAAACTAGGATACGACAAGAGTTTGATGGATGAATTGTAGAAATCATGTGTTTTTGCGATGAAACAATAGCTTTTCCAGCTCCTAACATGAAAAATGCCTCTCGAAGATTCGGTCAGCGAGGCGCAGCACCATCACACCCCACGGATGGTGGGGGTCACATCACATGCAAACTTACCTTGATCGCTTCATTGCCGGTCAGGCGCTTCTGGCTCTCCTGGTCACGGAGGACGATGAACGGTCGCCCGTATTCGTCACAGGCGAACGTTCCCGGTAAGGACATCATCTTTACGGGATTCGACGAATGAGTGCACTAGCCAACTGCACAAAGGGAAGAAAGTAGGCGATTGATGAATGAACAGATGAAGCTTTTTCCGAATTATCAATCGAAAGGACAAAAGAAACTTCCCACCTACCAAAGAAACAAATGAGTCACGCAGCTAGACGGAAAGAAAAAAGATCTTTTTCGATCCGGCACAAAACTCGAATGGCCGACTTAGAAAATCCTCGTGATATTTACGCCACTTGACGTTTTTAACAACCCGGTCGAGATGCGTTTATACTGCAATGTTGGAGAACGGGTTCACATGGTTAATGTGCGTCTACACGTTGCTGCGAAATCCCGCGACGTGCTTTTCTATGTGGGAATAAACAAAAGAATTGTGGTTAAGCTGCATTGTAAAACTCCAAGAACGATACCAATTATTATTTTAGTATGCTTTTAAGCTATTCTTATGGCTTTTTGAACGATTTTTCGTATAATTTATTGATGTGCATTCCGTACGTATATCAACTAAGAAGGCAGCATTGTGGTGCTCCATTCGGTGGCATAAACGTACTTGCTCAGCTCAATCAGTGTCACTTGACAGCTAGACAATTGCGTTTGCTGTTCTGTTCTGTGTTCAGAGTAAAATGGTTCGCGGTGGAAAATAGCGAAAGGAAAAACGGGTTTTCGTACATTCCACGCACGACTTCGACGGATTTGGTTGACCGGCACCATCGGATAGCGGCGTGGAACGCATTATTGAATTCGGTTTGTGTGGTACGCGCTTGTTTTTAGCCCCGACTGTGTTTCCGTGTCAAAAACCTTCTGCATTCGACTTCCATTCGTGAGAAGATTTGGATGTGGAGCCCCAAAGTACACTGCTGCGCTGATGGTTTTGTTACCGACCCGTGTGTGCTGTGTTGATTGTGATTTTGTTTTAAGTGCTGTTATTCTATTGTGTTCTGCTGCGGACGGTGTTGCCCTTGCGCTTAATGGTGGTCCCTTCTTACGGAAGTTAAAGTTTAATACGCACATCGTTTAGCTCATCCGCAGTTTCGGAGTGTAAGCTGGAGACAATCTCGTTTGCTAAATAATATACCACAAATGGCAAAATAATGCGTGCGCTTACTCTTCCCGTGCGGGATGTTTGCTTCCGTCTGTGCCAAGTGTTTTGCTTTCCACGGGGCTAGGGGTGTGTTCCCCCTCCCCGGGGTGGTGTGTACAGAATTGGAAACATCCTAGTTCGTCGAATGGAGTCGTTGGCCTTTGTTGTGTAGGGCGAAGCTCCCCTCAGGGCTGAACAGAAAAAAGAAATTCGTGGTGTACTTTGATCTATCGGAACGATATGATGATGGTTTTTGCATGAAGAAAAATTTTCGCAATCAAACATCGGTCAATCCTTGGAGCAAATAAAAGAACCTGCCATCGTCTGAAGCGTGAAAACAAATCCCCATTATTACGGTTGTAAAAAACTTTGTTTTTGTCAAAAAGAAAACTCATCCAGTGTAAGTGTTGATTAGGGAAAATGTTTCGCAACGAAGCTAGACGGTGGTAACCGGTACCACGACTGAATAAGGGAGATTTCCAAAAACGCCGCGATTACTGCGACCTTTTTCGCGCTGATCCACGAATTTTGGCTTGGAATTTATTAGAATTCGAGCGAATATGTTGGTATGATTTTGGTACCGTTTTCTTTTTTTTTCCTATACGAGAAACGAAAAGCGAAAACGAAAAGATCATGCTAACGCAGTAGCATCGGCACGAACACATCGTAGAGCGCCCCAACATCTTCATCCAGCAGCACCAGAAACGCCAGAATATCGTACGCACGCATACCACTTGGCATTCTTCGTTCGCCGGACGGAAGGAAGAAGGGTTTTTTTTTGGTCGAAAAAGGAAAACTTCTGCGCTCCCGCTGCGCTGCTTCCTGAAACGGACGTATTCGGGCGAAATTTTTGGACTCGTCCTTCCCGTTTCCTGTTCCTTCCCCCCTCGACCCAGTGTGTGTACGACGTCCGGATGTGTACGTGTGTGCGGAACGGCAAATAACAAAGCAGCCACATATCACTCTTGCACTCCGAGGGGAAAAGGTCAGTGGATTGCGAAACGATTTTTGGAAAGGAATTTTAAACCCGCTTCCGATGTTCTCCTCTTCTCCGCTGTTTCCTAGGGTTTTCCATCCATTTTTGGAGCTGGTTTTCCCACTGCTGCCAATGGTGATGAATTTTCTTCCACTCGAGGAGAGAGTGTTTGTGGCGGATAAATGCCACTCTTACCGCCGCCGGCTTCCGGGCCCGTGGTTCTCCACTTTTCCACCCGGCAATTCGGCGGCTGCTCGTCCTTAAATTCGTGCGTACGTGTGTACCCGGTCTGCTGGTGTTCGTATCTGCACGGGCGCCGCATCGGATCCTTTGAATCGGTCCGATATTTTGGTGTTGGTAACGTACGGCAGAAAAGGAAGCGACCCGAAAGGTGTCAATGAAATGTGGCTCGGGTTCCGAAATACGGTAACGTTGTTTTTCTTTGACGCAAACGTATCTTCCCTTCTGCTTTGAGTTGCAATTGAGCGGTCGACTGTTGCGAAAAGTGTTGGTTGTGTGACAAAATTAATGCAGTTTATCGGAGTTCAATCCTGGAAACCTTATACAGCCCCCATATTTATTGCTAACCATAGAAAGTTTTTTGCTCTTTTCATACTCCAAAAAGTGCTTGAATGGTGATCGGGGTTGAAAACAAACACGCACCCAGAACAGAAGCTCCACGTAATCATCGTTTTTGCTTGCCCATCGGAAAACACGGAAAAACGATTCAGTCATTTTCCGTAGCAAGCGTGCAGTCGAATGCGTACGTGCGTCTGTGTGTGAGTGGGCAGCGTTGCGGATGTGTGCGCGCCATTTTTTGGCAAAACCATCGGTATCCTCATCCTCGGCAGGATCCATTCTCCAGTGAGCCGGGCGAGGCGAGCGACACTGTGAAGTGAGCGAGCGAGCGAGCGATTGGGCTTGATTGTGTTTGTGCTGTGGTGCTCGTGTGCCGTGTCCTCGCCCCACGGTCGTTGGTCGTGTTTTCGTGCGCGGTGATTACGCTGCGGTTGCGATATTATCCTTCGTCGCCTGCCCGGCAAAATTTTCCGAGCCTGTCGCCGTGAGAAAGTGAGAGTGAACGTGGTGAGTAAGTGAGAGTGGAAAAGCTAGCGTGAGCCGTGCGAGCGCGCCTTCTCCTGCATTGTGGTGGAAAACTCCGGAAGTGAGTGATCGATTGGTGCGGCCGGCGTTGTGTCGTTCAGTTTCGGTCCTTCGCCATGGCAGGACCTCGCGGTCCGTCCTAGGATCCGGATCCGGTGATGTTGCGTTGCCGTGCGTCGATCAAGCGAGTGTAGATTCTTGGATTTCGCGAATCCATTTAGATGCACCTGTCCGGTTAATTTAAAAATTGATAGCAAAGCGTAACGTGAAATAATAATTACATCGATAAAATATTCTACCCAAAAGGAGTGCACGAATCAACCCAGAAGCACATCGAAAAAGAAAATAAAAGATCAAGTGTAAAAAAAATACATAAATTGAGGAAGCCAACACTCCTGATGCCCGGAGTGAGGCAGTTGCGAAAGCGAAGCGCAAAAAGGGAAATCCAACATGAAATAATCAAGTGCTAATCTCTGCTGATGAGCAACAATTGCGATCGTGATCCATCGAAACGTCTTCGTCTGCGCCACCACCGCGTTACGGATCGTTTCCGGTCGCTGCGCCTGTGAAGCCCGTGACCCGGAGCAAATTCAGCAATGACGCAGGCCATCTCGGCGGTTACGACTATTATTGCTCCTACCATCCCTTCTTCTTCTGCTACTACTACTACTTCTACTTCTACCGGCCCCGGACCGGGCACGACGAGGATCGTGATTGATCGTAAAGTGGCAAACCGTAGTGAAACGTTCGCCACCATGCGGAACAAACTTGGACGCCTTGGTGGTGGCGGTAGGATGCTCAGGGGGCCGCGATGCTGGTCGACGGTTTCACTGCTTTCAGCCGCCATGTTCCTGCTTCTGCTGCCCAGCTTCGGCGAGCACACTTTTGCCAAAGGTAGGTATATTGGGGTGTTGAACATTTGCTACGATTTTGGGGCAGACGATTTCTTTGGAGGGTTTTTTTAATAGTTTTAACAAACTCTTTACATGCTTTACGCTTGTAGGCAGAGAAATCATTCCTTAGAAGTTGGATTGAACAAAGAAGCCATTTCATGTTCAACAAGCTCCTTCAGCGAACCAACGCTTTGGTGCAGGGGTTTCGAATATGATCGAAGCGCCAGTGATGAATAATGATGACCGGGTCATGATCGATCTCCTTCCCTTTATGCCCACCGAAAGGGAAGAAGAAAAAAAATCACACACACACACACACCCCAAACCAGTTGGCTCCAGTTTTTCAACTCTTTTCCTTCATGCCGGTTCATTTTTTTCCATGCTTCCTTTCGCGTACACGATATTTTTAGCGATGACTATTTGACCATTCGCACGCTACAATGTGTCTATTTCCACCGATTGGACGTTGGATATTCCTGTACGGGTTGTTTTCTACTTTTTCCGTCTCAGCTAACATCTGCCCCATGCCCAACCGGCGGCATGCGTGTAGTTGGCACACACAATCTGTCAATCAGTTCGAAGAATGTTTGCTGCTTCGTTATTCATCATTAGGTGACATGCACTTTTTCCAATTATCTTGGGTTTTTTTTCTCCTCTGTACTCCAGCAAAAGGGAACGGAAAAGGCTGGCGCGCGGTGAGGCGCCTGTTTTTTCACACTCCTTGTGAGGGGTGCTTGCTCGCACTCCAGGTGGCCACGGATGGGTTGGCAAACGTTTTCGATACTATGTGTCGGCCTGGAGCGTGTAGTACTTGGGGTGTAAATACACCTTTAAAAAAACCGCCCTTCCCATGTTTTCCCAGTCAACCCCATCACTTATATCACGACGTGTGAGTGTTTGATTGTATGTGTTGAAGAACATTTCGTACCTCTTTTCATTAAACATCTACCATTTCTTTTTTCGGCGGTGATAAGCACACCGTCGTTTATCTTATCTTCACGTCATATATTTTTGTTCCCGCAAAAATTCGTCTCGTTACGTTGGAGAGGTCGGGTGGTATGGTATAGCTGTTAACCTGTGCGAATGGTTTTGCAATTACTCGAAATAAGCCTTATTTATAAGGCTAATAACAATGTTTTATTTCAATTCCGTGCGCGGAAACCAATGCTTATCTGCTCCGGTTTTAATTTTATGATGGGATAATAGAAATGGAATGAATTTTAAAAGGTTTTAAACATTTAGACTTAGCGCAGAGGGATAAGATTTAGTGCCGCACGATAATGCATTCACTTTCTTTCTCTCCCTCCTTCTACCGGTCCGCGGCTGGCACTTACTCATCATATTTGCAAATCACTCCCATCCCTCTTCCATACATACACACACACACGCTGGTGCATTTTGATGTGGTACTGCCTTTTGAAGAGAAGTAGTACACCAGAACCGGTAGATGATCGATCGAGACATGCAACGAAGATTGCCGGCCGGGACGAATGAACTGCAATGACCCAGTTCATGCACGATCCTTCCCCGTCCCGCCGGTTTTTCTCTATACCGGCCCCCGGGTCGATCTCCGCCCTTTCTTCAAGACGCGCTGGATCTTTGCTCGGATCTTACGGCATTCGCGTACTGTGTTGGTGGTGAGGGGACTAAATTTGCCTGCTTCCTCACGGCAAGCTGGCACCGAGTGTTTCGTATCCGCACGTGGTCGGACGGGACGGCGTGTAAACTTCGACTTCAACGCTGATGATGATCGGTGAGCGCGCCTTCGGTAATTGAAACGATCGTGTTCAATTGTTTTCAAACGAGTATGGTTCCATCTCCTCCGATTAGGTTTACTTTGACTTTTTTTTCTTCCTTGGTGTACCATCAGCGGTCATGTCGACCCATTACAGTTTTAGTAAACTTTTACCGATGACTGCTTGGGTTCTCAAACAATGGGGACGGTACGATCTCTGTTGAGTTTCGAACCTAAGACTGTCCCAGATCTCCCAGGTTTTTAACTATAAACCATTTTGAATGCAACTGTTGAATCTTGGTCTCTGTCACGCACTGTGTTTGAATTAAAACAAGGTACTTTCAGCCCTTGATGGGAAACAAAATATGTTTGGTTTTTTTGTTTTGGTAGTTTGTACAAAGTTTGATAAAAATAACCAGTTCCTAAATGCAGATGAACTTAATTGAAAAAAAAAATGACAATCTGATAATTCTTCAAAAAGTAACTTTTTCGTAAAGCTGTGTTGCGAAGGGTCTCGCAGTTATTTTTTTATTTGGACAGAACTTTTAACACAACTCAGCACCTGGAAGTTTTGGAATTTTTCGGAACAAGTTTTTGAATATTTTGAATTAAAAATTCAATTGAGGTATTGAGGGTATAGATTTCTGCCCGAAGAATTTTTATCACCACTACGCTTGTCCTCAATAAGATCTAACCAAGCTGGATCATCAGTTTTCAACGCGGCTAAGAAGATAACAACCCGCCTAGACGGTGATCGGTCGAAAACAAGCTGCATGGGAAAAATAAAACATGTCTAGACTCGCGAAAGCAAACGGAACACCCTGGTTGTGTCTTCTTGCTCCCTCGCGTCTTAGACTCACCCCTCGTTTGGCCGATCGAAAAGGTCGCTACATTCCACTTGGACCTACCCCCTTCCCGGGCGCCGCCGCCGCTCTAGCCAAGACGCCGATCACCAAACCCTACCAAACATGCAAATGCTGCAACTTTTGTTCAATTCGTCGCCCCGCGCCTGAAGCGGGCGAGAAGGTGGTGGAAATCGCCGTCCAAATGGGAAACAGGTTTTTGGCAGACGGCAGTTGTCTGGTCGATCGGGTCTTTGGACGGCGGTCCCCGGAGTTGTCTTCGCCGTTACCTTCATCGTCTAGCGGAGAGCTCGTCCGCATACACTATATAGGCTTTCGTGTCTTTGGCGGCGCGACGATCGCGCCTAGACCGGCTTCGAAGCCGCGTGCGCATTTCAGACACTTTGACGGCGTTCCCTCTTAGCCGTGGATTAAATCGATAGAGTAAGTTAGTGAAAGAGAGAACACACTGCATACACACAGACGATGTTGCGTGCGGGAAAGGGGAAGGACCACGACCTAAGCTTGAGGAAATCTTGAGAAAACTGTCTAGCAACTTGGCAGACAATCGACGCACCGGGTCTCACGGAGGGAGATGGAGGTCGAGGTCTGACGAGGAGATTCTCTCATGCACTGTTGAACCAGCTGTACAGTTGGTTCGTTTGCCAACCGTCTAGGCGTGTTAACTGGGGCCCAATTTATTGTCGTCGGTCGGATGAAATTGTTTTCGTCTTCGGAACTGGAATCGCAATCTCGGATGGGGAGTGCCTGAGTGTGTGCGAGAAAAAGGAACACATACGCTTGCATGTTTCGGCAAGAGCGTCACTCCACATTCCAAACGGTGTGAATCTTAACAGTTGGTGGAAGTGTAAAGCGATTGCATATTATTCCATGACCTGGAATGTTCGTTTCAGCGACAACATCGCGTCGGATCAGTTAAAAAAAAGAATGCAAACAAGCTTAAACCCCACATTATGATGGACACAGTTCGAATTTAAATTATTCTTTAAGTAGACGAATAATTTAACGACGCTTCCTCGAGTTCGAAGTGACTAATCTTCTCCGCAAGACGCGACAACATTGTCTCGTCCAAGTTTCCGAGGACCTGAGGGTTTGGTGTGTGTGTGGATTGGTGGGTGGTGCTAGACCTCGGAGGTCGTCAATACAGTTTGACGGATTGTTTATGCATCCTCTAGCCGGTTACGAGCCGGCGGATCAACGAACGCGCGCGCCCCGACGTTCGGTGGCGAAAATTGGGGTCGCCGGTGTTTGCGCAAAGTCTGCGCAACGATGATGGATGATGTTGGTGAAACGGGAGCCTGCTCCACCCCCCGCACCGTTCCTGTTCCTCCGCTCAGCTCTTGGTAGTAATTGGAAAGTGATTATTTTAAACATTTGCTTTTCATTATTGTAATCCACGCTCGGAGGGAATATTTTAATATTTCCCCCTCCCAAGTCAGGATGGAATTAATTTCATATTTTTTCAGCTAAATGTTAATGTAAATCTTGAGCAATGTTTTCGACTTGAACTATCTGTCGATTAACAACCTGTGTTGTGTAATGCACACGCTAAATTCGAAGGGGATCGATATTGTACCCTTCCGTTTGCTTGCAGCCTCGGCGCCAAGCACATTGCCGTGGGTTTAATTTCAAGGATTACATCCACTTGTTTGTGCCAACAAGACAGCGAGGCAGAAACCGCCGACATTGGACTGTCGTACTGTAGTGATTTACAAATGAGTCATTTTAAAACCAAGTATCGGATTTCTTTATTGATTGCTCATAACTGAGGCAAGTTTGTTTCCGTTTATTTGTTTCTAGGTTCAGATTCATGAATCTTTGCTTTAAATTTAAGATTCATGAATCTTTGAAAGAAAGATTCACTAATCCCAAAGATTAATAATTGTTTGAAAGAAAAGCCACGGATATAAAAATTGTTGCCATCTTTCTATTTCAAGATTTATTAATGGTTCGTCAAAGATTCATTAAGATTCATCAAAGTGGAAGATTGAAGAATCATGAATCATTCGGAATGAATTTATGGGTAAAGCTTCATATGAATGAATCTCGTCAAAAGATGCATAAGTTAAAACTCTACATTCTGCTAGAAGTTTTCGTAAGTTGCTCGAAAAAGCTATGCTTCACCACAGTTAATATTGATCGTTCAATTTGATCTGTTTCCACTTTCTCCGCACAGAAGAAGCTCCGAAGCAAGAGACCGTGCATAATGTTTTAACCGTCGGGTGGTAGATTGATACTAATAACTTCTAATTAATCTGCAACCAATTACGTTTGCGATTGCATTCCATTTGTGTGGATCCACCTCCGCCGGACGCCGGTTACGATTGCTGGCTTTCCACCCGCGCGAACCTGAAAAGACCACACACACACACACACACCCACATTAATCCATTACTTCGTGTGGACGCCCTACGAGACCGTCTCTAACGAGCCACCATGTCGATGCACCATGTCGATGCAAATCAATTAAGTCCGCCCGGTTTCGCCACCCTCCCACCCCGCATCATCCACCCACTCGTTACGGTGTTTCGTTCCCCATTTTCTTTTCTTCCCGCTCATTGAGTCATCAATCGAAAGCAATCACGAACAAATCGTCTTGACGCGTTGGTGTCGGGCGGTGGAAATGCGCACGGGATGATCCTTTCCGTCCCCGTCACTGCTCTCCTTGTTCTCCTGTTACTTGCCTCGGGTTGTCTCCGGTAGAAAAACCTTCCGTTGCCCGACGGGTTTCTTTACGGTTCATATTTCCTTCGCAAATCGAGTAATTTACTCGCAGTACGTGCCAAAAATGGGTGCGGCAGTAGCGAAAGACGGTGGGCAGCTGCACCATAGCTCCACCTCTCGTCGGGTAGGGTGGGTTTTAAGTGCGTTAATCTTATGATTTGCTTTGCTTCCTCATGTTGCTCTTAATGCTGCCCGATGATGAGCGTTACAGATTTGTAGCACATTTATCGGACCATTATGCGTGTGGGTGTGGGTTTGTGCCCCCCCTCCCACCGCTCCAGGAGGCGTAGAAACAACGGAATGCAAACCACTCTCCCTCGCTTGACCACGGATAACGATCATATGTCGTTGTGCTAATTTAATCTGCCACAGTTCATGAACCACCATGGCTATGTATGGTGGCATAAGGTCTTTTCTCTTGTGCATCACTGCATCGTGTGGTGTTGAGGAAACATATTCTGAGGAGCGATTCACTTCTTCCATGTTCATCACAACTTGCTTGTTTTATAATGCAACTATACTTTTTTGTTCTCATCATTACATGTTTTATCATGATATTATGAACTGTACAATTAATACATTGGCTGCCAAGCGATTTTAGCACACTTTTTTTGTTGAATTCTTTGTTGATAAAATTTGTCTATAACATTTATTCTCGGAAATCGACGATTTTCAAAGGCTGAGTAAAGACTCCGCTCCCCAAAGAATTAGTTTTTAATATTACTACTATTAGTGTTTTAGTTGCAACTACTGCTATTAATGTTTATGTTGCATTTTCATTTATTTATGAGACGAAACGAATATTTTAGAACTAATGACAGCGGGCTATCAAAAATGATAGTCATGGCAGTCAACTTGTTAAAACAGAAAAATGTATAGGTTGATAGTCGTGATACTGTACAAAAAATATACATTTCTAGCATGATTGTTGAAGAAATTTTTGAAATCATTACGATAAATAATTTTGCTGAGAACAAAATCAACTAAGGCGAACACAAACTGTATCGTTGTTTTGTTCAATGTTCCCGTACAAAACAGGGAGAAAAGGTATCAATATCGAGTGTTGTGCGTTTATTTGTTTCCATAAAGCAGCAGCACAAGGGGCCAACCCTTCCAGTAAAGTACGAACCTTTTCGCACAAACCCGCGTATCGCGCTCTGGTGGAGCGTTTGCTATTTTAATTACCCACGTGTTCTTGCTACTTTCGACCGGTGCACTGACTGCAGCAGAGGAGAGAGACTCATTAGTGAAAAAGCAAATCATAACTGCACCCACCGCGGCAAAGCACGGCCAAAGGGTGCGAAAGAGTGCGGAAAGATATGCGAACGAAAACCAAAAATAAACAAATCCCCAACCATAACATCATGAAGGTATTCCCGTAACTATCAAATTATAAGCCAAACTAATTGAAACAATTGCTGGCCGAGCGGAATGGGTTTATGTTTATGAGTGTGATTGTGTGTTTGTGGTTATTGCTTAATTCGAGTATATTTTGCTGCATAATTAAAGAGCGGAGTATTTGTTTCACTTTATTGATATCCAAATAAATTTCCAACTGAATATACATTTTTTGCGAATGTTTTAACGTCCAATGTTTATTTATGGGAAGGCTATTTATGGAGCCCTTGATCGTGCGATTTGTAGGAAACCCTTTTTTCGGTCGTAAACTCCTCAACGAACGCGTATCTACATTTAACACCGCCAAAGGGGCTGTGTATGGTGGAGAAAAATCACACGCTGCGCCGGTGTGTGCGATCAACCAGAAGGAAAAGCCTCACGATTTTCCTTCCCCGATCCGAGCCACTGGTGCCTTCCTGCGCGATGTTGGCTGCTCGTTGTCGCTCCTAGCAAACGTGAACGTACAATTAACAACCTCTTACTGTCTATGGTCAGCGTTCCACGACCACCGGGCAAAAGGGGGAGGGTAGTGGAAGGAAGAACAACAACCCAGAGAGGGGAGGGATGGACGAGCCCTACTACTCGATGGCGTTGCGTTGTGTCGAATCCAACCGATAACAGAACCCCGTGTTGATGGAATGATTGATTACGTGCGTGTGTAGTACGCTCCGGGAAACAAGTTTTCCCTCCTATACCACCCGTCCCCTCAACGGCTCCTCTCTCTAAAACAGCGATGGGAAGTGCAGTTGCAGTCGGGTGGAAAATACATTTTACTTTTTCGATGCGTTTTACTATGGATTCAAAGGAAGAAGAAAATAAAATAGCCGATCAAAGTACCGGAAAAAGGAAACGATGGAAGTGGAAACATTGTTCCGAAGGTTGTAATCTCAGCTTTAGTTCAATTCGTTTTTACACATAAAGTGTAACTCGAATCGGGTGCAATAAATCATCGTTTCGGGTGAAGGATGCTGCGCACGCGAACGCACACTCGTGAAATGTGCATCCAAATCCATTTTCCTTTTTCCTTTTTCCTTTTGCTTGTAGCGTCTGTTAATCACTATCTCCAATTCTGTCAATCATTCTACCGCTTTTCGTGTTCGTCTTTATGTTACACTTTCAATCGAAGACTGCGAGCGCTGCTGTTCGCCACTAATTGGCAAAACGCACACCCTGCACCAAAGTAACACCGTTCTCATTTGTGGTAATTGAAAACCCACCATCAGCCCATTGTTGTTCCGTTCCGGGGGGGAAATTAGGTTCAGGTGGCTGCTGTTTTTATACAACTCCTTGTTTTTTTAACATAGCATATTTCCCCAAACGTCACGAGCACGCGGGTAATAAGTGATTGATTGAGTCTCGAGCAAATCAGCATTGATATTTTGAGTGGCTCTGCACAACAACGAACACCACCAACGATGTAAGTAGGAGGTTTTACATCGTCTCGTGAAGTCGTTAATTGATTTCATTTCTCACGCCTTTTCATCGTCTTTCTCTTCCCTCTCTCTAATTGGTCGAAGAATTAATGCAACCGGGTGTATGTGTGTGTGTATGTGTGTGCGTGCCTTAGTAAGCCTGTGTTTAGCAAAGCGGTCGATCCTTGTTCCTTGAAAAACGCTTGTTTTGCCGCCAGTAATGTTCAACTACCTCCCGAGTGGTTTCGTTTATTGATTTCTTTCGTGCCTGTATGGCGCAACTGGTGGGTAACCTCGGTGGGGGAGGGTAGGAAGAAGAGGAGAGGGTGGCAAAAATTGACATACCAATTGGCAGCCGGAGAAAGCATCGCCTAATGGTCTCGGTTTAGATACTCTGCCGCTGAGGTGTGGAAGAATGGAGCTACAAGCTTTTCGTTCGCCAACGGGTTGACGTACTGTTGAGCCTGGTTCTGATGGAAATGGTTTCGGTTTTCTTCCCGATACCCCTTTTCCGATGTGTTTCCCATCGTTGATCGCATTATGCCCCGGTGTGGCAGACCGGTTCCTAATAAAAAACCAACCTCCGAAGGCAGGGGCCGGATCGACCGGTTGCATAAAAGATGGAAGTTAATTTGATGTTACTCGCTCCGGTCCTTTCTATTTGCTAAAACCAATGTCAAATTCGAGATACAATTTTAGGAAAAAGAAAGCCAACCGAAGGGAAAAACCTGGACTAATCTCCTTCATATATGGTGGTGGTGGCTCAAATATGGTCTTAAAAAACGAAACAAAAATCTTCTCCAATCGTCTCTCACCGAAAGTCGGAAGGCACAACACCGCAACAAATCAACCTCTCACAAATTTGTTTGTCCCCCAGAGACATCAACCCTTGTCCGACCGGCGTTGGCGTCGTCGCCGGCTGTCGGCTGGATTCATTTCATTTTCATTTGATCGGAGCGGCGCTTGTTTTTGCTAGTTTTTCTTTCTCCGAGCATCGTTTCGATTTTCCCTCGCCTTCGGTTGCCAAGGGGGGTTTGCTTCCTTCTAATCTCATTTTTGGGAATTGGAGAAGGGAGTTCGGTCCTTCGGTCCCGACGCAGAGAAGATCGGTAACGAAAAGAGCGCCCAAACGCCGGCCAAGGACACACGGAAGGATGTCCGTCTCCGAAGCGAACCGAATAGCGGAAGGAGGAAAGATGTCCTTAAATCATTAAGCAGACAAACATGGGCCACACTTAATGGCGCCGATAGAGGGGCGGTACAGCGATAGGGGAGAAGAAGGAAGAAAATATGGGTGCCTGAAGGAAAAACAACGAGCCAGAATCCCCCCGAGTCGGGAGCGTTCGATACGGTCAAGTTTGTTAGCTTCAGCTGTCAGATTGTTGCTTTTCTTTCTTCCTTTTCGGGGGTTTTTTCGGGAGCTTTCTTCAGTATTACGTAATTTCCTTCCGCCACTCTTGGGAACTCGGAGGCTTTTTTTGTTTCGTTGTATCGGCAATTGTGTTCCCTTTTTCCGTCTCCATTCCGGAGAGAGGTTTTTTCGCCTCTTTTTCTTTCGATAAGCTCATTTCTCTGCCTATATCAAAGTGGACTTCTCGGTTGCGAAAGGAAGGACGAGTTCATCGTACCCTCGGTCTTACAATTTACCACTTTGGTGCTGTTAGTTCGATATTTCGTCGCTGGTGTTGTGCTTTTCCCTTGAGCAATCTGTTTCCACTTTTCTTTTGCATGTTCTTATTACGTTTGCTCAGTTTTCCACATGGTAGTTTGATTTGTTTGTTTTGTTTTTTACACATGGTTTGTAAAATGAAATATATAACATCATTTTTCGAAAGCAAAAATACACGACTCCATCAAGAGTGGAGCATTATCATTATGCCTGTCTGGAGTAGGCATGTTTCTCGGTTCTGCTCGGGCTTCCGCCATCCTTGTGGCGTCGTTTTGAGTTTGAGTTAAAAGAAAACGTCTGCCGTTTTGCTTCCCATCGCCAGCTGTCATATCCTGGCGAGCGGCTCAACAGACTCCAATCGTTGCCCAACGTGCGTATGTGTGCGTGTGGCGTTTATGCGTACGCCCCAGTGCGTTCCTTCCGTCCTCCCTTCTCCCTCTCAAACACCCTCGCCCAAAGAAAGGGGAGACGACAAGATGACGGATGACGTTTGTGAAAGGTCATTTCCCTTTTATTGCCGCTCGGTCTCCGGGCGCGATGGGTGACGATGACGTCGTGCTTCCTACGTTTTCCCTTCCTTATGCGGGGGCGGTTCCCCTTCCAACAATCATACGGGGGCGGTTTTATTTTCCTTTCCTTTTCCTTTTCCCAGCATCCCTCGAGCCCTTCGTCACTGTATGTGACCCCGAGGAAAAGCCTTTTTTTTATTTTCGTTTGTTTTGTGCAGTGCGTATCTCACTTCCCCCTCCCTCCCTATTTTTCTCTCTCTTATTCTCTCTCTCATTCTAACTTTCTCTTCCTCTTTCCGTTAACCTTTCCTTGGCGTATTTTCACCACTACTGGTCTCTGCATTCTGGGTGAACGTGGAAGGAAACGCGAGGTGATTCTGCTGCCGTTTGGGACTGTCTCGGTCTGACTCTTTTTTCCGAGTGTTTCTATATCCCCTTCCCCCCAAAGATAGTGCGTTCGAATAAATTGCTCGAGACGAGTATGTCTGGGCACAGTTTGTGAAACGGAAATCATTTTACGGATTGCGTTGCGTAAATTTTCTATTGCCAACAAAAACCTGACACAATTTTCATCAATTTCAATTGCCCGGATGTACTGAGGAATAGATTTTAAGTAAAATTAATATTACTGTTATATGGATCTTGAACAATTTTAAATAGAACGCCTTCCCGAATCACTAAAAGAACTTTTTCCCGTAAAAATACAATACAAAATGGCTCTGCTCGGAATAGAGCAGACTTGCATAATTCTAGATCACTGCCACAAAAAATCGATAAATCTCAGCCCGCCCTCGTGCACGGTGTATGCAATCCTCTCCTAATTATTCTGTACGTACTGTGCCATACCACATGCTTCATGCGCAAATCATTTGCGCTCGTACGCTGAAATGATGGAGAAATAATTGCTCCCGTGTATAAACAACCGGCCGTACCAACCGGCAGCCTCTTCCGGTGCTGAAGAACAGTGTGCGGGTGTAGGTTTGTCTTCGTGCCACCGATTACGCTACAAACGTTGCAGTTGTACGCATCCGAGTGTACGCCGCCTTCCTTGCCGTATCGTACGCGAGATGAAGTGCACTACAGAAACATAAAAAAAATGGGAAAACACGGCTTCCGTTAGCAAACGGAGTTTTTCTTTCTACCACGGCGTGAATGAAAGTGCGGGTGGATCATTCGGGGTTGTGGTTTGAATGCTTTTTTCACCGTCGCAACCATTTTTTCCCTCCCTCGAGAAGCAATAGCAAACCGGCGTAAGGCATCCCGGAAAAGCTTCCGCCTCACGACTCGCGGTGCCAATGGAGACGCCCAGTACCTCACGTCGTACTAGGGGTTGGTTTTTCGTTTTCAATTTTTTCGAACAAATTTCCACACGCAACTTGCTTAACGGTGCCGGCCACCACGAAGAGTCGCAGCCTCGCAGCCATCGTATCCGTGTCTTTGTTCGATTTATCATAAAGAGGAATGAACGGCAAGCGAATCTATTTCGACGGATTGATAGGCGGCTCTCTGGAAGCGTGGGTGGCGTTGGTGTCTGGCTGTAGTCCCTTTGCCTGGTGTTCGGTTTTTCTTTATTTATTTTTTTTGTTTCGAGCAAGCAAGGGTTGCATGTGTGCCCTTCGTTTGGAATATAACGACGAGGTTAGCACCTTTCGCGCTTCTCACAAGCGCACACGACTGAAAGCTTTCCCACTCGAACCCTCCTGGGAAATGGAAAATTAATTATTCTTCTTCGACTGGAGCTGCTGGAGCTGGAGCTGGAGGTGCTTGTCTGCTGGATGGGACGCAGCTTCAAAAGTTCATTATCCTCTTTATGATTTCCGGTTCCATTGCGTGGTCATTTTCCGGACGACGGAGCGCCGGTCCAATATTTAACCGGTGAGGAAATATTGCCAGTGGTCACGACTTTGAAATATTAAGCGTCGTTTTGCATGTTAATTTATCATCAAACCCACGATTAACTAATTTTGTCAGACGGAAAACATTGTTTGATATTTTGCAAAAAAAGTGTATATTTTAAATAATAAATAAAAAGATAGTAATAAACAATGTTGAAAGGATAAGTCATATGAAAAGATTTAATTATATAATATGATAAACAACCAAAACCAAACCAGTGGTAGTTGTTCATTCAGGGCCTATTTTCGTTTTCTGTCCCTGCTCTTGCAGAATCATATTGGTCTCAACAAATCAAAAGTATCAATCGGATACCTGTTTTACATTTGTAAAATAATCATTAACAGACCTGCTTCTCAATGGAAAATTTGTTGCCCCGCATTGCAAAAATCTTTCCAAATCGAAACAAGACATTTCGTGGTAGGCAACACAGGGAAATAAAATGGGAAACAGCTTCTTTCGCCCACTTTAGAGTGTGTGTTTGTGTTTTCACCTCATTGGGGGTCGATAAAAGGAATAAAAATAATTTAAAATAAACCAAAGACACTGAACGCGAACCACCAGCTGCTGGGGTGTGGGGATGCTGGGGTGGAATGAAAACATGAAAGCTCAAATCTGTGTTGTAAAAATAAAGACCAAAAAGGCGGTCCGCTTCCTTCCGCTTGCTCCTTGACATTGACCGGTCAACGGGATGGAAGGAAAAGGGGGAACCAAATAAAGCAAAGCCGACGAAGAACAAGTGCTTGAAACTTGCAGCGCGGGGGTTGAACGCAGAGTGGGGAAGGCCTGTTTTTTTACGCCTGTAGTGTCGAAAGATAAATAAAATAAAATATTTAAAGTACGGCACTGTGATTTCCCACCGAGTGTTTGCTGCCCGGCTTATCGCCGTGTCGAAATCCGTCCCTTCGGTTTTCGCGCCGCTCGTCCGCTCATCTGTCCCCGGTTGGTTCTTTGGGGAATTTTCCCAACCGGGACTCGAACGCACGGACGAAGGGGAAGGGTCAAAAAATAAAATAAAAGAGAAATGCAAGCAGGAAAAAGCGATCCCGCATGACAGTGTGACAATGTTTCCATAACATGAACCTTTCCGTCCCAGAAGCCGGGTAGTGTGTCAGGAGGGATGGGAAGGACCATGAGCAAAGTGGATATTGGACGAAGAAAGAACGAACACCCAGTGAGGAACATTAGCAGGAATGCTGTCGGCCAACCGGGCCGGGGGGTTGGAAAGGTCAAGAGGAGGAAAAGTTCAGCAAATGAAACATCCACAACGAACGGTGTGCGGTGTCGGGGATAAACGGAAATATAAGCGCGCAATATTTTGCCCGGTTTTATCTGCCTTTCATCCGTTTAGTGTTAGCTTCGGATACTCGGAAAAAGGATATCTCCGTTTTGTTTTACTTTTTTCTTCTCCCTGTCCCCGTTTTACACCCGTGTTGTTGTATTTTCACTCGTCCATCGCCGAGGGAGTGCGCGCTTTGCATGTTTTCCCAAGCACACTTGCTGCCGGAGTTTCTTGCGAGTTTTAAGATTCATTTTTGTTTTGTCTTTGCTGCAGCCCTTTTGGTATTGTTTCAATTTATTCGACTCCTCCGTGTGTGTCCGTGTGTATGTGTGTCGCGCACTACAAAATGCGCTTGGTTTATTCATGAACCTGCTTCGCATCGCCTTCATTGCGGCGTCCCTCGGAAAAAGGGGTAACCGGAAAATAAGTTTTCCAGCTTTTTGGAAGCCATTTTTCAAGCCGAACCAGTTTCTCGGGGCCATCTCAAGGCGCACATCTTCTGCTCGGGTTCGGCGAAGAGCGCATCCCGTACTGTGTCTTGATCCTTGTTTATAAGTTTTGCCGTTTCTCCGCATCTTCACCACGCACCCCGTCTGCTTGCTTTTCTGGCCCGTTTGTCCGATGGAGGATTTGCCGACTCTTGACTTTTCCAAACCGGTCCTTCTCTGCACGACGGTGATGGCCTCTCTGGACATGCCGCACCCACCTGACCATCCATCTCATCCCTTCCCAACCCTTTTTTCTCACCTACCACCGTGTGAAAAACGACGACGCTCAATTTGGCTTTTATGGGTGTACTTTATTATCGGACATTAAGGATACACTGATTCCTTCGGTGTGCGACCCTCTGCATTAGGCGGGCGCCGTGTCCATTGTGCCGGGTGATGGGGGGGATGGGTTGTAATTTGTTGTTGCCATTGTTGATGCACACTACACGCACTCGGGCATATGCTTCAGGAAGCGGTGGAACGTTCACGCTGAGCTTCGGGTTTTGAGCAGAAGTTCACTTTTTTTTTACCTTTACAACATAATACCGCTACTAAGATTTAGATATCAATTTGCGGTAAGTGTGTTTCGAATGTTATAAAATTGACCTTTAAAACAATGACATCGGGTATGCCGTAGGCGTAAAGTCTCCATTTTTTATTTTTAATAAAATGTTATTAAAATCGTCTAACATTAGAAAATCTAACAATAACTTTCCTGGTAAGTGTTTAATTGCATAATATAAATATGACCATCGATAACAGTAAGGTTAAATACTAATAAACCAAACCAAGTGCATACCTGAAACAGTTGAAATTGGACCGGTGTTCAAACTATCTCCCGTCGTAACTTATGGCCGAACGTTTGAGGGGGTTTTCTCTCCATTTTCCGTAAACTAGGATACCGACACTTGCGCCACACACACGCGCTGCGGGTGCACCTTCAACTCAGACTCCAAAATTTTTTTTCCATCGATTTCCTCTACATGCTGCACTTCTGTGGTTTCCAATTCCTTCTGCTCCGCGTGCCACCTTGTGCAACCTTCGTTTCGGTTTCTTTGTCCTTGGTCATTGCCATTGCGGTGGCTCCTGCCGGCATCGATTGCTCACCGAATCCTGCCCGTTTGTCTGTGTCTCTGCGTGTATGTGTGTGAATCGGTGTCTGCGTTGTGAGCGCATCGACGGCCGAGGGGTCGCGTGTGAAAACCGGCAAGTTCAAGTATGTTTACATGGTGCACTACACGGCGACGGCGGGGACTGCGGCGGAGAATGTGCACACATTGCAAACCGCGCACCAGCGTTCCGGTGCAACAATGCGCTATGCTTTGCTTCGCTAGCTGAGAGTGCAACACTCGTGCGCGATTGTAAAGAAGGCGCAACTATTGGAATTAGTGTGCGGTATATGAAGATGATTGACGGGAGAGTCTGGCGTCGGGCGCTTTTTTTGTTGCACTGTAAGTTGTATGTTTTCTTTGTTTGATGTGCTAATTTTCACGTGATTGTATTTGCTTGTTGCTTGTATTAGATTGATGTTTGTTGGAAGCTGTCTTGAAAATGGTAATCGAGTGTGGGGTGACTTGTTGAAAATTTACCAAGAAGAAATAAAAATTTTCAATTTCAATTTCATTTCAATATTAATACCAAAAGCTTATACAGGAGGATTAATACCAAATGCTTCGTGATAAAATTTATGTAAAATGATACTACTCTCCTTGTAATGTGCGTAGATGGCACTACTACTTCTTGGCGTAACGACCTCTTGGTCATGCCTGTCCGTTAAGGGCTTACGAGACTTGTTTCCCTGTTGTACGTGGATAGTCAGTCCTCTCGTACAGGGGAGGGTCCGGTCTCGGTTGGGATTCGAACCCATGCCGTCGAGGTAGTGAACCCCGGCGCTCATGAGACGATTTTCTAACCGGCGCTACCGCTCGGCTGTCGCGGACCCCCCATTTCCCCCCGTTTCCCTATGGCCACACTCTATCCGATCTACTTCCTTTCGGTTCTGGAGTGCCAGAGAGCACTGTGGTAGATGGCACTCTCGTACCTATAATCGCTTCAAAAGTAAAAATAACAATCAAATTAACTAAACGTCGCCAAAGGTTTATTCAGATCATTAAGTGGAACACCTTTATATACCGACATACTCCTTGATAAATCTCGAATTCGGATTTGGTAATATCAAATATCTAATCACGAACGTAAATCTCGAACGTTCGGATCTCGGAATAAGTCAGAGCATCAATTGATTTTATATGTCGATACTCAAAGGGTGTTCAACATGGTGGGTACATTCTAATGAATTGCTTTGATTTCATTAAAAAAGACGCTTGTTACTTTTATTAGCAACTAAGTAATATTTGTTGCTTTTATTAGCGATCTGTTTCGTACCAATGGAATTGAAGAACTTCATTCGAGATGAACCCACAAGTGCAGTTAAAAATAATGCTGCTACCGTTATAGTATCATTTGAAAAATTATGGATGTAACTTGTTAATACAGGTTATTGAATTGAAATAAAGTTGACTAGCAATATAGTTCAAGAAAAACCTCAAAGCCTTCCACAAACAATAAACGCAACACGGCTCGAAAAATAGTTGATCAATAATGAGAAACACTATACCGACGAAGTGGCAGTCAAAAACAACTAAGACAAAAATAAAACGCGACTCAATAGTGAACGCTCTCAATGCACACAGTACGACAAACTAATAATATCAATCAACCTAACGACTAAATCACCGCGCAAACAAGACGAAAAACTGGCACCTCCGAACGTGGCGTGGCCCTCGAAAACAGCGCGGTTTCCGCCATTAAGCCGACCCGCAAAAGGAACTGTTTGCCTCGAGACGGCAAACGTTTCTATTCTGCCATTTGCGTCTGGTCACTTTTGAGTGACGGGTTGGGGTCCGGGGTCGGAGGAGTAGGTTTGGGGCCAGAATTCGGTTCGCTCTAGCACCGTCATTATAATCACCACCGCCGCCACGTTTGACCGCTGCTGAAACAACAACTTTCACCAATCATGCGGTGGGGCTTGGCTGTAGACTGGACCTTTTTTCCGGAAAAACATAAACGAAATGCACGACAGGATTTTTTTTTTTGCGTTTTTCGGTTCCAAAGTCTTCAAGCGGCGACGATGATTTACAAAAATTGTATAAAATAAAAAAAATGTGTTTTTGTCTACATTTACATTTTATTATTAGAACTAACATAAACATATTTGTGGCAACCTTAAAGTTATCCTTTGATAACGTTTTCTTGCATATCCCCTTAATGCATACTTACGTAAGAAAAATAAAATTCTCATGCATTTAAATCACAAGCAAATAGCAGCAAACTGAACGATCTCTGTCGTGTAGCTTTTATTTACGAATTTGTTTGTTCAAACTTGCCGCGATGCGATGTGTTTCGTTTTCACTCCGGCAGCGAAATGTGAAACATAAATACATGTGTCGAATGGCATAAGTTTGCGCTCATACGCAAACTCCCAATCACACACACATTCCTGAAGGGATTATCGTCGGAAATCGGATTCGACGAAACGGAGGGCCCGGGTCGTGTACCATTTAGGGGCTTAAGTGGCTGGAAAGTTTTCGTCATTTACCACGCAGATATTTTAAACCTTCTCGCAAATGGAAAGCAAAATGAAATTCTTCGGTTGGTTTTTGGTTCGGGGTGTGCGGGTAAATTTGATTGTTTATCTCTTCCACAAGGAGATTTATTCGGTTGGGCTCGATTGAAAAATTAAACCTTTTGCTAGTTTTGAAAGTAAAATAAATTATTTGGAAGAGGTAGTTTTGACTGAGTGGTAATGTTTTAAAAATTTGTCATTTCCAGCATCGTTCATTGCTTTGTTGGGATCAACTTTGAGGTACTCAAATAAACTCCAGGTTTTTTTTTCTCAAAGTCATTGTGAATCATTCAGTGGGAGGAGTTTTCCATCGTGGGATGGGGAGAGTCGAAAGATTCCAACTCGAACAGACCGTTAAGGGGTCGTTAAATTAAAAATAACTATGTAGGAAAGAAAAAAGACACTCTGCTTCAAGTATGCGGAAAAATTTACGATAAAAGTCGTTATTAAAAAATAAATCGTTGAAACGAGTGACACTCGATACGGGGCAAAGGTTGGTTGCCTTCAGCAGCATAATAAAACGCAAGGGCACCGAGCCGCGCGTGATGTCAGACACCGTGATTGTTGTTCCTGTTGCTGCCCAACCGGAGGCGTCCAAGCCGTGTCCTTTGCCCGGTTCGATTTGCTTCTGCGGATGCTGACCTACCCATTCCTGGGACTTCTTCGGGATGCACCGTAGTGTGGGATGATGCCATGAACATACCGGCTTTCTGCTACGGCGTGTGCGCGCATATTTCGAGGTGGGAAACCTGCTTCGATAGGTCAACGAGCAAGTTCCGCCCGAGACAGGTTTTCCACTCCCCTAGGAAGCGACGTTCCATTAAAAGGAAAGAAGAGCGCGAATGTCCCTCACCTTTGCTGGCCACCATTTTTGCATCTGTTTTTTCCGGCTGTGGGGCCGAAAGAATGATCTATGGGAAGTCGTTTTATTCGGGCGTCGTTAGGTATTTCCGAATGGAATCGGAAAACTGGACGCAACGAAGATTGAAAAAACGAAAAAAAAAACAAATCACGTCGATGCTCGGTCGCTTTTGCAGGGCGACCTCCGTTTCGCTGCCACGAAGAAAAGCTCCACAGCACAAGTTGGTGTTTCCGAGCTTTTTACGAACCTTCTTCCGTATCCTCCCCTTCTCTCCCCTTTCTCATTCGTGTCAGGGAGTTTATCGGGAGGGAAAAGTTTGATTTTCTGCCCAGCAATGACCCGGCATTTATTTATTTTTAAATTCATTTCTCACGTCCCGGAGATCGTCTTGTGTCACCGGCATTTGGTTCAAACCGTCCGGGGTGATGGTAAGTTCTCCTAAAAAAATGTTTCTTGCCATAAAAACGTTTCGTTTTATTCTACGCCAAAAGCAGGAATGGTTAGGAAAAACAAAGAGAATCAAATTTTAAGCAGCGAATTTTCACGCTAGTATGAAAAATCGTTTCGCATTAGTACGTGCCTGCAGGTTCGACACCAGCACGGCCACGGCTTTAAATTTATGTATATGTTTAAAATGTATAATTTAAAGTCGGTGCTATGGCTAGCTTTAGATGGTCCTGTTCTTCATTGAGACACAGCCCGTATGAAATCCAGTTGGAAAGTTGTAGTTTTATCAACTGATCATAAATCGTTTAAGCTATAAAACATTACCTTCTTGGCGTAACGACCGTAACGTAAATAATAAAAAATAATAGTAATTCAGTTAATTTCTCTTACACCAAAGCAAAGTTCTAAAGTACGAACGATTGCTCTGCGCAATACTTAATCTCGGCAAGAAACATTTCTGCCCCGATCGCCCTGGCTTTTGCGAATAAACAGCGATTCAATTTGAGAACGAACATCAAAAAGGATAAAATCACATCGAGTTAAGAAGGCGATTGATGAAATAAGCAGAAGCACGAAACGCGTCCGAGGCGTATGAAAATTCAAATAAATGGAAATCTGCAGTCCACGATCCAAACGCCATCCGCACAAAACGTTCGATGGGGAACAAGTAAGACAAAAACGAGTGTACTCACCAGGGCTCCTTAAGTTCGTTATCGTGCCGTCGACACCATCTTGACAGAGGGAGTCGAAGAAATGGTAAAGGAGAATGCCACAGCAAAGCTGCCACGGTAAGGTAGAAGTCTTTCCTTTCGGAGAGGGTAAGGATTTTTTCGACGATGATTTCTTATTCTTTTTTTTTTCACCGCCAACGCGCGTAGCGGAAATGATGGCACGGAAAGTGGCTGCCTAAGACGATGGCCACGTACCTCCCGTCGGGGTTTATGATGTAAATCATGTTTGATGATCGTTTCCTTGAGTCCTGGTGCCGGAGATGATGTTTGAGATGTATATTTCGCAAGCCATATTTCTCTCCGTTCCAGCGTTTGTTGCGGGGTCCAGGAAAAGCAGATACTGATGGCCGAAGCAAACGGTTCCATCGTTACGAATGGTTGCAAGGAAGTACTCTCGCAATGCAAAAATGACACGAACAAAGGGCAGGCAAACTTGCAACAACAGCGATATAAAGATTAAGCAGGACGGTTCGTTCTTTTTCCTCTATTATTGTTTTCACTTGTCCCACGACGCAGGTTCCGGCTCCTAGATCCAATTTTATGGACAGTTGTTACGGCCACAATAATGGTCTCCGGTCGGGGTTCGCTTCTTTCCTTCGCTATACGCCAAGTGTTTGACGCTCATTGCTATCATTACGCTTGTTTTTTTTTGTCTCCTCGTGCCCCGACGTGGCGACAAATTATGCTAACTTCACGGTGCCGCTGGTTTGGTTTGATAATTTTTCCTATCATCCAACCCCTGCCGCCACCTCCTCCCTCCCGTCACCGCAGGCGCGCGGTTTTTGTGCAAACAGCACTGCCTCCAATCTCCACGAGCGAAGGGTCACTTGATGTTCATCCCCAGCCAAGTCCAGCAAAGCCGGAATAATATATTCCGAGGAAGAAAAACGTAACCATAAATGTGAAAAGGTTCACCTCGCCAGCCTCTCCACCGGAGCAGTCAGATCGCTAGCAGCAACATCAGCCTAAGTTTGCGTAGCGCTTTGCATGGTGTGATTATCATATAACCGTAGCCATTATCATAATCATGGTATTGCTCTGCGTCAGCATTAGGCGATGGATGTGTTTTAGCCTTTTGCTGTTCACTGTTTGCCTTTCCCACTTTCCGGGGTGGAAATCCCTTAAGATACGCACGACGGTTACATACACCCTTTTTCAAATACAGAATACCAAAATAATGTACAGACAAACGATTGTCTTGAGTCAAGCGATACAATTTTGTAGTGACGAACGGGTTGAGTGAGAAAGTTACTGATGAATTGAATGATTTTATTTTAATGAATAAAACAAAGTATTTGTAAATCTGTTTCGATTTGATTTGATTCGATTTTCGGTTTCAAATTCCTGTCAGGTATTAACACTAGAATCCAAATTGGGGTCATTTTGACCCCAAAGTAATTTTCTATTTTAATATCTCAAAAAAAATGGCTGAATATGTTTACAAATTTCTACAAAAAGAAGACCAAGAGCCAAGTTGACTATCTCTAGAATGTTTTTAGGGGATACAAAATCTATATTGTAAATCCAGAAAAAGTGTGCGCTAGAAAGTTAACGCTTCGAAATGCTCGCGTACGGAATAACGGAACAAAGCACAGGACGGAAACAACGTATGGACAATTTTGGAATCCACGTCTTCAAGGTTTATTTTGGGACTTCATTTGTTATCTTAAAAATATGGAATTATTTTTTAAAAGTGGCCTAATATATAAGTATTATAGCGCACCCTTTTTTTAGATCTAAATGATACATTTTGAAAAAATAAAAGTTGAAAAGGATTGAAAATCGATTCACATCGTTCTTTTTTTACTTTACACCGAGCTAGCGGAATGATGAAGTAATAAATCAAAAAATTAAAAAAAAAGCCAAAAAATAGTCAACAAATATACTAAAAAGTAACAGTTTACGGATTTAAAAAATCTTCTGAAATAGTGAAGTTATAGCGTTTTAAAAATAGGAGTCAAAATGACCTCTGAAAAGCATTCGGGCAAGATTCCAAAGCAATGTATTCTTGTGTTAAAACGTCAAACAGTGAATTTAGTTCAATCCTGTTTGGGATCTTAATTCCTGTTTTAATTCTCGGTGGCTACTAACAATTCATTTTGCGTTTTCAAATTACAAAAAAAAAACTAATCAAAAGATCGTAACCAATGATCAGTTTGATTCAAATCCTCAAAAAGAGTTGTTACTTCTAACACTTAAAAGTAATAGATTTGTTTTGCTTCTTTTTATAGTGCGAATTTCAACATATTGTTAATTCTTATTCGTTTCTCGACACGATGAAACGCCTAAGCTCAGCTTTTTCGTTTGAGTAATGAATGATTTCGTTAGACGTATCGAACAAAGCATAGTTCTGTGTACTTTAAAAACTATCCGAATCAGTGGAGATATTATTATTCAGAAATCAAACGTCAGCTAATGAAATGCAAACAAACATGAGCTTCGTTGGTTCTAGTCATGACGGGTAATGTGGTTTTTGTTTGTTTAAATCTTATGCTAATGTCTCGTGGGCACATCTCTAGCAGGTGCTCAAGGTTCCCAAGACGTTCTATTTTGGAGTTGAGATAAATAAATACAAACAAACAAAAAACCCTCCAACACCTTAGAGTAAAGTCTCTAATTCATTGTGCTCACCACTTAGGGAGGGACCGTCCCGTGGTAAACGCATCACGATCCCAGCAACTTATGATTGATCGACGGATGGGTAACTCTTCACTCGCCCGGCACTAACACGCCCGAGGACAAAGCTCAAATTGGTCAATATTGACCCGGTTGGTTTTGGGTTGGTGGTGGTGGATGTAATTTGCATCGACAGCGATCTCCACTTACAACGCCGCGTGTCAAATTGTGGTTGCAAACGGGCGGCCGGCAGCACTGGAACCACCTTGAACTTATCTGGCCCCCAAAAGGGAAATTCCACTGCCGCCCAGTGTTGGCCGTTTTTGGTTTTTGTTGTATGCTTAATTTTGTACCGCGGAGATGATTGAAGGTTTTTGTGTTGTTTTTTCTTTTCTTTTTGATTTGGGGCTGCACGGGACCAAAGGCCGAGGTTCGTTCAATGACACTCAAAGAACCCGGACGTAAGTGAAGCGAGAAAAATTAATTGAATAAACATCGCAATATCTTGCCTTTCGGGTTCGAACGACGGGCTGAGATTTGATCAGTTCTACCGTTGATTTATGTTTCGACAAGTGTTTGGCATTTCTTAACCTCCTTCATGCTGTATGTCCATGAACAACGCTTGCGTAACATGGAGGCATTCGATTTCGGTGGAAACGGAAAATTGAAGGCTATTTTACGCGGACAGACTTGCGCAAGATTGTGCCGATCGAGCCCGAAGCGGATGCGACCGTCCGAGAGTGACGCGAATGATGCTTGTTCGAAGCATTCGATTTCCTGGAACGGCCCCATTCGATCGTACGAGCCTCACACTGTCGGTAATCTTTAATCCAGAGCATCTTATCACACCGAAACCGCCGGTACAGTGTTTGTTTTACGTTCAATTAGTCGCCGGATTAAGGCAAAAGAAAGAATTACTTATTGTCGAGGCACTGATTTGAGGAAAAAAAATAATAATTTCTTAAACACCAGCTCAGATAACGGCGTGGTGCTTCTGTTGTTGATTAAAGGGAAGAATAACTCAACTAAACAACGAATGAAATACACATTCAGCGTCGTCAGTTCCGCTGGCTTCCTTATCAAGCTTAAGACGAGAGCACGTCTTGGTGCGATGAAGTTACACCTCCCGTTCTAATCGGGTTAGCATGTTTGTGTTTATTTGTTTGTTCCCATGCTTAGAGCGTTGTTGTCTAGTGTGTGGTAGGGAAAGGGGTACGAAGCGGCACAAGGTTGCGTTGGGACGAAAATAAAAACGGCCAGCGGTGCTTAATTTAACACTTCTCCAATTTAACGCTCGTTTGCCAGTGCGCTGTTAGCGAAGTTTAGGTTTCGAGTGTCAAGCATCAACCAAAGTCATTGCTCATCATATTGAGAAGTAAAATAAAAGGCAACCTAATTTAACGAGGTAATAAAAGTTTGTGAATTGGAAAAATTAAATTTAATTAATTAAACTAAAACACCCTTTTCTTTTTATTGGCTAACGGGCAATTATGCAATGTTTTTTTCCGTAAGTGGTTTAATTTGCTTTGAACATTTCGCTGTTTATCGCATTTTTTCTCCCAAATTTATTTTTGTCTAATACCGGGAAGTGGTTGATATCAGCAATAATCCAAGCACGTCATCATGGAGTAGTTATAAATCAAAACGATACGCTGCTGCTTTACTCGGCTGTTATTTATATAATTTTTGCATCGTTTCTTACCACGTTCGTATGACAGTGTGTTGGTCAGGTTTCTCCTTGTAACTTCAAGTGGTTGGTAAACAGATGATCCCTTTGAACATTTTGGATGTCGAGTGTTTTCGGCAAAGAGACTGACGGTGCCACTGTTTGTGCAATGCTGTTTAGTTCCTATGGGAACCAAGCAAATGAGGTTGTATTTCAACCCCAAAAAGAACAACCCTGACCTACGCTCAAATCATCGCTCTTTGAGGACAAACTGATCGTTTGTTTTTGTTTTAAGTTCTCTGTAGTCTACATTGACTACAATCTATTATACGGATTACACACTTCTATACGGCATAGTATTTGTGCAATTATACGTACACTTCAAATCACTTCCTCCACGTTTGCCTTTCCTCGTTGTTGGCTGGCCCTTCGGTTATCTTATCTCGTGCCTCTTATCACCGTGAACGGGTTTGACTGGTAATTACAAACCCATTTTACCTTATTTCATGGTCCTCCCTCTTTCTCGCTTTCTCCGTGACTCCTTCTCGTTCGCTCCTGTCTGCTCTGAAAAGGGAAAGGGTGGGTTCGTTCGGACAGCGACTATTTAATCGATGGTGGTGTGATGTGAAGTTTTGCCTCGTGCTGGCTCTTTTTTTCCATAATTCTTTGCCTCCATTGCAACTTGTGTTGTTGTTTTAGGTCACTTTGTTTTTCCTGCACTATCATTTGTTTGCTTTTGCGATCATTAGACAAAGGGAAGAAGTGGCTCATATGTTGACACTTGGTTTACATTAGAAAATGTAGTGTAGTCGACAATGGTTTAAGTACATACAGTAGAGGGTGTAACTGTACGTGAGCTGGTAATTTAATTACTTAACATTGCCTTTCCGAATTGCTGGCTATTTTTACATATTTCCATTGACGAACTTTGATGCACCTTGTGAGTAACCGATTGTTAACCTCTCACGTAATTTCGTTTCGGTTTTCTGTGCTGTGTGTGTGTGTTTCCTAATCAGATCGACAAACTTCCCAAAGGGAACGCCAATCAATTTATCATTACTCACTCTGACAGTCCAATCAATTAGGCACCACCAACGAACCGTATCGCTCCCTTCAACAATGTTCGATTGCGAGGACAAAGAATAAATCATCCTGCTCTTATATCGCTGTCGAGTGTCGGAGTGCGCATATCTTAACTGGTGAACGACCGGCGTATGTGTAATCCTCCAGGATATTCATCATGCAACACGCCGTTCCTGGCTCCCTGTGTCGCCCTGAATGTGACGACAAACTCGTAGTACTGCACGATAATTGATGGCCACCGGAGAGGCTCTTCCGAACAAGAGAAGGAGAGAGAAGGTGCTCTGAGCGACGACGAGGACGCGGCGCAAGTCGGTGGTGATGTTTTTAAAAGTTCATTATCATTCCGGTTTGCTGCTGATGGATGCACTTTCCACCTGCATGCACGCGATCCCCCGCTTGCCGATTTCACCCTGCGTGGCTGCAAACGTACCCTCAGTCGTGTATCACTCACCGGCACATTCCAGAACGAAACACCGGACACCCGAGGTGTGTGACGGTCCGGTGGATGGTACAGTTGGATGAAGGCGGTGCGGTCCGGTTGACCACGGAAACAGCTGCTCCAACTGGCACGACCACGAACAACGACGACGACGACGACAACGACGACGAGGGCGAAACAGAGACCCATTTCCTTCTGCCATTAGTTTGTCGATGTGATTTTTATTCAAATGTAGCTAAAATGTAGAAGTGGTTGAACGAAGTGCTCGAACGTCTCGCCGGTGTTCACAGAATCGATGTTATCTGTAATTTCTGCTACTTTGTTGGCGCTCCTTACGAACAAAACGTAGAATAAAAAGAACAAAAATTCACTAATACATTTACGTCGGCCGACCGGAGGGCAACCATCTTTACCGTCGTGTTGGTTTTCCGCATTCGCAATCGATTGGATGCCATCAATTAATACTGCTTTAGCACTAGAATTTCAATTTAACCCCTACGCCATTTTAGATTTTAATTTTTATTTTTACAAAAAATAAGGCTTTTCTTAAAATCCAAAACTACATTTAAAACAAAAATTTCAGATTTTTCTGTTCGACCAGTTCCGAGAACCAACTTGACTATGCCCTAATTGACCCCTATTTTTAAAACGCTAGAATTTCATTGTTTTTGAATATTTTTCAAATCCGCGAACTGTTACTTTTTAGTATATTTGTTGACTATTTTATAACGTTTTTCGTTTTTCGATGCATTTTTTCATCATTCCGCTAGCTCGGTGTAAAGCTCGGTCGAAGTTAAGTTTTTTCAACTTTCATTTTTTCAAAATGTTTAATATAAATGCAGAAAAAACTGTGGGCTAGGAAGATAGTATGTTGAGGAACATTAAAAAAATCATATTTTTGCAATTACAAATGACGCCTGGTCCATGAATGAAGCCAATTTTCAAAGATCGAAAATAACGCCAATTCCAATAGTAACGTGTCCCGGATAACGCTTCGCAATGCTCGCTTACGGAATAACTGAACAAAGCACAGGACGGAAACAACGTATGGAAAATTTTAAAATCCACGTCTTCAAGGTCAATTTGTTGCTTCATTTGTTATCTTAAAAATTATGGAGTTATTTTTTTAAGATGGCCTAATATATAAGCATTATAGCGCACACTTTTTTCTGAACTTACATGCTTCATTTTGAAAAATTAAAAATTGATAAGGATTGAAAGTCGATTCATATCGATCTTTTTTGCTTGACACCGAGCTAGCGGAATGATGAAGTGGTATATCGAAAAATTAAAAATTCCAAAAGATAGTCAATAAATATACTAAAATGTAACAGTTTACAGAATTGAAAAATCTTCCAAACTAGAGGAGAACTTTTAAAAATAGGGGTCAAAATGACCCCTAAAAAGCATTCGGGCAAGATTCCCAAGCAATGTATTTTAGTGTTAAATTTGAAGCTAGTTTAAATTGTTCTAACTTTGTATAAATTTTCCGAGACGCTTGGTATTTATTTTTTTAACAATTTTGCTCCGCTATTTCCCAGTAGTCTTCTCGTATTATATCATTCTCTTTGTCTTTGTCGTGGTTTGGATGTTGTTGTTCTTTGCCGGCACAGCATCATCGCGTTCTTCTGCACGATGGGCCTCGTGGGAAGTGGTTTGTTTTTCTTGCAATTTACCACCGTTCGAAGGCAGTCCATCAGTTCTGCGGAGGTGTGACTAGATTCTGACTGATGGTAAAGGACTGATAAATTTACATCGCCTCGGTTTCGGTTGCCGTTGGCGTTCATTTCGATGCAGAGCGCAACGCGAGGGGGACCGCTTGATGAAGACGTCTTGAATTCATCGACTCCTGCTCGTCGTCGTCCTCGGGCCGGTTTCTTTTTTGGCAGATGGAATCTTCAAACAGTGAGCAGCGCTACAATTGAGAAATTTTCCACCTCATTTACTTTCATCCGCGCTCGGTTCGATCTGTCCCCCGGGGGAATGAGAGTGCGTGCGGGGGGTGGTTTTTCACAAACGCGCCAGTGGCAATGGTTTCCATTTTCCGCGCTTTTCGCCGTCGGGGACGTTGGGCTCCGCTGCTGGCACGCTTCCTGCCGCCCCCGGCATATATGGAAGGCGCGGGGTGTGGTGTTTGCCCGCATCAAGTTAATTGCCACCGGCGTGCAAATGTGCGCTCATCCACCAACTGCCGACGATACACTGTCGGCAGTGTTCTGCCGCTGGGGCGCTGCTTTGTGGATGATAAATTTCGCTAACCAAAAGCCGCAGGACCCTACGGCCGGAAGCAGCAGGTCTCACGAGAGCACAGGCGGGGAGGTTTTCCATCGCACGTTTTTTTTTGTACAGCAACAACTGAGAGGAAAATTCGCACAGACACTCCGTCGGGGTTCGTCAATCGGAGCGGCTGGGGCTGGGGGAAAGCGCGAGGAAAACGCGCGGCTCGATTTTTGGGGCATCGACTTTGATGGTTTTATCGTGCGTTCACTAACCTTCTGTTGACATTGAAATCGAGCACCACAAGGGAAATGCCGTTAGGTGTGGTTAGTCTGGTTGGAAAACGAAAACAAAAAGCGTCGTAGAAAAACTGAACACCTAAAACTGGTCAAAGTCATCAAACTATGGTGTTGGTGTGAAATGAGAAAAAAATGTAGAAAAAGGGAAATAAAGGCACATTAAAATGCGAAACAAATTTTTCCCCCAGGTTCTCTGCCGTGCCAAAAATGGTCCCCTAATTCGTGGCCGAAACCGGACGGAAGCTGATGTGCTCTGGCTGGAGATGCGGGGAAAAACGTGTGATGTGTCCCGGTGCTTGACAAACTTGGATAGATTTGGAAAACTCGTCGTGCGTGGCTATGTGTGTGTGTGTGCAGGGTGTTGGGGTAATAAAATTTGAATAAAACCCAACGGTTGTGCGCGCGTTATATGTTCATTTCGTCGCCTGTCGTGTCGTGCGGTTTAATGTGATGGACGTCGCTGGGGAATTTCGTCGTTTTCAAGGCAGCACCCCAAACGGGTCATTAGAGGTGGTCCGAAAACCCCATGATAATTCCGTCCCAGCGAGGGATGGGGGGCCACCACTCACCCGAGGGGTTGGTAGGCGAAACAATCTTTCCGAAACAATCATTTTATGTTGGGATGGTTCTGACGGGGGTCCCTAATGTCTTTCGGCATGGATGCTTTTTATTATCGATGTGTAACTATTTGCAACGAAAAACCCGGTGATTTGTCGCATTTTGTGAGACCCTATAAAAGTGAATTATTTTGCCTGTTCCGGTAGATTGCTTCCCGCTCATCCGTTATCTAACGAGTACCGGGTTTTCTTTTTCATTTCGTTTCATATGTAATCTGCCAAATCCATCAGCATCGACGATTTACCGACACACGGCCGACGATAACGATACGTCAATGCAGCAGCAGCAAGCGAAGGATCACCAGCAGTCGCATGGAAAGTATTCCAGCTCGAACGAGAACTTTTCCCCACCGGCGGCCGGTGGAGCGCAGGCTTTGGCGCCGGCCTCCCTGCAGGCGGCCTCGCCCCAAACGATGACACTGACGGCGGATAAAAATAAAACTAGTAAGTAAAATTTAAATCCTTCCCACCCTTCCCGAGCCTGGTTGCTGCTTTCAGATTCACTCGCCGACCCCTAATCCATCATCCGTGTTGCTCGTGGGGTGAAAAGCAGATTTTGGGGAGACTGGTGGATCAATCTTCGAAAAGGAGTCATTGGACCTTTCATTTAAGAGCCGTGTAAAGTTTTATAGATATTTCCTTGTTTTTTCTCCTATCCAATTGAAAACCTCTGGTAGTTCAAATGGAAATTGATAACTCTACGGTCAGGTCGAGACAAGAATAGGAAAACAGGGCCGACCTGTATGATGATAGGAGGTGCTGGTAAAAAGTCGCGCATTGCAGACAGAAGATTGAGCAATGTGACAGGATCTCCCAGGGATTAACAAGTGAACGACAATGTGTATGTTTGTGTCTGGGAAAAATGCTGATACACTTCCGCCCAGCCACAGGCACCCGACAGGGGAGTTGCTTTGCCTGTCAAAAGATCGTCGGAGGTAGACAAGGAGGCGACAAGCGACAAACAAAGGCGAATACAACATCCACCTTTGAGTGGAAGACATAGATCGGCTGACTGTCGGCTATACACAAGAGAATAGGAGTGTTAAATTGACTGAAAACGAGAAGGATATTTGTGTTGATCGTGGGCGAGTTACTGCGAGCCAGCGAACTTGGTACCATCACCAAGATGTCACCATGGAAGCAAACAAGAGTACGTAAGAGAAAATGAGTTTGCGTCGAAAAATCGAAATTAATTAATTTCCAAAATATGCTTCTAGATTTTTAATGAGCTGCGATGCGAGAAAAGCGTGGTGAACATCATTAACTTTATTCTTTTAGTTTGAATTTTATTACGTATAATATGTCGAATCATGGGAAGAATTGTATTATTCTTCTTCAATTTAAGGATTTTGCGTAGATCGGATAGTACCAAGATTTGTATTGTAAATTCGTCAAAATCGCAATTGGCCAATTCGGCTTAGTAATTATTATTGTTCAAAATGGTTCGACTGTTTTCAGGAAACAGGTTGCTAATCCTGAAGAAGTTAGTTGTAGTATATAACAGGGGCTGGCTGATAATTGTTTGGCCTATGATAGTAAAACACATTTTTTTTGCAAAATTATTTTTGTTATTAAACATACAACCCTTCATCGATTATAGCGGTGTTTGAATTTTTCGATACCATTTTTCTAGTAGTATTTGTCCTTGGCACAAAAAAGGCCTCAGTTTCGGCGATCATCTCTTCATCTGACGAAAATTTCTTCCCATCGAGCTTCTTTTAGAGATCTGAGATAAGGAAATAGTAGCTGGGAGTCAGATCGGGGCATACGGGGGGTGAGGAAGCAATTCGTAGCCTAATTCATGAGTTTTTGCCATTGTTTGCTCATTGTTTGTTGTTTTGCACAGAACTTTCTCATATCCAAATACTCGTGAACGATATGTTCAACACGTTCCTTAGATATCTTTAGGGTGTCAACTATCTCGATCAACTTCACATTGCGGTTGCTTTTACTAATTTTCTTAATTTTTTAATGTTTTCCTCTTAAACGCCTCTTAAACGCCTCTGTGTTCACCATCCTCAGTGCTTGATTTCGTTTAAATTTAGCATACCAATATTTGATGGTTGATTATGGTGGACCAGTGTCTTAAAACTCTTTATCAAGCATATTTGGCTTCAACTATATTTTTCCTCTTCTAAAAGCAATACTTTATCATCACGCGAAATTCCTTCTTTCCTTCTTCTTTCCTTCTCTTTCTTCTTGGCGTATCGTCCTCTTGGTCATGCATGCTCGTTAAGAGCTTACGAGACTTGTTTCCCTGTTTTACGCAGATAGTCAGTCCTCTCGTACAGGGGAGGGTCCGCTCGGTCTCGGTTGGGATTCGAACCCACGCCGTCGAGGTGGTCCTTCTTTCCTATAATTACTCAAAATACAGAAGTTCCGTCACACAAAATACTCTAGCTCACTAGATTATTGTCAGAGTGCTGTCAAATTCTAGCAGAACTCGTTTCAAGGTTGGTACAAACTAAAAATGATATGAATTAAAATCTACTAGCGCTTTCTATGTGTCAGGCCAAACAATTATCAGCAACCTGTTATTTATTTACATCTAAGAGTGTATCAAAAACGGAGGAAAATTCTTTCCCACGATTCGTTAACTGCTTTTCACATTAATTAACTTGAAGATGGGGGATTATCGCGACGCTTATGAGTGCAACGGCATCCCGTTCTGTCTAGTTAAAATGTGAAAATACCTAAACCAACTGCTTCTTACACGGCTCCCATGGATGTATGCTCCCTCAAAACTCTCATTACCGACAATTTCACTCGATTAAAACGTTAATTTGAAGCTCGTGCAATCGGATGGAACATTCTACTTCCAGTTTCGTAGCATGGACCGGCTTCGGCGTACGGCAAGTTACTCTTTTCCCCGTCTCTAGTTAAGCGATAACACTTAGAGGCAACGGGCGGGTTTCTTACCCGCACGGTCAAGTGCGATTAACCTTTTCGCCCGCCCGCCAGCTGGCAGTTTCAACCTACTGTGTGTTGCTGCTGCTGCTCAGCTTACGGGCCAAATGGCGCCATTTTCGGATGGCTTTTGGATTCAAGTTAATGCGCTTCCATTCACGGGGATGTTCCAGGTTCGGGTGACGTAAACGTGTGCGGTAGAAAGTGGGAAGAAAATGTCCAGCCCTCTTGGCGAACGGAGTGCAAGTGTTAAGGTTTTCTGGAGGACTCGCTCATGTGCCCGGCGACTGCCAGAGAAAATTGAAAGGATTGAGAACGAAATGGACGAGTGGAAATGGAATTTATACCGAGGGACCGGACGAAATTCTCGGTAAATTAAAAACCATAAATTGTAACCCATCCGTTTTCCCGGCTTGGAGGGTTTTTTTTCTCACGATATTTTTGTCTCCTTTTAGTTTTACGTTCGGGTATGCTTTTCGTACGGCATAGCATGGAGGAGCGTCTTGCGAAGATCACGCTCCAGTTCCAGCATATTCTTTCCTAGTGTGCTTATTTATGTGATGTATATTCATTACCACTTTTCTCATATCGTCGTTTGGCTTTTTCTACTTTCAGAATTATTAAAATGTCACTGCGACATTTGCAAGGACGAAAACTACGTGTGCGAAACCGATGGCGTTTGCTTCACCTCGGTGACGAAGGAAGCCGACGGCAAACACAAGTACTCCTACAGGTATGGTCTTATCTGCATCCAATGGGCCACACCGTGCCACACTGACCACAATGTGTGTGTGCGTGTGTGTGCGCGTGAAGGCAGTATTTCTAGATCGTTATCCCTCGCCACTGGCGATATTGTTTCACCAATTCACATCGCCCATTTTCTCATTGATTTGCTGCTACGCGTGGCAGCTCGCGTCGGGGGCCAAGTTATTCATATCAGAACACCCCTTTCGCAACACCCCCCACAACAACACCGTCCATGGTCCTCGTCGTATTCGTTGTCATTTATTTTCACAACAACAACAGCTAAAAAAACACATCCACGAAATCGTCATTACTGCCAATCAGCCACCGATTCACACCCCAATACCCAAAACGTTTCCGTCCATTTTCGTCAAACGTCACCCACACACTCAGCTTTCTATTCGTCGAGCGTCGTGTCCCCCCGCGGATAGCAATCAACTTTCCTTCGGTTCTTTGAAGCGTGGTGTCATCCAATAACGAGAAGAAAAAATCCCTTTCTTTGTAACACGGTTCATCGACGCACAACCGTCAACCGGGGGCCCGGTTCTAAGAGTAACCACCTGAAAAAAGGGCACCATCATACACCAGTTCATTACACATCCAATGCGTACCTATTTTCCTACTACCGGTTCTTTCTATTCGCGCTCAATATAAATAATTTTTCCGAATAAAACTCCCACCCCGCACACGGATCTAATACCAATTTTGTGTTCGTCTTTAGTTTGCCTCTCTTGTCCGTCTAACTCCTTTCCTCCAT